>NW_004567105.1:69301982-69382583 GCF_000260355.1 Condylura cristata | reverse complement strand
AAATTTACCCACTTATATAAAGGAGGCGGACTAAGATGGGAGTTTCTTGTAGGTTTTGTGTTTTGAAAAAACTTTTCAGTGTATCCTATTTGATGATACGAATATAACTACACTAAAGTCCATGCTCTACTAATCCTGTAGCTTGGGATAATTGAAAAAAAAAAAAAAAAAAACAAACAACTGTGGACAGATGATGACCATGAATCAAGAATTCAGAATGACAAAGTACTTAAATATAACTTTCTTTTTCAATAAGACTCATCACATAGAAAATGATCCCCTGACATGGATGCAGATCAACAGTATATTGGCTGGGATTTATTTTCCAGAATGCCCATTTTTCTAGATGTAGTCAGGTCAAGCAATTGAAGACATAACTTAGGACTAGTTTTGCATCAGGAGAAAATTGTTTCAGATGAATTCAGAATATTTAAACTTTGACAACAGATTATGAGGAACATACCTACATGGGTATGGACTGAACTCAATTCTATTATTTCCTCTAATATCACCTTAGAAAATACATCAGTCCTTATATAATGGGGGAAAAAATCTACAGCCAGACTTTTCCTTTAGTTTAGTACTATAATTTCTTACTTACCTACACCTACTATTTATTCATTGCCATAGGTTCTTTACCTCTCTGTCATGTATATGATTTTGTTTTACCCTAAAAACCTATTTACCACCTTCATTTAATTAGCACCTCATTTTGCATAAGAAGAAAGGGAAGCACAGCTCTCAGGTTCAGTTTTGGACTTACTGAGATGCAACGGTTACTATGAGTTCTCAAACCAGTGTGTTTAATTTTCTTAAATAATCTAATTCTCTTAAAGAAAAAGCATCCCAACACCTAAAGCAAAATCCTCAAAAAAATTTAGTGGATTCATTGGGAACTTAAAGTCTTTTGTTGCTTATTAATTAATGATGGAGAAGACATGTTTGATGATTAACACAAAGGTATCATTCAATAACAGATACTGCCAACAATTTGATAGTTTTTACTAGATTTTCTTGGATTTGTCTCTACTGCAAGATGTTATATTTGAGAAAGGATTATATTCATTCAACTTAAACCTTGGTTTACTTCATTTTAATCTTTTTTTTTCCCTTCAGAATGAGAAAGCTACATTTATCAATAATGTCATTGTAGAGAATGAACCTATTTTGTGGCTATAAAATTAGCGCTACAAGCAGTGCAATTGTCCAAATCACGGTTCCATGCCAGATTTACAGGGCATGAAGGATATAGTGATTTAGAGAGAACAAGAAATAACATAGGGGTGTGGGGTGTCATTCTAAGAGGTTCCCTTCATCTAAGAAAACTGATGCACTTAGGGAATTAGCAAAGGGAAGCCACTTCACCCACTCAGTGCTGCAACCTTGTTGGTTTTCAGAACTAATCAAGGTAAAAACAGGTGGGTATATGTAATCAGCAGCTTTTAGCACACCTGGTGGTCTACAAATTGGGTTTGACTGGCTGGGACACCTTTTGGTTGAAACCAGAAATGGAGTTTTTGAGTAGAGGTCCACCAAGTTGTGTTTTTCACCTTTAGTTTAACTCTCCCCCATAATTACCAGAAATATATTTCTCTCTCATGTACTTTAACTTTTTTTTTTTTTCTGTTGGAATTATTTGTCAACTTTCAAATTAGGTGACAGCATTCAATGGGCCACTTGGGAATTTGGGACAGAAGTACTAGAGTCTGTACTATTTTGGTATTGCAAATAATATTTCTAATGTATTCACTGTTTATTATGTTGGTTTTGTGTTGTTAAGGATTGCGACTAGAAATATATGATGTGACTTCTAAAAAATTTTTTGAAATGCTTCAACCTTTATCTCTGATCTCTGTTTTCTCGTTTTCATTCATTTTTCTTTCATTAGATATTTTTCACCTCCTCTCCATTTCTTGTCATAGAGCAAAGATGATACTATTTCTGTATAATTCAATGGCCAGCAACCATCTTGCACTGGTGTGTTCTAGAAGGCTAAGCTCTCTGCCAGGCAGAGACCCAGGTGTTGCTGGGTGTCTTATCATATGTCAGAGCCAATGTTTCACTAGTCCCAGATAATTTTCATGTTAAAAGGTTGTCATCTCTTGAATATTTTTTCTTTTGTCTTTCACATCCTCCCACTGTCATTGCCTGAAATCCCCTATGCAAGGAAGACAGAACAAAGAAAGGCGAGGGAAGCGCCACTGAAACAGAGTTACAGCCCCAGCAACAGTGAAACAAGAATAGTGGCCCAGGGGTAGTGATTTGATAGGACACCTAGAGTCTGGTACCCAAGAGCACAACGCCCTCATATCTGAGAAGTGAGAGCCTGGTTATTTTCCTGGGTGATTGGTAGTGTATAGCAACTACAGCAGTTGGCATGCTTGTTTTAGAAAAGATAATTAATGAAGTTGGCTATTTGGTGATTCACAGGATCCATGAAATGTGTTCTAGTATTAAGTAAAGCTTCTCTATAGATGAGGCAGTTGAGTTTGTTAAGAGTCCTTGAAGTGAAGTGATGGATAATTGCTACACTAAGAGGCAGGATGGTGGGGTGTACCATCTTCTCAATGAACAGACCCCAAGAGGAGTGGATCCAGCACGTGGAGGCTAAGTACATCTGTTCTGCTTCATTTTCTGAAGAGGCTACAGCTTAAAATGGCAATCATTGGTTTTTTTGACCCTTGGGCATTTCACTCTCTGCAGATGATTCAGAGTTATTTGTACCCAAACAAACAAACAAACAAAAATGCCTTTTCTCCCTACATTTGTTACACTTCTTTTCCTCTGACTGGGAATGTGAATTATACTGGGAATAAATTGAGCAGCATTCATAGTGCTCTGAAGAAGACCAAGCATCAATTTATTTAAGTGCCTCTTAGAAATCTCTAAGTGGTTGGTTGGCTTCCTGTCATTTCTAAACATGGTAAATTTACTCCATACTTTTTCTAGAAATAGACAGCACTGAAACCATTTGATTAGAACGTAACTGAGGATCACATTGCTCTCAGGAAAGCCATGAAGTTTAACTTATTGAACGGACGACCTAGTTCTTTAATCAACACTTGGGTTCAAAGTAAGACATTTATTAACACTGGTGAAACTCTCAAGTATTGTTTTGTATTCTCAAATTATTCCCAAATACTTCAGACAACATTATAGTCTCTATAGCAGGCAGGTAAATCACAGAACTACATTTGTGAAGAGATAAATTAACTTTGTTTTCCTTTCGCTACTTGAAGTTATGACACTTTAAGTGTTACTATTTAATCTTGGAAATCAAAATGTAAATGCCTTGTATAACAATGGTATCTTTTAGTATAACTTTTTGAAAGAGAATTTTTGTAGAGCAATAGTGCCTTGAAAATGTTTCTTTATTTATCTATTTTGCTCACAATATTCTAGGTACAAAACCAGATTATTTTATTGTAAAGCAATTGACAGCTATGCTTTGATCTTACCCACCTAATTCATAGAAACACTAAGACTGAAATCCACTGTCCCTGCCATTTGCCATGGCTCTTCAAGGTTAAGGAAAGAAGTCCTTTAAGTAGAATCAATAATCTTCAATAATAACAAAAACCAAGAAGAAAAATAGAGCACTCTACTTTTACTGGTTTACACACTGGTTCACTTACAAAATCTTGAAAGTGTTTATTTTAAAAAGTGAAGTGAGAACCTAATGAAATAATGTTAATACTAAGATGGATGTTGAAATGATTTACCTACACACTCCAGGGAACACAGTGGATTAAGATGCCCTAGCATAGGTAAAACCACAACCAGGCCCTCCCTGGTGGCGTAGTGGGTTAAAGCACAGCACTGAGAAGCTAAAACCACTTCCGCATGAGTTCGATTCCGGCCTGCCCTGGAGGTGACCACATGGCGTGGCAGACCTCTCCTGACCCGCCCGCTGCTCCCCTCAGCAATGTACTTCATAGATCTGCCTGTTCTGCTCCCCACTCTGTCTCTGGTGAAGCCTCTCGCCTCGCCACCCCTGAGCCTCTGGCCTGTACCCAGCTCTGTATGCACAAATAAATAAATCTTAAAAAAAAAAAAAAAAAAAAACACAACCATACCGAGATCTGTGTTCCCACACAGTGCAGAGCACAAAGTGGTTACAAGTGGCCAGAACCATGCTGAGCAAAGGAAGCGCAGGCTGCAGTCACATCCATCTTCTGAAGAGCCATGATAATTCTGATCAGGACCGTACACACTCGTAGTGTTTATGCACATGAATGTGTGTGTCTGTCTATATAATCTGTTTTAGACACCTGTGGCAATGTAGAGAAAGCCACTATACAACACATACTACAAAGCATATTGTCCCAAGTGAGCAATAATTTTACAGGGAGACAGACTGCTGGTATTTGGTTCCGTCCCTCGGCAGCTGTGCATGTTGTAGGAGCAGAGTGAGACCCAATTCCTGAGGTTTTAGTTTCTAAAGCCATCTTCAGTGTTGGCAGTTATTTTGGAAAAAGTGTTAGAGCACTGAGAGTCTGGTTGTGTACACTGAATAGCTGGTCTTGTTGGTGTAAACTCCTGTGCCATGCTAATGTAAAGATTTCTAAAAGTAGAGAGGCTGCTTATATATTTTCATGGCTTTGGGAAGGTGGAAAGAGCTATAGAGAAGAAAGAGCAGTTGTGGTTTTTCTGGCTGAACGTGTTTGGCTTCCATTACTGCATATAGTTTAAATGCTGGCTTATCATCCTAGATAAAAATCTTCAAATACTACATGGAAATCTACCAAGAGAAGTGGACGTTTATCTATTGTATTTTAGTTCACTACTGTACTCCTTCCAAATGTTAGCCATTCTGGATTCTACAATATTCGTAGGAGAACACAGCTGCAATGTCCCAATCTCCATTTCCCATGCTCCTGTTCTTCAAATGAGGGACATTATGTATATACATACATACATGTACACACACACACACACACACACACACATATTTACACACACACATATACATTCACCCATACAAAAAACAGTTGGGAATTGTATCTAAATTATAAAGTACATTGATTATTCTGTACTTTCAGAAACTAAAATACTGTAGTTGAATATAAACTTAAATGGAATACTTTTGTACATAATATTATAATATATAAGCAAGAAACAGCAAGCAATTTCAGCAATTCCAAGCAAAATATTACTTGGAATATTACTTAAGGGAATTATGATTTCAGGGTTTGGAACTCATGAATCAAGCAATGATTTGGATGACATAGTACAGATTGAATCTCTCCTTATTATGGTTAATGTTAATAAAAACGTTGATTCAATATTTATTGGTGTATCTTTAGATTTTGCTACTCAGAAAAATAGAAACAATGGTAATAGCACTCTATAACATTTCTTCAGTATTTTGCTAATGACTGGCACTGGACTTGATACTTTTATTTCATTGTCTTCTATCTCATTGAATCTTCTCAGATGCTCTATGGTACATTTCATTACTTTTCAGTTTTTACATAGCAACACCACAAAAAGTCAGTTAGGGGCCCTCAGTTAGGGTGCAATGGGTAAGGACCCAGCACTGCATGCTGGCCGCAGCTGCTTCAGTGCGAGTTCGATCCCAACATCGAGGTGATCCACATGGTGCAGCAGACCTCTCCTGACCAGCCCACTGCTCCCCTCACCAGTGTAATTCATACATCTGCCTGTTCTGCTCCCCACTCTGTCTTTGGTGATCCTATCACTGCCCCTCCACCTCTGGCTTATACCCCAGTTCTGTATGCATAAATAATAAATCTTTTAAAAAACAAAGTCAGGAAGTTCATCAGAAGCTGCAGTTCAAAAACCAAAGAGCAGAAAAGACACAGTAATGCATGTTTTGCAAAGGTAAACTTTTGTTAGACTTGTTGCAGTATTTATGCTTAAAACTTGATTCAACTAAACTTTGGCCATGTTCATTTTAGTCATGTCCATTTTGCAGAAAGCTCTTAGGTGATGTGCTAAGATGCAGTATTTTTTAAGGAGCAGGGGAGTGTAGAGCTATTGGATATATGAAAGCTGCTACTTTTCAAAAGTTTGTATAATATCGAAATGGAAGCATGGGGCACTTAGCAAAGGGAAAGGGAACTAAAAGCTCTGCCCTCTTTTCCACTTTTAATTGATGAAAATTCTCATATTATGGGCAATCTTGACAAAATAGGCCAATGTGTCAAGCTAAGCAGGTCCACCTGATGGGCTACCTCTTTGTTTTTATTACCAGTACTGTGTTCAATACAGTTCAAAAATACCCAGACTCACAGAGAAAACATTCTCATCCTTCACGACATGGTTGCTTTATTTTTTTTTTCAAATTTCATATTAGTGCTTCCCTTGACCACTTCTATTTTTCTACATCATTATTATTTGGATTTCTACTTTAGAGAGGAAAGTAAATCCTGAGATTAAAAAATACTGATATTAGCACCCCCACTTATTTATTATCACTAATAAGAACATGTTGCTATGTATAAAGATTAAGAGAGACATACAATTAAAAGATGACTTCTTGTTTTATTGACATATATTGGAAAGTCTTAATGTGATAAATCAAGCTCAGAGGTAGGTAGTATAAGTAATATTAGCATTTTTTTAAACAGCAAAATAAAAACAACTAAATATTCAGTGTAGCTGATTATAAAATAATATAGTATTATGCATTTCAAAAATATTTAAAATACATGAAGATTGTCCACAATCCAATAATTAATACAAACCTCTTTTGAGATATTGAATTGGTTTCCAAGTATTCTACTAATAGTTTTTATTATGTCATTGTTATAAAATAATAATATTCTATTGTAACCACAAATATGTAAAAGTTTTAAATGTAAGTGTCCCATAATCCCACCATCCAGAGATAACAACTGTTGTCTTTCTTCTTCATATACTATATATGTTATAGTTTTAAACTAGATAAGATACGGCATTTCTCTTTTCTTATACATCACTGTCTTACATTTGCCAATAGTATCATTTATTTGGGAAGTTGCACTTGACATACAGAGCTGTTTTAACCTAACCAGTCCATGTTGCTTTTCCACTGTTTTCCTGGCATAAGCAATGGAATTATGGATCCATTTATTGCTCTTTTCTTTGGATTTGCCCTGAGAAATGGAATTGCGTTGTCAAGGTAGATTGACATCTTTAATGTTCTTAATGCTATAACCAACTTGCCAAAGAGGTGGGACCAATTTAACAGCATGTACCACTTAGACCCTTGTGACCTTTGAGTTTTGTGTTTAGTTTTGTTGTTCATGAATAGCTTTATATTCAAAGAGTGTCCAGGTGATTTCTGTGTTAATTTGCATGCATCTGTATATAGAGTGTAAAACAGAAACAGAGAAGATAAATAAAATTTTTATGTGTACAAAATGAAGAATATGTGTTTAAAAGATGCTTGTGAGAGAATCTGGACACTTAACACTGCATCTCCCGGTTATATAAATTGTGGTCTCAATCAGAAGAGAACAAAATGGTAGTAAGGGCAAAGTGATTGTGGAAACTATGAAATACTTAAAGAACTTAGGATTTCTTTTTTTTTTTTAATAAAAGATATCAGTCATTGAAATTTCAATTGAAAATTTTAAAGTATTAAGAAAATAATATCACTAGATTTCTCTAGCATTTTTGATTATTAAAATATTTTGGGGCCCTCCCTCGTGGTGCAGTGGATTAAAGCACTGCACTAAGAAGCTTAAGCCACTTCCATATGAGTTCGATCCTCGCCTGCCCGAGGAGATCCACATGGCGCGGCAGACCTCTCCTGACCCGCCCGCTGCTCCCCTCAGCAGTGTACTTCGCCAATATGCCTGTTCTGCTCCCCACTCTGTCTCTGATGAACCCTTTTACCCTCCACATCTCTGGCCTGTACCCCAGTTCTGTATGAATAAATAAATAAATCTTAAAAAAATATATTTTGGATAGATATCTTACCCAGCAGAATATTTTGTCCTACTTTATAAGCAGCTTTCTTCATTAAGATAGTTATGCACGTTGATGACAATATTTCAGTTATTCATTATAAATTCAAAGACTCCTGTAGTTAGTAGAATTGAATTCTTTGTAAGTACATATGTAGGTGGAGTGGACAGGCAGATTAAGATGAACTTTTTGAAAGAAAAGTAATGAAATTGGTCTCAAGAACCTAGGAGTGTAGACTAAAATCACTGAAACTAATTCTAGATCAAGAAGATTTGTAAAATAATGACTACTCATCCATTTTAAGCCTAATGAAAAAAATTGAAGTAAAATCGCTATTGATTGAAAAAGTTTGATTGTCTTCATACACAATATTTCACTCAGCCTCTCTCCCTTTCAGTCCATGAGTTAGGTCTAATAAGTAGCAGAAAGGAGTTAATTCTGACTTTTCAGAAGCTTGACTGGGGAGACTAAGACACTGATGGAAATGTCATTGGTTTCATCATAGATACCTACTACAAACTGTGAAAAAATAGCTTTCTTAACCCTAAGAAAAGGACAGTTTTTTCATCAAGAAGAAACATTAAATACATTTTCTCTGCTTTTTTGAAGTTGATACAGAGAAAGCTCTAATAGAAATAACATAAATGGACCAAAGCTTCCAGGAAGGAATAACAGGCATATATAATGTCTGTAACTCTAGTTATCATTAAGTTATCAAATATTGGAATATTTCACAGTTTTGAGGAGATTTCGTTAGAGTTATACCCTCATCTTGAAGCATTTAAAGTTAATTATCATTTTTAAATAAAGGCTGACATATTGCACTGGTTCCATTCATTTTTATGGCTAAGAAATAATATTGTTATGGTGTTAAATTAGTAGTAAAAGGTACCTTTTATAGCTGTGATATTGTACTGCATTACTGGTAATTTTTAATCACATGCCATACTTCAGTTGTATACTTTAGTTTGCTTGAGCTTAAACTGCAGATTTCACTTAGCTCTAGAGTCAGGGATAATTCTCTATAAAATCCACCTGGTAAATATTACTAGATTTATTTTATTCCTATTACATAAACTTCACATGGTACCTTTTAATCATGTGATATGTTTTTGGGAAATCATAGAAGAATTAGCAATCTGTATGATTAGGTTCTGATGTGTGATAAAAATTTAAACAAGATCTTTGAAAAGCGGTTATGGAGAATGCATTTTGCATAATTTATATCAGAGTAAGAAATTATATGGCTCTACATGGTATTTACATTATTGATTAGAATAAGCTCTTCAACTACTCTTTGTTTATGTGATGGATTTATTTTTCTAAATATGTCTTGCTATGAAAAACAAATAAACTAGAACTATGAAAAATTGCAACTAAATTTTAAATTTTAAAGACAAATTTAAGTAGTTACCTTATGCTACAATGAAACTTTAAACTAAGCAATTTCAAAACTAGAAAAACTAATAATCCAATTTCTATCTCTCTTCCCAGGATATTCTCAAATTTCATATTTTCTTAATAATGTTATTATATTTTTTGTCTGAAATCTGATTTTTTAAATCTTTCTGTTCCAAATTTAAATTCACGTTCTAAATAAATACTCTCCTTATCATAACTTAAAAAATTAGGACAGTACATCTTATTCAGTGCTCTTTAATCTTTCCTTCCATTACAGTGATTTATATAGAGATGTGCACTACATTTTCATTCATTCATTCACATACTGATTCATTCATTTATTCAACCAAACCCTTCCCATATGCCAGGCATGGTTGTAGGCAAGCATAGCTAAAAATTAAGAAAATAAAGTTTTTTACTCACATGGAACTTACATTCTCATTGTAGTTAATATGCTGAAATCTCACTCTAAATGGTCTTCTTAAAGTATTTTAAAGTCAAATCACCTTATGCTCATGAATCAAAAATTTCACATTCTCAGGCCATTTAATTTCTAAGTGAGTAGTTACAGACTTTTAAGAATTAGAAGCAATATATCTATAGCTGTAACAGTAAGCTAAAATTTCCCTGTATTAGAGTTTATCAGAATACAGAGCTTCGGGATGTTAGGAGAGAATTAATTAGCTCCAACACAATCGGTGTTTGTATTTAAGCTAATATCCTAATTTCACTTGCTACATTAAAAGTGATATAACAATCTCTAAATTTCAGTTGAAAATGTTAGGATGCTTTAAAAAATTCAGAGGGGATTGTTATATTGATTGTGACTAGCAGCTATTCATGAATATATTACAAGACATTAAAATATGATAAGTAATTGAAATAGAATGTGATAACACGTTCTACTTGAAATTGTGTTTAATTTCTCCACTGTAAATGCCCTCTTCATTGTATAGTAAAAGTTCACTTTATTCCCATAGTATTCTGATTTTAAAATGCAGTATTTGCAATTACAGATAATTATATTTTATTACATTTTAATTTTGCTGAGAAACATTTATTTTTGTCTTTAAGGTGATGTCATGCGGGATTTGTTCATTGTACTTTAAACATTGTTTTTGTTCTTTTGGTGATTTTGAGGACCTGAGTTCACTGTGTTCTATACAAGCGGAGAGGACAGACTATTTTGTGTCTATGGTTTTCTATGAAAATCTACAAACTTGGAATCAAAAGGGCTACTGAGGAAAGATTTCGTTGTAAAAGAGGCCAAAAATATTTACCCTTCCTACACCAGTTGTATTGGAGTGATTGAATGAGATCACGTTATCACTTTGCAAAAATTACACACAGTTCTAGAAGCTACAAATGGTATTCAATTTTCTGTCACAGTCTGCTCATCAATATTATTATTATTTCTGTACATGTATTTAAGGACAACATGCTTCTTTTTAAAATTTGGAATATACATTTAAACTACTCCTTTGTTTTCAAAGTGTTGTTTGCTCATTTTGGAGATATAAGGAGGCAATGAATTCTCTTAATTATGGGTCCTTCGTATTAAGCAAGACACTGGGAAGCAGCTTCCTGATGACTGAATGCATAATGAACCCAAGAGGGATAGAAAACCCACTGGCCTTCAGAAGTAATACATCAGACATGACAGCGATACTGTAATGAGAGTCATAAATTACCCCTGCTTCTAAGCCCAGAACAAACGTTTTAGCACTTCCTCTGGGATGAGCCCAAGTCCAAATCATCCATTGAGTCCTGTAGTGTGTAGTGACAATTGTGGGAAGTTAACAAGGAAGTGGGGCCCTTTCCTCTAATAGTGTAAAATGATTAAGGGGGTCTAAAATAATCAATTGGATAATCAATAGTGTGTAACTGCTTGGAGCGCTGTCCCCATGCTAATCAGTCATTAAGCTGTTCAAACTAAATATCTCCAGCTTCCCCAATTACTGAACTGATTTACAAGACATGGTCAAGGATGTCAGAATCCACTAGCCTCAGATTCCAAAGCATTTGTCACCAGAGGGAGGCAGAAATTAAATCTAGGTGACCCCCTCTCATGATGGATTCCAAAGACTCTTAAAAGGAGTAAATTGTGGGAGGCAGTCTCCCACAAAATTCCAAACATTTTGCTTGAGAGTATGGGCAGGAACTTGATTGAACTGAGGAATGATGGAAGTAACAATAACTGCAACTAGGTAACTAGAAAAAAAATAACTAGAAAACAGGTCTTTAAATTCCCTAAGACTTCAGCTATGGGAAACAGCGTGCAGCAAACCAGAATCTGAATTCAAAACAACCAAAGGTTGTCCCTAACACCTGGGACAGAACATACTGTTAGTTTGGCTGTATAATGCCAGCAAGTCAAGCATCAAAACCGCATGTGAACTTTTTTTTTTTTTAAGTTGAATGCCACGGTGGGGGAAAAAACAACACTGAGAAATAACTTTCAACAAGGGAAAAAAAACTTTTTTATTGATATGTTTTACTTTGCTGGCAGACCAGAGCAAAGGTTTTGTGAACATTTAAAAGATGAAAAAGGTGAAGAATCCCAGAAGCGGTTTATCTTGAAGCGAAATAACTCTAGTATTGATAAAGAAGACAATCAGGTTGGTCTCAAGTTTGAGAGTGGCTGACATTGTTGTTTTTGAAGGTGGGCTGACTGATGTTCATGTCTTTCTTCCGTTGTTGCCTCCTCCCGCTCCCGCCTCTCCCCTGCCTCAAATCTACTGTTCTCTCCACCCTCTTGCCCTCCTCCTTCCCTTTGGCACTCAGTGGGTAGCAAAATAACCATGTCCTGGTTGCTTTAGCCATGGCTCTGTGTTGGGCTGCATGGGTGGTGCTTGGCGCAGTTCCTGCTGCATGTGGAGGGTGGGGATGCCACAGACTCGGAGCTGTTGGGGAAAGCTTTGTCAGTCGCATTTCCAGATGTCTGTGTAACTATGGAAGTCGTTCCACTCCCTACAGCTTTGTCCTTCAGTTGTGCACAAATTGAGCTGGATTATCAATACGGACCGATGATCAACTGGTGTAGCTGTAAAGAACAAACCTTGTTATGGTGAGGACAGGTGGATTTTGCAACTATCCTAAAATAAGTCTTCACAGAAAAGAATCAAGTTCATGTTCTAGTCTCCCACCCCTTCTCCTTCCCATGTTTTATTGTCCATGGAAATCGTCTGCTTGTTTTGCATGAACTGTAGCCGAATTTTCTCCGTGTGTGTGTTCTGCTTGTAACCAAACATGCTGTCCTAGAGTAGCCTTCTTCATGTACCTCAACAAGGGTAGAGAGACACTTCACTTAATCTCTTCTCCAGATGGGGGAGGTGGGATCCAGGGTGATTAGCAAGAAAACTAAGTAAATGGCAAAAGAAAACATGCTATAAGTGATAAGAATAGTAGAAAGCCATCTAAATGTCACTACAATTACACTTTATGTCTCTGACAATCAAAATAGATTTTTTTGCAAATGACTTTGCCTTAGAAATCTTGAAGGTAAGACAACATGCATTTCCCTCAAGCTATTACTTTAATTACTCTCAGTGAGTCATTGTAAGCCAGTATGTGCATCTCTGACGCACTTTTTATGAAACCTGTTCATCATTTGTATCTCGTTTCCTCCCACCACCACTGCCACCACCACTGAGGTAACCCATGGCTTGAGTTGACTATAAAACATGTGCCTGTGCCGTGTACTCGTGGGCGTTTGTTGAATGGATGGATGAACATAGTTAGCGCAGAGCACGCTGGGAGGAACAAGATGGGAGGGTAGTTGAAATGTAGGAAGTGGTCCAGGTGAAAGGTAGAAGAGCAGTCCTCATGCTGGGTTCTTTGAATTGTTCTTTGATACTTCTCGACAGTGACCCAAGTCAACAAACTAGTTTATCCAATGTAGGTTCTACTTTCTTTTGCCAGAGGTAACCCCAGAATCAATCAAGTGACTCAAGAACACAAATTTAGATAGAAAAATAAAGCCCACCTCTGCCTTCCTGCCCATTACTTTTTTGATTCCCCTGCTATTGTTCCAGTCCCTAAGATTTCCCAAAACCACCTCTCCCCCCGCCCCCACTTTAGTCACCTTGAGCAAGCCACTTCCACCTCTAAGGAGTACAAATCACACAAGTCAGTGATGAGTCTGAGGGCATCACTGGCGACCCAAGTAGCTGAACTGGTTGAAACCTGAGGCACATCCAGGTGCTCTCATTCCAGAAACACCTGTGCCATGTACCTCCAGCAAGAGCAGCAGGTCTCTGGTGGCCCTGCATGTCAGGCACACACACCCCACACTTGTGCTCCACACAGCTTCCCTTGGGACTAGAGGGAGTGTGACTTTTCATGCTCCATTTGTTTAAGTGAACATTTATTATTCTCAGCTGACAGTTACTTAACTGCAGATTTCTAACAGCTCAACGTGGATAACCCTCCTGATTTCTTTTCTCTGTTCAGCAAAACAGAATGCATCCATTTAGAGATGACAGACGAAGTAAATCAATTGAAGAGAGAGAAGAGGAATATCAGAGAGTGAGGGAGAGAATATTTGCACACGATGTGAGTAGTTGTTTTAATTGCCTCTTTAGTGCGGTCCCTCCATCAGCAGAAAGGCAGCTCATTCCCCAGACAGGGAGCTGGCAGGGACTAGGGAAGCTGGAGCCAGGAAACAAATTGAACTGCAGCAAACTAGAGGTGTTTCTGGAAGAGGACCTCGTTCAGGGAAGTGATGGAAAAGTAGCCAAGGGTTTGCTTGAGTCCCTCCGTTATGACTTGTGGAGGAAGAAAGGTACCATTTTTGTCAGCGGAATAGGCTTTGAATACAGAGAGATGATGCCAGACTTGAGAAGAACCAGCTTCATGGCCGTGTGAGGCAGCAGATTGCCATGTTTCTGTCTCCTTAAAACCAACAGTGTTCACAGGAAAGAATAATTCAGTCTGTTGTTCACACACAGAGAGGAAGAGAGAAATTTCTGCATTCGTAGCAAGTAAGAACATTTTATTATATCAATGTTAAGTAATAACATTCCCGTGCCCCTTCAGTTTCACCAAGTCAGGTCTGTGGGCCATTTGCCAAGGAAGTCATCATAAAACAATCTTTATTCAAATCCCAATAAAGCATGCAGTTGAGCTTTTACTATCCTTTTCCCTACTTACTATTGTCAAAATAAAATATAAATTAAGTTAAATAAAAAGTAAAACGTGTGCTAAAAAAAAAAAAAACTGGGTTTCTGTGCAAGAAGACGAAACAAAAGCATACTATTGTCATTGCTTTCCCATTCCATAAAATCATTTAGCAGCCCCTAGCCCCTAAAGTCACTGAGATTTCTCCCTTCTGCAGAAGCAGAGGTGTGAACTCTTTTGGGTAGGCAGACAACACCTCCCTGTTTGCAGAGTGAGCTGGGGCATCAAACTCCTGTGATAGCCTAATCCTGAGGCTGTTACAAAGCCAACCTGGCCATCAGCAAGGCTTCGGAATTCAGCATGGAGCAGCCTGCTGTCCCAGAGCCTCCAGGTCCAATTCAATGTCCCTGACCCTCTTGCTGATGTTGGGCCCTTTAATAGGAAGCTGCAGAGGAAGTTCAAACCTTCAGCATTGCACTTCTTTCACATTTATACTGGCTTCATGGTTGTTTCTAGATCTTCTACACCTTTCTTAAGTGTGACAAAACATACTTTGGATAATTGAATTATCTGGGCCAGAGCTTTGGAATCTGAGAGATTCCAAGGTTGACCTGAAAGAAGGAAGTGGAAGCAAACACAGTTTGATGAGGTCTGGATACAATTCTAGATTATTCTACAGACATATGGGCTACTTAGATATTTATTATGTTGAGAATTATCGATATTGCAAGGTACAGTCTGACTCATGGCAGTCTAACTTGTGTCTGTGGATAGAAAAATGAAGTGATAAGAGGACCTGTTCTACTCCTGATAGTGTATAGATGTCTCCAGTTGGCTGGGTGGTAGACAGTTTCTTTTCATGACCATCATGGAGCAAAAATTATTCCGAAGACCAATTCACCAATTCATATAATTTTTTTATTCACCCCTACCTCTTCTCTTTCTGCTCTTCCCGCCCCCCCCCAAAAAAAAAAACACATTTTCCCTCTTTGGTTCTATATAACTTATGAGTGACTTGCTAAATGTTATGTTGAAAAGCAAAACACTCATTCAGTTAATGTAAAAATACTAGCTGTGTTTGTTCAAACTTGTGCCACATCACCATAGGGCTAGATGACAGAAAATGGCATCACCAGTGGCTGCCGGTGATGAGGATGACACCTGTTGCCATCCTCCCTTTACAGATGCTCATGGCCATAGGTAGGTCAGCACAGGGATAAGGGGGCAGCTTGGCTTCCTTCACACATTTTTTCCTGATGAGCCCATCAGGGAGTTAGCTGTAAGGAACCTGGGTACCAGGCTAAAAATTGGAATAGAGGCTAAAAACCTCTATTTAATTAATGTTTTTTTTTAATTACAAACTATCTTAAATATGAGAAAGCTTAAATGCCAAGCTGTTGCCATAGCCTTTCTATCCCATGACATAATTCTTAGAGATGCTATGTCTCAGCAGCACACACTTAAAGCTTTGCTACTTCAAGTGGGGTATCTAGCACTGATCACCCGAAGTCCCACAATGAGGTATTTCTCATAGGTAGCCTGAACCCAGAGGATATTCATAGGATTTCAGAGATGAAAAGAATCCCTTAAATCATATGCAAAATATTATGCCCATGAGCACATATGCATTTTTCTAAGGAAAAGCCCTCCCTCTATTGTTTATAATCTCATTTCTTACACATTTTCATGACCCTTCAAAGGCTGTTGCTCTTTTAGAAAGAGCAAAAATGCCCAGTGTCTGTCTCCCAACTCCGCATAACTCACCTGGAGAGATGCAACCCACACTGTATTTTCTAGGTGTTAGCTGCTTATTGGCACATAACAGATTACCCCAGAATTTGACAGCTTAAAACCAAAATGCTATGCTTCTCATTTCACAGTTTCTGTGAGTCAGGAGTCCAGCAGTAGCTTTACTGTCTGATTCTGGCTCGAGTTCTTTCATGAGGTAACTGTCAGCTGGGCTGCAATCATCTGAAAACTTGATGGAGTGGTGACCCGCTTCCACATTCACTCATGTTGGTGGACCTCAGTTTCTTGCTGGTGATAAACTGTTAATCTCATGTCCCAGTATGCAGTTCCCTTCTTAGTCCATATAATGTCTTCATTATTTGTTATCAAGCTTCCCCAATGCAGAGAACAAGACAGAACAAGAAGACTCAAGATGCGCAGTCTTTTGTAACATAGACATAGAAGTTATGTGCCTTTCCTTCTACTGTGTTTTGTTGACACAGTTTGGTAAAAACCTGGTAGAAGACAAGGTTATAAAAAAACAATAGGTAGTGATCTTTGGAGGGGACTCTACATTAACACGATATTATATATCTAGTTATAACAAACTCAAAGACACGGCATTGCTATATGAACTTTCTTATATATGGTCATACATCTTCCTTAGCATTTACACAAAAACAGCTTCATCTCTGTAACTCTACATTCCTAAAATGTTGAGGTACAGAAGATAATAATTAAAGTTATAGTAATTGATTGCTAAAGCAAATGCAAAGAATCCAGCATAAGGAAACTAAGTCATAGATATCTTTGCTTAGCTGGCTTTAGTTTCTTCATCATTGAAAATGGAGGTGATTGAACTGACTTTCTTTGACAATTGTGGTTTCATTGAGAGAATCATCTGAGTAGGCTCAAAATACTTAAGTAGAATTTTTCCTATTAGGTTACAATAAAGAAATACTTCCTAGTATTTTCATTTTAGTAAAATTCAGAATATTTTAAGATTAGAAGTGATTTTGGATATTTTATAATGCTTGTGGATGTCTAAGGTGTGTATGTGTATGTGTTTGTGTGTAGGTACATGATCAAAACATGTGGACCATTTGGGGATTTTCAAATAAAATTTCAAATGTAGGTTGAGAATTTTGGTATCTTAAGATAATACAGATTTCTCATTTTAGAACTACATTGTTGGAACTCAGTGCATACAACAATGTAGTTCTCAAACATTAAATGCATTTTTGTAGTCAGAAATAATTAAATTATATCAGTGTTTCCTTTGACATGAACTTCAACTTATGCAATGTTGCCAGCTTGATAGTTGATAAAGCAATATATTTGAAAAAGACGTATTCTGCCTGGGAAATAATTCCTGAAGGATATTTAGGTAGAGATAGGGATTCAAGGAGGGGACTCATCTCCAGTCTCCTTGGCATGTACTGGGATTCCTACTCAGTGATAACTGATAACAAGGGCATACAGTGTCACCTGGCTTGGGGGTGGGATGTGGGAGAGAGTTCTGTAACCCATTAGGCAAAATCTTTTTTTCTCCTTAAAAAAATGAGCTCTTTATATCTAAGAAACCATATAAGTGACAGCTTTGAATGCTGCTCTTAATTACTGTGACAATTTTATCTTTCTCTGCTATTAAAATTTGCAAGTTATTAATATTACTTTTTATAAAGTTTATTTTCATCAGCTACTGAATCATAACCCATAACTGTGTCTGTCTTATTTATGAAAATGTGGAGGAATGATGGGATGATTTTTGGGGACTTTTTTATAAAAAGTAGAAACCTTCTGAAAATACCTTTGGGCAAAGTTGTATTTGACTTGCAGGGGCCTTATTTTTTAATTCAAAGAGTTTGGGCAACTTCATTTTGCCCTGAATGCTTTTAGATTAACAAGTCCAAAGAGGTCAATATGTCTTTGATCAACTCTTTCAAAGGAGTAGTAGAGTATTTCTAATACCCTGTTAGAACATCATAAACTTGATTGACCTCTTTGCAATGACAAGAGTTGAAAGGTAGCAAAGTACTGGATTCACACTGTGTATCTGAGACAACCTCGCTTTCTTTGCTATTCAGGATGCACATTCATAGCACAAAGGTTAAAACAAAAATGCTTCTAAGAGATGCCCTCACTGAAATGCTCAAACCACTGAGGAAAACATTATGCCCATCTGTGCCCTTTGGCTTAAAAGAAGGAAATGATTTCTCAAGTAAAATGTAAAGAGAAATCAATATCCTGCTTGTCTTTTTCTAAGCGGTAGTTATATTAGCAACATTCCTTAATTCAAAGATTTGTTATTGAAAGGTCATTATTATTTCTTTAGTTGCATTTATCTTCCAGTGGATCTGTTAAGTCTTTATATATCCACTTAGCAGATCACTTATTTATCATTTAGAAAATCCACACATATAGACTGGTATCCATATTTATGTTTAGAAATGTAGTTCTTTGAAAATGGCTTTTTAATACCTAATCTCAGTCACTATAATACCAGACCCTTGTTCCACCATATTTTTAGACTTCTCTTTTACTGTTTCTTATTAAAGTTTAATTTACTCTGCCTTTCCCCAGCATGTAATGATTTTCTATTCCCTGTATTACCTATGAAATACAAGATAGTATCTACAAGATAGTAGATAAATGAATGCTTGGGAAATGGAAGCTAAGAAGACACTGGTTTTGAGTGTAAAATCTTAGATGGACCTTGACACCTTTACCATTTTTTCTTGTTCTCACCTGTCTTCTCCCTACCCCTCCCTGTACACACTTAAGATTAATGATTGATGGCATACTTCAATGTTAGTAGTCTTTCAGTCAATCTCGTGAGAGTTTGTGGTTGCCAGGCAACAAGCTCACAATGGTGACTTTCCTGCTTGCCCAGCCTCAGGTGCGGCGTGCCAAGGTTGCACGGTCTGCCATGATTTGAACTTGTCCTTTTAGCCCTTGTTGATGGCTGTATCTTCACAGCCTCTGAGGGAGTTGCCACCTCAGAGGCTGCTGGTCACATGTTTCATTCACATCTCTCTTCTCCTGACCTTGCTGTTGAGCTGGCTAAGTCTGTGAAATCTGGAGATGTCCCGATGGAAAAGTACTGTATACTGCATGACAATGGTTCATAACTCTAACTTACTTTTTCCCTGTTTTATTTCCACTTTTCTAAAAATGGTATCTATTTTTCTGCATTCTTTTCCTCTTGGAGGGGAAAAGTAGTGTTAAAATAAGGCAAGCTTTTGGGATCCCTCAGCATCTCCAGAACGTCTGATACAATGCCTTCTTTTATTTTTCAGTCAGTTTGCTCCCAGGAAAGCCTTTTTGTGGAAAACAGGTAAAATGAAATTTGCTTTTTCATGTCTTTGGAGGAACAAAGTCTGTCATGTGTGTCCTGTATATTCATAGATACATATATTCCCCCATATATGTGTGTGACTTGAATATATGTATACATAAATACATATATCTATGTGTTCACACATATATGCAATTAAGCATGTCTAAGAACTAGTTTGGGGAAATGTTCTCTCACTTACCTTCAACCATAAGTTTAGATATTTTTTCTTATTTAAAGTCTCAACTTCTGGTCCTCCCAAAGATGCAATTCCTGTTACCTTCACCAGGCATTAATAAGCATAAATGTCAACAGCATCTAGGAACTTGCAGTTTCATTGGCTTATTGAATAGACTACTAAAAGTACTTATATATTTAGTACTGTTAGCAATTTCCTGTGCCCTATAATTATATATAGCTACACAGATAATGACTTGAGTCATTATTATAATTTCCTCATTCTAAGCAAACTATTAGCCTTCACAAAAGGCCTAACTCGGAAATGTTATCACAACTGGATTTAGTAGTACACCTAGCTGGGGAGTGAGTAGGAGGTGGTGGTTGTGAATGATGGCTTATTAAAGTGATGCAATGACTTGAATATAAGGGCAGACATTTTTCAAATTTAAGATATACTCTTAAAAATACCTCCATATATTTAGTAATAGAGTTTCAAAGAGAATTGAAGAATTCCACATCAGCTGTATTTATCACACGATGCATCAAAATGAGCAACTTATATTGGAAATATGGTAGCCATTAAAAATATGGAGGCTGATTTTTTTTTTTTTAGGTATTGACTTATAGAGTGTCCCCCATAAAATTGAATCAAATGGGACCTATTTGGTCATGCAAGGTGTTAAGACTCAGCACTATGAAGCTATCAGCAGCTGCAGCATGAGTTTGATCCCCAGCCAGGGAGCTGACACACATGGTATAGCAGACCTCCCCTGTCGTATCCACTGCTCCCCTCAGCAATGTACTTCCTTGACCTGTCTGTTTTATTCCCCATTCTTTCTCTGGTGAATCCTCTCACCTCCCCATACCTCTGGCCTACAACCCAGTTCTTACATGCATAGATAAAATAGATATTAAAAAACTGGTTAAAATGGAAATTGAGTAAGATGTCCCATAGTTAGAGACATTTAAACTGGGTTTTAGAGATGATGGCTTTTAAATAGTCATCATTAATATTAACAGAACTCTTCAAGTAACCCCTCAACTGAATGACTGTCTTGAGAATGGATAAAATTAGAAAACAAGCTCACATAAGGCAAAAACAACTTCAAAACTTAAATATTAGAGATAAATATTCTCTAGAATATCCATGAGCAGGGCTCCCTCATGGTGCAAGTGTTAAAGACGGAGCGCCTTCAAGCTATTTTCAGTAATTGCTTGCATCATGAGTTCGAAATCTGGCCAGGGAGCTGACCCACATGGCACAACAGACCTCTCTACCTTGCCCAGTTCTCCCCTCAGCAGATATACCCTTCAGTAGATCTGCCTGTTCTGTTCCCCACTCTCTCTGTTGAATTCTGTCACACACACATGCACAGTACACCTCTGACTTACACCCCAGTTCTTGTCTGCATTTAAAAAAATAATAATAATCTTTAAATTAAAAAAAAGAAGAAGAATCTATGAGCAGTAGCATCTTAGGGATAAGTCTGAATCATTCAAACATTCTACATTCTTCTCTAAAAGATAAATAGCAATTGTAACTCAGTTTAAGGGGAAACATTCCCTAATCTTCCAGACAGTAATTTTCTATACCTTACTCAATGATTTTATTCTGTTATATGTGTTTTATATTAAAAAGACTGATAATGGACTTAAATGTCCCTTGTATTCAAACTGAATTATATTCATTAATACCATAGCTGCTGACATGCATACAGCAATTCTTGATGGTCCCTAAACAAGTAAAAATCTAATAAAGTGGGTGTCCTATAAAAGTGTCTTGGTTACTTCCCTTGTAATGTCAATATTCCACTATGCTCAAAAAATAAACAAAAAAATTTAATAGTGTTTAAAGAAAAAAAATCACAATATTTATCATTAAATAGCTAATATATTGCAACAATTTCTTTTAGTCTCTCTTCCATGCCATCTATTTCTTCTTCCCATCTTTCTCTCTTATCTAGTGTTAGTGCCTATCCTAGAGTAGGGTAAAATCTTGTTGCCATCAATTTATTAATGCAAAATACAATACCATGCAAATAAAATATAGTGTGTGGGTTTAATTTACAAGACAGGTATTCTATATAGTAAGCTACACATCCATTTAACATAGGGTATTACGGATCCTTAGATTTTATATCATAAAAACCATGTTTTTCTTTACAGTAGGCTCTTGGAAGACAGTAACATATGCAATGAGACCTATAAGAAAAGACTGCTCTTTCGGTTGGTATGGTTTATTTTTTTAAAACTGTGTTTTCAGATATGTGGCAGATTCAATGTTGAATATAAGTGTATTAGTGTAAAATATATCTGTTCATCCAATAAAATATGTTTGGTTTCTCTTTGTGGAGGTTGTTAATAGAGCTAGTGTTGATGCTCTATTGGATAATGTGAGATGTAGGATCAGAAGAACATTACTTTGTTTATAATACTTTAGGGCTCTCCCTTTGATTTCCACTTTTTTTTTTTTTCTTCCCTCAAGGGCTAACTTTGGCAGCACACTGATTTAACATTCCCAAATCAACTTTTGTAAACTACACCAAGTTAAAATTTCTCTGGCAAGCTGCAATTGTATATCCATTCCCAGCACTAGAAAACAAATCAATGATAACTCCATTTGAAAGGCTGATTTTTTGCCACTACTATCCATCATAACATTTCTAAGTGATTTTTTTCAAGCACAGACTTTACTTCTAGCAGAAAATATGGGATTGCTTCCAATTATAATGAAATACTTAAATCAAGATCTATGTAGGATAAGGGGAATGTTATATAGGTGGTATATAAGACATATACATATATACATATGTGTATATATGTGTGTGTGTATATATATTATGCTAGACTAGAAAAGTAAACATTCCATGAGAGGAAGGGGACTATACTTATTTCTTACAACTCTATTAATGTATCTTTAGCATCCATTATAGGGCAAAAGATACACAGTGTATTTATGTATGTGTATATATAGAACATATATACACATACTCATTACCTAACAAATATAATTTAACACGTTAGGGTTTTTGTGAATATTAAGGTTAATCTTTGTTGTAGGAAAGACAAGACAAACAAAAACTTCTTGTCTACCTAGAAGAAAGAAAATACCTAGAAAAATAAATGCATGAATGCTTAGACAGTATCTTGTCACAGAACATTTTAACTTGGTATGTCATCATTAGAAAAGTTAGTGACTTTTTACTTCCTTTACACTTTGAAAGAAGCAAAATCATAGACTTTTAAAAAATTTCCTTCATTTTTCTCGATGAAATTACACAATCTGATATCATCCTCTTATCCATTAGACATTTTTGCACATGAAAATTAAGTAAATAACCTTATGTTTTCCCCTTGCAAGCCCAGAGAATAACTGGAATTTACTAGTACTCCTCAGTCACATGCCACACATGGTTTGATTAGGTCAATGTAGATAACATATGGGTTCTTGCCTTATTGAAGCCAGTTAGTTTTGCATAGACCCAAATCTGGACCCTAACTACAGCTACCACCTACTCAGATCAGCCGTCCCAAGTATGGATGCCTCCCTCACCAACACCAGGCACAGAAACTCAGGCAGATGACTTAACACACGCCATCCACACAACAATAAAAGCAAGTTAAAGTATGTGCCATAGCTAACTAATACCACAGCTAAAAAATACCATGTTCAGACATGAATGGAAGTGAATGTGATTAAGTTTATCAACAGAGAAAAAATTTAGAGTCCGGGCTTTATACTACTCTGGGATCCAGTAAGTCACATACAAGAGAGGCAGCGCCCCTTCATGGCCAAACTTCTCATTGCCATTGTTTTTCTGGGTTCCAGCATACCTCAGAGTGGGTTCTGCGGTATGGGATGGCACTGGTGGGCGTGTGTTTCTATGATGTCTGTTGATTGCACACACCCAAAGATAGGAAATTCAAGTCTGGATCTCACTTTCTATATGTATATATTTGCTCAATATATTGAGCAGTTAACAATACTGTTTCCATGTTTAAATATCTAGCAATCATAAAATATGATTTTGAATTTCATGAATACAACTCTATAATGCAGCAACTTGAAGTCCATTTTTTATGAATGTACAGATCTTACCATATGCTGGTGGCATAGCTGTAAGTGAAATCAAGTAAAACTTGTGTACATGATCAGTCAGGGGCTGTGGCAGAAGTCTAGAGGAACCACCCCCGTTTTTAGAAACCTCTCTACCAGGGTGAAGGTGCAATTATAGCACTCTGATCAGCACCCCAAGACTAGTGGTGCCAACACATTGCAGAGAAAGGGTCAGCCACACTGTCACTCAGAGGAAGTCTGTGTTCCTAAAGAGAGGAATAATTGAGCAGAACTAGTGATGATCAGTGGTATCGGATAGCTTCCTTCTGAAGCATCCTGTGTGCTGAGCCTGGGGACGCCCCCAAACCTCTTCCTATGACAAGTTTCCAAGATTATCTATAGATTTGATGATTGTCAGATCCCTGGTATTCACAGTTGCTACATGGCTTAGCCAGGCTTTGGTAAATGTAGGCTGAAAGAATCACAGATATCTAGGGGAAGAATGGATTTGAGTTTGAAGAAGGGAGAACAATCAGGAATGGAGTGTCAGGTCCTGGAACGGGCTAGTTATTCTAAACCCTACTTCCTGGGCTTTCTGGAATTTTAAAGTTTAAGAACGAAAGTCTCCTAACACTTCCTATTTGCAAACTGGTGTTTTTTTTTAGATGGTCTTTACTTCTGACACTAGACATCCCAGAGGTATTGAGAACAGAGAGAATGTTTGTAAGAAAGCACTGATGGAGACAGCAGGACTTAGTGTTTCTGTCTTGTGAGTTCTCTGTTCTATTCTCTGTCCTTACTTTACACAGTCCATATCACAGATTAGCTCTTTCATGTTCATGATCCAACTGGACTTGTAGTGGTAAATTTAATGGAATACACAAACACCTTGAGTGTTAGTGATTCACCATGGTACTTCAGTTAAAAAAAAAAAGACAGATTTCATGACATAAAAATAAGTAAATTGAAGTAAGGTCAAAGCAAAACCTAAAATTTTGTCTTTTCTGTAAAATTTGATTGGTGTTTCTATCAGCAATCAGTTCATTCTCATATCATAATAGTCCTCTGTGTTCTTTCAAAGAACCTTACTAACAAAACCATTGACCACATCTGTGAGATTTGGGTCAAGACTAGAGAATGTTCCACTACATAATGATACAAAATTAGGACTTATATCTATTTTCCACAATTTGTGTCCTCTTCACCTATTTATAATTCAGGAGAATTTTAGAGTATGTTAATGAGGCATTATTTCCAGCTGCAAAAAAAACCTTGAAAATACCAAGTTATTTTTTAAGCAGATTGGAAACCAATGAAAATGCAAATTTCATCAACTTTCTCAAGTTTACACACTACCTACAGACACCCTGGCATCTTTCAAATTCCCTTCTGGCTATTATTGGATCTCTTCCAGCATACTCCCTCTCTTTATATTTGAATTTCAAACAAATGTTCTTTCACCTATGGGGCTTTTTTTGAGTCCCCTTGGGAAGTTTCGTGTCAGTGTAGTGTTTACACAGTTGTTGTTATTATCAACAGTTCTTCTCTGTGAAAAGGATGAAAGGGCCTTTCCTCTGCCCATGAAGGTTAAGTCACAGAGCAAAATTCTCAATATAGATTAACAGAGTAATTTCTATGATTTCTGCCCTGTCCTTCAAAGTTCAAATATATGGCTCATATGGTTGATAGTAATTCATTTAGAAAGTAAATTAATAAGTAATTTATCTGGATTTGTATACATTCCCTACCCAGAATACACATGGCATTTAATTATTTCCTACAAATGGAGAGCCAAAAGTCTTCTCCCGTGGGAGTTGCTTTTAGTCTCATTCAAGATCGTAACTGCTTCTCAACATTGGTTCAGGGTTGACTTGGGTCACAGTTGATCCCCCTCTCTTCTCCACGAGGGAAATTAACTTTTTTTTACCATATTTTCCAAGTTGCTTCTCCTTCATTGGCAGAGACTGGGTGACTCTTTAAGGCTTGGTTTTTCCTGTTTGTAACATGAGTGTTCTGTGTGATGTGTTATCTGTTCATACATCAATGAGGCATTTGTGGCACTGTTTGGGAGACAACAGGTTGAAAGGAAAGGGTTGACAGACAGGGTCTATGTAGACCACTCTTCCAAGAAAGGTCCCACTCTCTGCCCACATTGTTCATGGAATGTAACCCTGTCCCTGTGCATCTTTCTGATGGCCGTGCTTCAGGGGCAACAGAGATGGCTCAGGGAGAACATCTGGGAGTCGACAGAGCAGCTCAGAGAACGAACTCAAGTGGTCTGACCACCAGCGGGCCTGGAGCAGCACGGACTCCGACAGCTCCCACCGCAATCTCAAGCCCACCATGACCAAGACGGCAAGTTTTGGGGGCATCACGGTGCTGACCCGGGGTGACAGCACCTCCAGTACGAGGAGCACTGGGAAGCTATCCAAAGCAGGTAGTTAGCACTGAATGGGTTTATGTCTTGTCATGTTTTGTGCTGTTCATGCTACACTCACTGTTTCCTCTGACTGCAGTGAACTTTTAATAATGGTATTAATCACTGGGATAGGTGGGAAGCCAGAGTGCCATGAAAATATCAGTGTTGCTTCTTGCCAGCTCTCTACCTAGGTCAAATTATTAAAATTTATAAACTTCAGTTTCCTTAATGATAAATCGTAGGTTATAACAAAATGGAACTCTAACCCATGGCAATAGACCATTATAGGTTAACATGTTATCGCTTATATAAACATGACCTCCATGGCACATATACATGGCAACTATGTAGCCAAAGTCAACTATTAGTGTTTAATTTAATAGTACAATTTTTCCTTAAGACTACATTGTAAGGTAATTACAACATTAATAATTTAATAAATTAACTGCTTTAGCAGCAGTTAATGTGAACCTGGGCCAGTTATTTAACTTATGTATGACTCAGTTTCCTCATCAAAGAAGTGGGAATAGTGATAGTACCTATGCTATAAGATTGTGCTGAAGATTGAATTCATGTATACAGGCCTTCAACAAATAGCAGATTTTTTTGTTATTTTTGTTCTTGCCATTTAGTGTTACCATCCCTGGCAGATAGGGACTTGAGTTGCAGAGAGGTTTGAGTTCCCAAAGTTCCCAAGTGCATGCATTTACTTTCCCTGCCTTATTTCCCTTTGCTTCTGAGTGACTGATAACCTTCTGAGGTTGGTAGTTCAAGATTGTGGACAGTCTTGAGGTGTTGATGAGGAATCCAGGAGGATCATTACCTTGAAACAACTTTAAATTATCAAAGCCTAAACAACATGGGAATCATATACAGTTTGCAAATACCACCTCATCTGCCATTCCTAGCTCTCCCATCTCCCAAGAATTTCTCGCCTTTTTTTCTTTGCAAATTATTTCAAATATTCATAATTAAAGCACCTCATGAAATCCCAGGTAGAAGGCAGATGACCATTCACTAGTACTCCATGAGTTTACTTTTGTGATGTTAGACTCTAATTACTGCATTTGGATTTCAATTTGCTTCTGCAAGGGTGGCAGTTCAATAAATTGCCCTTGGAGGCGGAATTTGCTGGTGGTGCAAGCTTGGACCTGGGGTAGAGGGAGGGGTTAGTGAATGGACACTCTCAACCGGAGGGTGTCCTAGACTGTATACACTTTCCCAGCCAACTGTGTACTCACACTAGGGGGGAGTTTGCAAAATCTAGGCTCATTATGCTAATGGTTTAATATAATTATGTTGTTGATAAATGCTTCCTAAGAAATTAGCTCATGTTTTGCTACATAGTCAGAAAATTAATGGTATTTAGTCACAGCCACGACGTTATATATTGAATTATATAGAATCTTTCTGGAAAGATTCGGATGGGCTCACACTGTCTCTTTCATTTTTATTCACCAATGGGTAAGTTCTTGATTTCAGACTCTAATTAATTGCTCTCATATTCCACTATTGTAGCAACTGAAGTCAAGAAAATTCACTGTGGTATACTTGAGCTCTTGTAAACTATGAAAGGTTAAATTGTTTTAAATCTCCTTAAAATGCAGAAACCAAGTACTTTAAATGGTGCACTTAAAAATTCCAGCACACCAAAAGAGCTCTTAAGATTTTTAAATTAATCGTCATCTTCCATGTGCCAGCCCCCAATCACTTCCAAAGCAAAGCTCTTTGGAAACATTTTAAACACTTCAAGAATGCTAAAATGCCATGTTCTTTGAAGAATGATTAGAAACTGTAAGTGCTTGAGACTTTTTCTTTTTTCTTTAAATCTAAGTGTCCTGTCGTCACCTGAAAGCTTGTCAAGGCACAGGAATGGAAGGCAAAAAGAAAAAATTTAAAGGAGCTCAAGATAGGATGTCAAAACAAACTTACAGTTTCCTAAGATGGTTTTATGAAGCAAAGCTGTCAGTTTTGCTGTCATGGAGCTTCAGAACAGCACAAGTTCCCGATTTTTTATCTCATTGTTCACAGTAGAATAGCAAACTTGTTTTTGACCTTTCAGAAACTGAGCCTGGAGTTGTGACATGTAAGTTATTCTTCTCCTCCTCTAACTGCATAGCTTCTAGCTTTAAATAGATAATCAGGAGAGTTTTTCCAGGTGGAAAACATGTTTCCCACATTTTGGGGAGAGCACATTCCTAAGGTCTGAGCATTTGAGCACAGTCTCTAAGGCCTTGCTCTTTGCTGTTTGATGACCCACCCTTAGCACGGCCAGGTCACCTGGCAGATGCTTGCACACACCTTTGAAGGTATATGGCCCTGACAGCTCTTTGTGAAGAGGGTTGACAAGGGCTCACCTTGTCACCTCAGCTGCTTCTTGGGGGTAGCCGTTAGAAACAGGAACATGCCATCTCTCCCAGACCACACTAACTAATCAGAAAATCTGATTTTATTTTCATCCCTCTTTTCTGTACTCCAGAGCAGAGGGTCTCAACTGGAGTGTAACTGAATCACTTAAAGATTTGGTAAAGCACAGATTACTTTTTTTTTTTTTCCTAATCACAGTTTGAGAACAACTGTGCTAGAAAAATAAGATATCCTTCTATTTCATGTTAATCATTATATGTGCCCTTGTATTTTTTTTTCACAAGGGGATTCTTATTACTGCCACTATCATTGTCTAGAGGATTTTGGGAACTGACGCAAGAGATGGTGTGTCTTGCCTCCACTTCCTCATGTTAATTCTCAGGGCTACACTATTGCATCCTGGCTGTTCTCCTCTTCTGTAACCTCAGAAGCTTCACGCTCCTTTACAGAAATCTGACCCTTGACACTGGAAGCATTTTATTGAATTATTGATTCAGGGGGGAAATACTTATGGTTCAAAGACCTTATGAAAGAAATATTGCATTGGAGGAACTAAACATGAATAAAGACTTTATTTTTAGCTATTGCAATGGGGTCAAGAATATTTAGCAATGAGGGAGAGAGATGGAACTCAACCTCACTGAAGCAAGAGCAGGAGCAGCTTCAAGTGCTGCAGTGAGATGATATAACAGTTTTGGAGGGTGTAAGAGAGGTGATTCTCCAATTTGATTAAGCCATCTGTATTTGCTAATTGGTGTGATTTAAGTCAGACTCCCATAGAAACGGGTTAAAGATCGCTGTTTTTCTTAATGATGCCCACGTCCTTTGATAAACCTGGCTGAGAGACTTGGAAGATTTGTCTCTTCAGGGGACAGAAATGTGTAAGAAAAGGAAGGTCAAGTTCAGTGGTCTGAAAGAAGCTAGCCTGGAGTTTTCTCAAGCTGAGGAGAACTTCGGTTCCTTCTCAATAGAGTTCACAATGAGCCTGATGACTGATGTTTTGCAAATGAGGATATTGAGGTCAAAAGAAATAGTCACTTCCAAAAGAAAACAGCTAGTTAATGGCAGACCTGAGGCCCCAGCTCAGAACACCTCCTCTCTGGGGAACTGGAGAAAACACTCCCTCCTGCCAGGGAGTTTGTGCTCTGCCCCTCTATCCTGTCTCTTCTTGGCTTCTCATTTTGCTTTGCTGTCTGATCTCCTTTCCAATTCCCCCCCCCTTTTCTCCTTTTGCCTTTTCATGTTTCTCGCCAGTGTTCCCACAGTCTCACAGCTTTCCTCTCCTACATGCCAACCTGCCCTCCTGGGCAACTTTGACCTCTGCGCCTGCCCTAGGAAGCGGTATGGACGTTCTGGACAGCAGCTCCTAGAACTTGGCACAGACCTGGCAGGGCTCTGCCCTCTGGTCTCTTGAGTGACTCCGGGCAAAATGTGACCTGCTTGCAGGCTTAGCACGTGATCCTGGAGCCACATCATCTGGATGTGGCACACTACATGTGCCTGGGAAATGTACTGAAGGTCTCTGAGGATCAATTCTCATCTTCAAAATGAGGTTGCTGTGAAAATTAGAGCCACTAATTCATATAGCATGATTAGCATAGTGCTTGTCACATAGATACTGTTTAAATATTTCCCATTGCTCTCATTAAGTCCTTGAAAAAGGAAACCAGAAATATTTTAACTCTCAGGACCCAAAATAGTCAAGTTCCCAAATATCAGTTTCATTTTTTACGTCTTCGAACATATCCCAACCTGGGCCTTTGTCACCATCACTCATCTCTGTTTTTAATTAAGAATCTCAAATCGTGCAGGATATGACTATAGTGATCCACCTGATTCTAAGTCTGACATTTCGAGAGCTGGGCATAACCCAGCCAGAAGCCCCAGCACCCCAACTCAGCTGAGGTCCCTCTGAGGGTATCTGATTTTGTCTGCATCTTAGCAAATGTTGAGTATTCCAGTCAAATTTAGCTTTCCTTCTCTTAACTTGTAGAATCAAATCATTGATATTGTTTTTCCTTTGTCTTCTTTTTTTGTTCCTGTTGAAACAAACAAACAAAAAATCCCTCGCTGATAGAAGGGAGTGTCACCGCAAACTAATGATGAACGACCACCTTCTGAAAACCAAATTTAAATTACTCTGTGGATTAGACGTGACACTTCAGGCTTTGTGCCTCGCCCCACTCAGAAATTGTGCACAGGAGCATCTGCTGGCACTAGCCCGACCTCCAGTCACAGTTAAGACACACCTCCTTCATTCAGATTTTTTGTCACCATCTACCCGCACAACCTGGAAATAGGTGGAATGAGTTTTGCATGACCCTAAGGGTGTTGATGCGGGGAGCTTTTGAGGTGCTATTGCTGTGCTGTTTCTGTTGACTGTACTAGGGTATATTTGGACTGTCATGTCAAGTCATACAGAACAAGTCCCTGAACACACTACAGTTTGCCCTGGAGATCTGATTTCAAGGTCGAAATGTCAGTGATGCAATCTCAGAATGACGCTGAACATTTTCAAATTTCCTTTGAGATTATTTTTCAGCCTATTCATTATTAAGAATCCCATCAGCATTTTACATTAGTTAGATGGAGCATCCTAAATGAAAATGTAACTTATCATTATTGATAGCAAGTCATGACAGCAGCTGAGAAGAGTCCTAGCTAAGAACAGTCCATGGCATGTGTACATGCATGCTAGCATGAGGCAGTGTTAGGTCGTGGTTAAATCTAAATCAGCCGACCTAGTTCCAATCCCAGATCTGTTGTTGTCTAGCTGTGGGTTACCTGAATTCTCTATGCTACAATTTTACCATCAATACAGGCGGTGATAGCACTTATTATTAAAGTGCATATCATAGCCAATACTTTTACATCCTAGGTGCTCAATAAATATTACCATCCACCTTCTCAGAAATTAACACACTCTCTAGTGACCCCTCAGCAATGTTGCATTGCTGACGCTTGCTTTAAAGGAGCTCCAGTTTAATTTAAGGGAGCATTTTGGAATCTGAAAAATGTTAACTATTTCTCATATATCTTGATCTTTAAAGAGACAGAATAATTGCATTTTAATGATATGTCAATAAGTCTGGGCTAATTAATAAATTTCTTGTAATCCATTCTTGTGCCTTTCACATCATCCAAATCATCTGCTGGTTTGAATTTACAGATGTAGGAATTTTACTTGCTGTGTTTTCTCCCCGATCCTTTAGTTAATTTTCAGAGCCCAGGACAGCCATGGTGAAGGTGCTAGAGTTGCTTGACTTTGGTTGCATTGAAGAGCAGCTAGCGTCCAGTGACTATGGGGTGCAGCAGGTGTTTCTTCTTCCACAGTGGAGGAAGAGGGAACACAATCAGGAGTATGTTCCACCTTGTGGACTTTTCAACACTGATCTGGTTACCTAGGGGTTTAAGAAGTGCACTATCCAGAAAAATCTTCTGATTTTTAGCCTGTTGTGTCATCTGGCAGAAGCTCCATCTGCCAGATGGAGCTTTATCAAAAAAGGTCATGTCCTATTGATCATATTAATAAGATCTCTGTGACTATGTGAAATGCAGTATAGATCTGAAGCACCAACAGTAGGTATGATCCAGTTGCACTCACCCCTGTGGTGAAAGATGACAAGCACGCCCCTTCAAAGTCCATTTTTATGGGTTGGAGAACCAGAGCCTTAGCGTCACCTCCATCCCCAGCATATCAGACGTTTCTTGCTTAGAGTAAGACGTTCTCCTCAGTAAGATATTCCCATGGCATCAGTCACTCAATGATCTCCTGAATACAGGAGTATTCAGGCACGAGTTTAGAACTTCAGGCTATTCCATTTACCACACACCACTCTACTGGCATGTGAGAATGTTGAAAGAAATGTTCATTCTTAATCTCTCTTCTCCTAGGATATTGACACCGTTGAAAAAGACATAACAAATATTTTAATTCAATGTGATCTAAAATGTGGGGAGAGGACTAATCTTGTCCTGCAGTGCTCACCTCGCATTCTTTCTTGCATTCTATCCAAGTAAACGTTTAGATAGACCCAGAACAGTGGATTCTCACCTGTTTTCTCTTGTTGTCTCTGTGGAATGACTTGTCGACCTGTACCTCTGTGGCAGGTTCTGAGTCTTCCAGTAGTGCGGGATCCTCAGGATCGCTGTCCCGCACCCATCCACCTCTCCAGAGTGCACCCCTGGTCTCCAGCGTGGCAGCCACTTCCAGCTGTGTGCCCTATCCAGAGAATGGAATGGGGGGACAGGTCGCACCCAGCAGCACCAGCTACATCCTCCTTCCACTTGAAGCTGCAACAGGCATCCCCCCTGGAAGCATCCTTCTTAATCCACACACAGGTTAGTGTATTTCCTCTGCTTTGGCAGGGACACAAGAGCAAAGGTTTGTTCTTATGTTTGAGCTTATGGATTCACTAGTGAAGTTTCTGAAACTTTCTGAGTGTTCAGTGGATGAACTTCTGTGTAGGATTTTCAGTTAGGAAGAGCAGATCTTAGCTATAATGTAGATCTCCATAATTTTCTATTAATACCAACGATGATAGAAAAATACTGTTACTTCCCAGAAATGTCTGTTTTTCTCTCTACCCTCTCTGCACTGACTGCAGTGAGTCTCATATCGAAAACCAGAGACCATGGAGTAGTGAAATAGAATATACCGAGTTAAGCTTGAATTTCCAGACTAAACCCCCAGGTAGCCTATTATTTTGTAAAAAGTTGTTTTGCATCCAAGATTTCAAGAAACTTGAGCTTTGGTTGGAATACAGTAGCTTCTTAACTATACAAATTTCTTCCTCATTTTACTATTTCACCCAACACCTACTGGAGAATAAGAAATCACAGTGGCTAAGAGAATACAGTGAGCAAATACTCAAGTATTTTAGAGGTATCTTCCCTAGAGAAGTTTGGGGGGAATGGAAAGTTAGAGAGTTGGTAACTTCATGACTATGGTATCTTCCATGACTATTGGGTATACTGTCTAATTTCTCTAGTGGTCAGTTAACTTCCACATTGTCACAAGGATCCAGAGCATTGAGCTTCTAACATCAGCCAGTAGACTGATAAACATCTGTGTCATGCGGAAGCTTCAGGGAGCCTCATGGGGGAAACTCACCACTGCAATATGGCCCTTGCCTCCAAGGTCATTTGGCAATTCTGTGGACGTTTTGATTATTCTGATCAAGGAGGAAGGGGCTCCTTCTCCATCTTAGAAAATAAAGAGCAAAAATGCTATAAGATATCAGCAATGTCCAGGACAATACCTCTTTAAGAAAGGATTGTTTAACCTGGACATTGTAAGTAGTGCAATGGTTAAGACACCCTGGGTTAGAAGCTTGACATTCACTTCTTTAGAGACCTTAAATAGTACTTTATTTAAGAAGTTGAATTTTTTTCAAACTGTGTCTGTGGCTTAGCTTAAGTTATTCCAGAAATTTTTCTCTGACTAGCTAAACCTGAAGATGTAAAACTGAATGCAAATCTCGTAAAAGCGATTGACTCAATCTTCTCACATATATATAGTACTGCTAATAACTAAGAAATTCACAGAAAAAGGCAAATGATAGTAAAATACTTACTTGAATAATTACCACATTTTCATGAAAACATATGGTGCAATCTCAAGGTATTGTATTTGATGGGGACATAATCATTTCATTGAAAACCATTTGAAAGCTTTCAGATTAGATATTTTTAAGAATACTAGATTGCTTTTACTTCAGTTAGATCATTATAAGCTCTCCAACGGAAATTAAAAGAAAACCAGGTTTATGTTCATTACTGTGGGCACTGATCAAAACAAACTCTGTCCGCTTCCATTCTTTCAAATTTAAGTGGAGGGTTTACAGATCAGACCATACACTTAGCATTAGTTTTGAGGGGTTTGTTTTCAGCAAAATCACAGTGTTTCAAAAATGCTCAGTATTTTTTTAGGGATAATGCAAGAGTGTTGTTTGCAACGATGGCCTAATTGTGGCTGTGTATGTATATATTATCATCTATAATCTTGTTTATAGAAAAAGAAATCAAGTGCTGTCAGCACCAAGTCCCAATTTTTATTCATTGGATCAAGTCATTTATTGTTATGAAAATACATCCTTGAAAAAGGACCCTAACTAAAGGAAAGATTCCATTAACACCACTGAACAGCTTCTCCACGAACACTTCTCTAATCTTAACAAATGCTAGATAGTAAAATAAATCTAGGCTGGAAGAAAAATGTGTGAACATGTGAATATGTGTACTGTGCTTGCATGGTGAGATTTAAGATGACTCATTCTTCTTTTCCAGGTGTTTATGTCAGTTGATAATGTACACATGTAGACACATATCATGTATGTCCACTTATCTGTCGAATCTCTTACAAGATTCTACTGTTGCACCTGGAAATTTGCAATTCAGGCTGGAACTCATCTTTCTCATTGCTGTCATCACCTTAAACCATCCTCTACCTTCGCCTAATGCCTTTCTGCCAAATACGTGACAGAAGTGGCAGGAATGTTTGGGTGTAGGGAAACTGGAACACATGCTACTTTTGTGTGTACCGCCTCTGGCTTCATTACCTTGTTATCCACACTTTTTGAGATCTTTAGGGGAAGAGTTCCGGTTAGATTTTTTTTTCACTTCCCTGGAGTAGAGAACAAAATACTCTTAGGCAGAGTTGTTTGATGATTCAACATTATTGAGACACTATCTACCACCCATTGTATATGGTGATGTGATTGGTAGTGGGGCAGTTTCTCATTTTATGTATTATATTTAAGAGTGGGGCTCAGGTACACAAATTATGATCAAAAATCTGTCTTAAACAGATAAAAGGCAAGCAATGACACCAAAGTACTGAAGAGCTTGCATGTAATCAATGGAAGAAAGCTTCACTTGGCAGCACAACTGGCCTGATACTAAGTACCAAATATTTAGCACACTGAATCCAGCCGCATCTGCACAGCGTCTTGTAGATCCCCAGTACAATCACAGTCTTTTATATTGTCTGACCTTGGACCTGGCTCTCAGCCAGGATGACTCAGGATGGCTTGCCATTCTTCCTTTGCTTTCAGGCATCCGGATGAGTGTTTTGCCACAGAGCCTCATTTTCACAGTCCCCGTCTATAACATCTTCATCCTCACAAGGCAAACCTGAGTTTGATCTTCCTCCACTATCATGAACTTAGCCTTCTGCTGGAAAATTTTAGCAGGAAGCTCATCTGTGTTTGTCCACTTTCTTTCAACACACCTTGACCCAGAGAGGACGACAGCCATTGGCATCCCAGAAGGACCCGTCTGTTGTCTGTTGTCTGCCATTTTGCTTTTGCCTTCATCTGATGCAAATTCATAGTTTGGTGCCAGAGCCATGAGCAGCAGATCCTTCAGTTGGCGCAGTCTCTTCTAGCTTTTTTTCTTTTAAATGCTCCTGGTGGGCTCCCACAACACCACCCGTCTTGCCTTTCCCGGGAATTCTCACATCTCGTTATCCAGACTGCTTCCATGGAGCCTTTGTGTGTAGTCCGTATCTTTATGAAACGTGCATTCACCTGCCATGAATAACCAGTAGGTCCCTTATCATTTAATCACCTGCTAAGGACTAAGCAAGCCAAGAACTCTCACTCCTCTCTTCCTTTTTAATTAAATGTCCTTCTGCTGGGTATATGACAGACACACTTTGCTGATTGAAACCAAGAGGATATGGTCCAGTTTGACTTGGCCTGGGGTTCATTTCCTTAACACACATTGAAAAGCTCTTTGTGGGGAAGGAATGGTATTTTGTTTCTTGACTGCTTCTCTGGATTGGAAAGCAAAGTCTTGGTCACTGGGCAAGGACTCAATAATTAGATACTAGCAAAATAATATCTAGTACACATTTTTTTTTAAAGATTTATTTATTTGTGCATACAGAATTGGGGTACAGGCCTGAGGCTCAGGGGCGGTGAGAGGCTTCACCAGAGACAGAGCGGGGAACAGAACAGGCAGATCAACGAAGTACACTGCTGAGGGGAGCAGCGGGTGGGTCAGGAGAGGTCTGCCACACCATGTGGTCATCTCCGGGGCAGGCGGGAATCGAACTCATGCAGAAGCGGCTTTAGATTCTCAGTGCTGTGCTTTAACCCGCTGCGCCACCAGGGAGGGCCCCTAGTACACATTATTTTTATAATGTGGACAGAAGAGCAGTTTTTCACAGAATTCTGTATGTTTGAGAGGAATGACCGCACTACATTTCCTACATTTAATCCTTTTCTCTGCCCTGGCTCCACTCACGCCACACTACCTTACCTCTGCCACTGGGGCCTCCCATCTCTGCCAACCCAGGTGCTGGCAGGACCCTGGGTGTGCTCACGGGGTCCCAGATAAAGCACCCTGAAGTGGAATAGTCCCAGCCAACAATGCCTTTGTTTTCCTTTGGTCTTCAGCAGCTGCCTTTCAGAGTAATTGCCTGTATTCACTTGTAATTGCATCTGGATTGGTAAAAAAAAGGTAGAATAGAGAGATTAGAGAGAATCATTGCCTTCTTGAAAACCAGCGGTCCCTTTGGTAGCTGCCCTGGATTTTGCTCTTTCCTGGCATCCAGCTTCTTCTTTCGCTTCTCTCTGTTCTGTGTGCTTCTTGGCAAGCATAAAAATCAATTTTCTATACTCTCTTCTCTTTCCAGAAGACCCTGCCACCTCCCTCCACCGAAGAGAATTCTTAGTCCTTTCATATGCAATTATTTAGAAGTGTTTCTGTCTTCCGGGCCACCGCATATTAATAAGATTCAAGCAGAGGATCTAAAATTTATCAAAAAGAACATCTGAATATTCTGAAGTTATGTTTTTTTGCCCTTTGGCCAGTCCGCTTTTCATACTTCCTCAGTTTTCAGTGGAGTAAGCCAACGTCAAAGAATATAGTAAATATTCTTCTTAGGTCATTTTCTCTGTGTGTATGTGTATAAACCCAGAGTGAGATGGATTCCGTAATGGTTTCAGATGAGGTTGCTGTGCACAATTTTGTTTTTTGAATACTAGAGTGCCTAGTATTCAAAAAGTATAAGCTTGTTCTCTTGTATTTTTTTTAAAAGATATAAATTAAAAAACAAAAGTAACTAAGTAACAGATCACTAAATGGGCTGATCCATTTTGAATATAGAACTATTTTTTCATCCTTTCCCAAATTGCTGTTTGGGGAGGGGAAATGCTTACAGATAGAGAATCCAGAAGAAAGTTAATTTAAATTTTTTTTTAAAAAAAGTAGCTAAAATTAAGTGGCAATGATAGGAAAACAAGTGTCAGTTGGAGAACATTTTCTAAATGTAGTGATTGTTCTGTGAATATAATTCTGGTACATTTGCTGTTTCATCATAGCATACTGTGATTGATTATGAAACCATTAGCACAGCTTCCTCAGTTCTGGCAGGTATATGCATGAATGTGCAGGATGGAAAGTTTCCTGTACACGCACACACACACATATTCGGGCTGAAATTTTCTGATGATAATGGGAATGGAGAGCTCCTGCTACAATTTCTAATTGACCTGAAACTTTGTTTATTGCTCTCTACCAGAGAGTATTTCCTTGTGACCTCAACATTTGAGTTCCAACCTATTTCAAATCACTTAATTTAACTTACACATCAATAAAGTGCATGACCTGCACACAGCTGGTGTGTAACCTGAGTTTACCTGAGAGAACAACTCCCAAAGTGAGGCATGAAACACATCTAGGCCATGAGAAGGCTCCCAACTTTCCTTCAGAGGTCTCATTGGTTTTGACTTCTGTTGTCATTGATACATGTTGCCTGTCTTGAATGTAAAAATTTAAAAAGTTTCATCGTTTTACTACTTTGAAGACATTCCCATGGCTTCACACAGTAGTTGTCCATTTGTAACTGGTTTTATTTAACATATGTCAGTTTTGTGTATCTTCTATTTTATGAATGCTGTAATGGTATGCCATATATTTTTTCACTAGTTTTTCTTCCTTTCGGTCAGATTTTATATTCTCCCCCTCTATCCTATTCCTTTTGGTAGGGAATTTTCCTCATATTACTGATAACCTTTGCCTGTCTTCATGCATCTACTACTGAAGAAGAAGGCTGGTTTCCACGCCCTTCACATGTACTTGCCTGAGTCAGAGTTCACCTACACCTTGGTACCTCAGGATGGGGAGGCCCTAGAGAGATGTTTGTGAAGAGCCCAGCCTGCTCCTCCGTTCCAAGATGAGGGAGATCCTTCTCTAAACCACCAGGCTCTTTCTGGGAGTTCTATTCTCTCCAGGCATTTTGCTCAGGTTCGTGGGAAATATTTCCATGGCTTCAGCTTAGGAGCAAACATTCATACTGCCGCTTCCCGCAGAGCTTTTGAAGGGTGTAGAGAAGGGAGTAGAGACTTCCAGACAGTCCCACAAACACTCCTACAGCTCATTCCCCCCAAGCTCTGATTCTTCTTTTTAATTTTTCTAAATATATTTATTATATTTTCCTTCACTTTTGTACAATGTATGGTTTCCCCGTGAAATCCCCACCACCAAGTGATCCGGGCCCCATCACCATTGTCCCCTGTGCTCCCCCGTTCCTGTCCTGGTCCTTCTCTCTCCTCCTCCCCTGAAGAATGCTCTGATTCTTTATCTACTGATCCTGAGTGTGAGTCTACCCTGAAACATGTCCCCCTAACTCTCCTGAATTCTTGTGTGTTGATGCATAGCTTCATTTATGATTGGATTATTTTTCGTGGAGCCTTGTTGTGCCATGTATTCATTCTATAAACTTGGATAATTCACCTAAGTTATTTGGTATAATGCAAGGAGAAGGGACTGGGGTCACACTGACAGTGCTATGTTTCCTATTTGTGAGTAAGTTGTGTGATCCCCTGAGCCCTAATTTCTGTGCTTCTAAAATGAAATGAGATCACATATCTCCGGAGTTGTTAGACCTCGAGGCATGTGTGTTAAGTGCTTTCCACTAGGCTTGATGTTTGAAAACTGATTTGTGTACTCCTTTGCCATCTTTCCTTCCCCTTTCTCTCTCTTTATCCATCCACACTATCTTCTCTTAAGCTCTTTATTTCTAGACTTTGCTGGTGGGCCATCATTACCTCTTTCATGACTTAGATGACACCTTATTTCCTCAAAAATGCTCTATTGACATGCCTCAAATAGTGATATTAGTGATAGAATAACAGCAATAATAATAGTAGTGAATGATGTGGTTTCAAAAGGCAAGCAATGTGTATTTGCTTCACCATTTCAAAATCATTCTATAAAGAGTTTGTCACACTTTACATTTAAAATCTAAATCACCTTTTAATCCTTGCTGCATCAGTCTAGAAGTGAATGAGTGGACCTGTTAAGTTCTGTTTATATAATATATAATGGGATCATTAGTGATTCTGAATTGGTGATGAGACTGATGTAGTGAAATAAATGTCTTGGTAAATCACATCGCTGTAACTGGAGTTGTAGAAATGGAAAGTAGCCCTTTCCTCTCTGCACATTATCTTGCTGATGGCTGAGGTGTAGGGTGACAAAACACAGGGCTTCGCATAGACCACTTGTCAACAGGCCTTCATCACCAGATGCCACTGTCCTTGGGGGCATGTAGCTCAGCAAGTCTCCCTGCAGCAGCCTGACTTCATTGCGCTTCTCACCTTGTTCTGGGCTCACACGGTAGCTGGCTTCACCAAGTGGGCCCTACGCATGTAAGTCTTCATGTTGGAGAAGGCTCTGGTGTCCTGGGTTACCACTGTCCTATTCCCTGCAGGCCAGCCCTTTGTGAATCCCGATGGAAGCCCCGCAATATACAACCCCCCCACCAGCCAGCAGCCCCTGCGAAGTGCAATGGTGGGGCAGTCCCAGCAGCAGCCACAGCAGCAACCCTCTCCTCAACCACAACAGCAGGTCCAGCCACCACAGCCACAGATGGCCAGCCCATTGGTCACTCAGGTGAGGAGATGGCTGGAAGGCAGGGAGGTGAGGGGTTCTAGAGGAAGCATAGCCCTCGGTGTAAATCAGATGAATCAGGAAAAGGACATGCTTCTCATTGGTGACACCAAGCATCCACTTTACCTCATGAGTAAAACTTAGCAGCCCAGTCTCTGGTTCTGAGCCAAGAGAATTTCACTGCGTGCCCCATTTAGCAACTCACATGATGAGGATGTGGCCCTAGAAATGGATGACAAGTTTTTCTTAAGTCCACATGCTATATTTTTTTTTAAGATTTATTTACTTATATATACAGAACTGGGGTACAGGACAGAGATGCGGGGGGTGTGAAAGGACTCACCAGAGACAGAGTGGGGAGCAGAACAGACAGATGGACTGGAATACACTGCTGAGGGGAGCAGTGGGCCAGTGAGGAGAGCTCTGCTGTGCCCTGTGGGGCACCCCCCTGGCCGGGGATCAAACTCACGCTGCAGTGGCTGCGAAAGCTTCACAGTGCTGCGCTTTAACCCATCGTGCCACCAGGGAGGGTCCCCAGATGCTATTTTTAATGTATGCAGGAAAGACACTGAACTCTTACTGACAGCCAGGCCTTGGCTTCATCTTGCTCACCTACTGCCAACAGACCTAGTGCTCTTGCCTGAAGAGAGACCACATTAAAGTCTTTATCCATGGGGAGATCAGCAATCAGTTCTTTCCAAGGCCATCAAAATGTTCATACATTCCTTGGAGAGATACTGGCTTCATTCCTAGGGAATTCCGCACATGGAAGTGTTCAAAGAGACCTGAAGGATTCCAGGTTAGGCTTCTAGGGTGAACCTTCTCATTCATTGTCTTCTTTACTTCCTAGTTCTGGGAAATAACCCCCCAAATAGCATGAAGAGTATCCCAGTGACTCCTTAAAGGAAGGCTTCCCCTGTGCAGCAGGCCCCTCCAGGCTGGCTCGACTGTTGGGCATGATTTTGACTTTTTGGGGGTGGCCAGTTTCCCTGTCAGTATCCACTGAGCCACAGACTCATCAGGGACAGCAGTATGCTTCAGAGGAGACAGCCCTTTTGTGAGACTTCACTGCACTCTCCCCTGTAACCTGATCGCCTTTTTCCCTCCAGTCTGTGCAGGGGCTGCAGGCGTCCTCCCAGTCAGTGCAATATCCCGCCGTCTCTTTTCCTTCCCAGCATCTCCTGCCTGTGTCTCCACCACAGCCGTTCTCCATGGTACTGCACGGGGGCTTATTTATTGGCTTTAAGACTTGCCTGTGCAGGGTGGGTTGAAACTGGAGGAAGGGGGTGTCCTGGAGTGACTCTAAGGTGTGTGTGGGTGACTGTTTCGTTCCAGAGCATGGCAACCCATCCCCCCCCCAAAATGGTTTCCGTTCTGGCACCTGTCCACATTCAGTGGAGTCTGGTCTGCTTTGAAGAGTTTGCTAGCTGAGCAGGAAACCGGGTCTGCCTCTGTGCACTTCCCATTGCCAGGCTGGTCATATTGATTGCCTCCTTTCTTTCTGTGGCTTGCAGAGAGATGATGTGGCCACACAGTTCAGCCAGATGACCCTGAGCCGGCAATCCTCAAGAGAGACTCCTGAGCCCCCATCTGGTCCTGTCTACCCATCGTCCCTCCTGCCGCAACCAGCCCAACAGCCCAGCTATGTCATCGCTTCTACAGGCCAGCAGCTTCCTACAGGAGGGTTCTCAGGCTCTGGGCCTCCCATGTCCCAGCAAGTCCTCCAGTCCCCACCCTCACCACAGGGATTTGTGCAACAGCCTCTACCTGCACAGGTAACTGAGCTTCTGTTCATATCTGTGACCTCAAGCTGACTTGTGGTGCATTTTGACCTCCATATGTCCCTATAGGACACCACCGGGTCAGCCTGCTGGCCTTGCTGGGCCATGCTGTTATTCCCCACCCATCACTTGTGAAAAGGCTTGGGACTCCAGGTCAGTTTCATGAAACCAACCCAGCCCCCCACAGCACCAGGAGACAACATCCCATTTTCCAGATGCTGGTACAGAGGCCCAAGGAAATTCCCTGCTATCTGGTATCCTGCCCACTGGCTGGCCTAGGGATGGAAAGGCTCGGAACCAGCATGGCCTGCCCCTGGGGGACATTCTGCCTCCCTCACGGCTGCTCTGGAAATGTGTTCCCTTCTGTATCGATTCGTAAACATTTTCTGGAGCTGATCAGTTGCTCCAGGCAGAAGTGACTTCTATGAATATAAAGAGGAAGCTAAGTCGGCATCCACTGTCCTTTCCTCTCCGCAGGGGCCAGCAAGCTCACGCATGTTCTCACAGGTAGCCATTAATCATATTTAATTGACTTGAGCATGTAAGACACCACAGATCACTGATTTTTACTGTCTTTTCAAAGACTGATTATGTGTTACTGTTCACCACCAAACATCTCTGGTGCTCTCTTGGGCATCCCTTTGCAGAATATTGCAAGTGATTACTGTCAAGTTGTAAAATGCACAGAGACATTTTCTGGTCCATTTTCAAGGCACATATATCCCAAGCAAATTCCATCCTAATTATGAAAGATTCCATTGGATGGGCTGTTGCAAGTACTGTGTCACCTTTGTATCATTTGTTTCACTGCTTTAATATCTTGAATAAATTATTTTCTTTTCACACCATGCCAAATCCTCTACCATAAAAAGATTTTCACTCAGTTGTTCATTTTATTTTGAATGATTAATTAATAGTTCATCTTCAGTTGCCATCTTTGTAATGTCTCTTTGCTAGTAGAATTTAAAGAGCTGTGGAAAAATACTTTGAAGTGATAGCTGAAAAGGTTTGAGTAATAGATTCATAATTTTATTAATAAATCAAATTATTCCCTTTTAATTATCGGGCTATTTGAGCCTAAGTAAGCGCTAACTGTTTTTACCCATTATAGTAGCAAAGAGAGGAGTGTGCAGAGTGTGTTATTGAAGATATTTAAAAAAACTTGATGAAGAAATCTCAATATTCATGTACTGCAGGAACAAAGGCAACTCTGAACCCCTGGCATGTATCTGCAACAGAACATACATTCATTCGTTTTTCAATAGATTTAAAAATAGAAAGAGTTAGGGAAGATAAAACACAAAGCAAATGTCCATTGTCCATGACACCCATGAACTGCTTTTAAAAAGAACTACAGTTAAAGGGGAGGGTATAAGCCACAGTGATGTCAACTGTAGCAAACATTTGGAAACACGATTACCTGACTGAACAGTGACCTTTGAGTTATGGTCTATGGGTATATGCATGGCATTTATGAAGAGAATGAATCTACTGAATAACCTTGAAGTTCACTTCATCTAACTCTTCATGTGAGCTTTCTAAATGTCCCCTAGAAGTTGAAGCAGAAAGCCCATGGGCAAGACAAAGAGGGACTGAAGAAGGAAAATGATATGAGTGCTGATGTTTTAGTTTCTTCTTTCTGTTCTTTATTGCTTTACCTCCTAATTCACTCACTTTCTGATTCTTCATGAGGACTTCATGTAGCTGTTTAAAAATACACATTTCCTCCACTTAAGGTGTTCTTATACCTGTCTCTCTTCCCTCCCATCTTTTCATAATAATCTTTGAATGATTCCTCTGGGCCCAGCTCAGCTCTCTCCCTCTAGTGGGAGGGAGACAGTTAGTCAGATGTCCATTTCCCACTTGTTTCATACAGTTGGGAATGTGATTCCCAAAGAAGGCATGAGAGACTGGGTGAAAAAATAAGAAGAAACCAAAACCTCTGTGTGCTAAAGCTGAGGCACTTCCCCCCCTCCTTCCCTAACCTCTGTCCCTCCCTGCCTCTCTCAAAGAGGAGTTGTGCTTTTGCACAAATCCTTAGCACCCATCAGGAAATTACCAAATGTTTGGCCTCCATCCCTTATCCTTGAGGTATTTTCATATTTCATATTGAATGTAAGAGGGGAAAACAAACAGAGGCAATCAAGACAGTCATTCCTATAGAAACAAAATACTGTTCTTCCTAGAAGACATAGATAGATTGGTGATGATTAAAACTAGGTAACAGTTGTTCTTTTTTGTAATATTAGAAATCTTCTATAGGTAGCAGTAATAATCTTTTTTTAAAAAAAGATTTATTTATTTATTCATTCAGAACTGGGGTACAGGCCAGAGATGTGGAGGGTGAGAAGATTCACCAGAGACAGAGCGGGGAGCAGAACAGACAGATCAACGAAGTACACTGCTGAGGGGAGCAGCGGGTGGGTCAGAAGAGGTCTGCCACGCCATGTGGTCACCTCCAGGGCAGGCGGGGATCGAACTCATGCAGAAGTGGCTTTTGATTCTTAATGCTGTGCTTTAACCCGCTGCGCCACCAGGGAGGGCCCATCAGCAGTAATAATCTTTAATGGCACTCCAGTTGACCAGAGCATAGTTAAATCCTATTATTACTCCAAAATTATTTGGGTTCTGATTGGTATAAATTGCCTTACAAAGAAAGGGTGAAGTAGTAAGATCAAATCACTATAAGCAATGTATACTATAAATTATTTGGTTTTCTACAACTGAGGCATATTTGCTGCAGATTCATTGAATTTTTCACCCTTGAATAGACGCATTGTTAGACAGTCGAATTACAGTTCATAATGACTCTATGGGATTGCAGAATAGTGGATCAACAAAGTGCAGTCATCTTTTGCCCCCGCTTTACTCTAAGATAGAAAAACAGGCTAACCTATGTTTCAACAGCAAGAATGAAACAGATAAGTCACACGGAAAATCAGAAAACAAAATAACCATAAAAATCAGTTTTCAAATGGGTCACTCACAATTTTATTCTAAGTATAAGTAATATTTGCATGCCTTTGTTTAGCCTTTAAAGAAGATCTAGAAGAAAAATAAGGGGTCTGATAGTGAAAATCTTTATGGTTAATGAGAAAATAGCCTTAATATGAATTCCCTGAGTTGGGCAAAGACAACTTTCCAGAGTAGATGACATTGGATTTTAACCTTACTGGAATTCATTACAATATTTTCAGCCATTCTCAGACATTAGAAAGTGATAGATGACTTAAACAGCATTTTAAACATATATCTCTTTTAATGCTGAATGTCAATTTTTGGATCGTAGCTATATTCCAGACAGCCCACGTGCTTTGATAGTCTTCACCATATTGTATAGCATCATTCACTGCTTCTCACAGGCTACAGTGCATCAGTTTTTATGACTTACCTGTGTTTCCATTAAAAAAAAAAAAATTCAGGCTTCCCTGGTGGTACAGGGGTTAAAGACACAGCGCTATCAAGCTATTGCCAGCCACTGCAGCACAAGTTCAATCCCCAGCCAGGGAGGTGAACCACATGGCACAGCAGGCCTCTCCCACTGTGCCTTCTGCTCCCCTCAGCAGTGTATTTCAGTCAATCTGCGTGTTCTGCTCCCCACTCTCTCTGGTGAATCTTTCACACACACACACACACACACACATACCTCTGGCCTATACCCCAGTTCTCATATGCATTAATAAACTAAACTTTTTTTTTTTTAAATAAAAGCACAAAATATGTTGTCTCCAGATGACTGTCATCGTGCTGGTGACAAGTTCTGCTGGTGACCCCGTCTGTCACATGTGATGCTGACTAATGACTTGATTGGGGCTGGCCTGTGTCTGCCTAGCAGACTGGTGTGGCCTGTGAACAGGATGCCTCTATAAGACACATGGCCTTTTCTCCAGCAGGAGAGCCTGGACTTCCTTTCCCAGTGGTGGTGGGGAGTGGGGGAGGGGGGTGCATGGGGGGAGGCTTTCCTGCTAGAGAGTGGAAACTGCAAACCTTCCTAAGGATGGGGCTGTGGAATCTTGGAGATCATCGTTTCTGCCAACAGCGCTGGCCGATACAGTCCCAAAGCAACTCAGATTCAAGGGTTTGAGAAATAGGATTGACAGGGGCGTGGAAGTTTGGGTGCTGTGCTGTATTCACAGTCTAATCAGATCACGTATATAAGATGACCAGAAGTTGTGTGTTTTAAAGACATTACCTAACTCTCCAATCCCTGCTACTTGTCTCTCTCTTCCACAGATGCCCATATACTATTACCCATCTGGTCAATACCCTACCTCAACCACACAGCAGTACCGGCCCATCACCTCCGTTCAGTACAGCGCTCAGAGGGCCCAGCAGATGCCACAGGCAGCCCAGCAAGCAGGTACTTGGAATCCGTTGCCCATTTTCTCCTCTAACCTGGGAAATTTTATATGTAAATCTCTCAGATGTCCTCTTTGGATGAGCATCCAAGCTTGGCAATTTAAATTGGATCATTTTCCTTACCCAGCGAACATAATGGAGTTTTTGATTAACTCGGTGTGGAAAAGTAGCAGGTATGCGCAGGGGAAGCCCAGCCCCGGCTTGCACGCTAAACTCAGCCTCCAGAAATCATTGCTAGGCCTTCTCCATCTGTTTTCAAGCAGAGAGTCACCCACAGCCCTGTCTTCCTGCGTCAACCTTTGTCATTTTGCCTTTTCCACTTAAAGAGCCTTCTTCCCCCTGTTCCTAAGTCTGGGGTGCCAGACTAAGGTGTTCCGGTCCCCACCCCCTCCTCAAAGCCCTCTCCGTAGAAGGCCTCAAAGCCTCCTCAAAGCCCTCTCTGACTGCGCAGCCTATGTCCTGCGGGAATTGACTCCACGGATCACTTTCTCCACACGCCTCACCCCAGAGCTCGGCAGCCACTGTGCAGTGGGAAGGGGGGCCGATGCACTGTACGAGAGTGAGTAGCAGGTCTCACAGTGAACCGGTCTCTTTCCCTACTGTGTCACACTCCTAATGGGATGCCGTTACCCAGAGAGCAGCAGGATCCCAGCAGGGCTCAGTGAGTTGGGCTAGGGCGAGGCCCGGGCCCTTCCTGCTAGCCAGACTGCAGTGCATACTGCTCGTTGTCATGCTGAAGACGCCTGCCTGGGGGACTCTGCCTGCCTGCCTTCGTAAGTAGGTCATGTTCCCGAGCACGCGCGTCCCACTGCTGCACACAATGCCTGCTCCTTCGTCTGATGTCTGCATTGAGTATATGTCTGCATCTGGAATGCATACAGATGTATGTCTGCTGTACACATAGGAGAGGTGCCATTTTTAGAAGCTGTGGCCAAAAGCACAATTCTTGCCAAGGACAAATGCCGACGAGACATCCTAGGGGTGCTAATGCTGACACCGATGGCATTTTGTCAGGTTAGAGCAATAATTACATTCCTCTGACTTGGGGATAACTGTGTCCGTTCGTTCATGTCATGGGCTATCTGAAGTCTGGGGGGAAAGAACTAGAGAATTGGATAGTCAAGCAGATCTTTTCCTGTTTCAACAATTAACCATTGAGAAAGAATATATTTTGACTCGGAATTGACTTTATACTTTTAAGTAGTAAGAACACAAGAAGGTTTCAAGTTATAAGTTATCTTATGAAAGCTATTTGGCAGTGTGTGTTTTTTTCTAATTATTGGAAAATGTTATTGTCTCTATCACGTGGTGCTAACTGCTATCATTTCAGATCTACACTCTAGAAATGTGTTGCTGGCATTCTGAACTGTCTTGTTTTCTCCTAATGTTTACCTAATGTTTATGATTTTTAATCTCCTAGCCATGGGTCTATGGGCTGGAGGCCAGTTTTCCTTTTGGTTACTAATGCCTTTAGAAGAAGAAAGTTGCAGATATGTAATGTTAATAATTTTTCTAAACGTTTACTTAGTGACAGTTGTCTAAAGACATAGCTCAGTGTAGTGTCAGAATAGTATAGTGCAGGACTGTGCTAGAACCCCAATCTGCAAACGTGGGTGTGACTGAATGACTGAGTTTGATGATCGGTGAAATGGGCAACAGAACTAGATTTAGAACAAACCGAGGGTTTCCCATTGACTGTACCAACTCTTCATGAGTGTCCACAAAAGGGGGGATCCACGTGACCGTTTCTACTCTTTTAAGACACAGCATGGAGGCTCTGGTGGGGGGCAGGAGTGCCCACCATGGGGACCTTCTGTCCCCACCTCCGTAGCAGCCTGATGGCTTTCGCGTGTCCCAGGCTCCCATATCACCTGGCCATACCACCAACAAAGCAGCATAATGACTGTAATTAGAAGAATACTTTCTAAAGCAGCAGCAGCAGCCTCAAAATGGAAGTAGGGGTGTCAGGTATCAGGGAAAGGAGTGGCAGTTAATGTGGCAATGTGGGGGGGGGGGGCAGGGGGCAGAGAGGGGCAGGGGTGGAGAGATGAGCAAAGGAAAATGGCACACAAGTGATTCCCGCCCTGGAAGTGACACTGTCACACACATGAAGACTAAGACCTTTGAGCATCTGGCCTCTGTGACCAGCACACATCATCATGCCAGGCCTGGAATCCCATGCGGCTTCCGTATTACAGATTTACTGAGTGTCAGAGAAGGCAGATGATGCTCTCAGCGTCACTGAAATCATCTCTGCTGTTCAAACCCAGGCAGTTATGTGACAGTGTATGCAGACTGCACCCTGCAGCCAGGGGACCTGAAGCTGAGCTTGGGGAGACTTCCCAAAGGAACACAGCAGAGTTTAGGGGGTAGTAGCTCTATGTTGATGCGCTGTCTCATTGAGGAAAGAATATCTTTGGATGACTGTACCTGCCATATTTCCTGGGAGAACTTGGGAAAAGGCCCTTTGTCTTCATTCTGCCTCTGGGCCAGTGAGGCATAACACCATCCCAGTGACCTCCTGACTGGGTCTCCCTCTACCTCCTCCTGTCCTGTACCTGGTGAATCTGACCCTCTCCCTTCTTCCTCTGGCACCAATAGCAGATTGTACCACGGTAAAGTCAGCTTTCACATTATTAAGTATTAGAGTGGGACAAAATTATGTCCGTTTTAGCCAAATGAGATTTTAATCCCATTTGCTTCTTGGCAATGGTCTTAATCTTTATTTAATTGCATTGAAAAGTGTCTCTTCCTTCTCCTGCATTCTTGGCAAAATTGAAATCTCTGTAAGTCACTATATCTTCCTAGGCCTTAAACCTAGACACCAGGAATTTGTATAATGCGAACTGGATATTTTACAGTTGACTAAAGAGGATACTTGTGTGATACTGAGGCCTAGTAATGGGACTTCAAAGCTTCCTCCTGGGGATTTTGTGGCATTGACTCTACACATGCATGATGAAGGTACTAAACGTATAGAAGGAGAAGTTTATGTTGATAGTGATTATAAGTAAAGGACATTATGTTAAGAAATGTTGCTTAATTTAAATGATAGATTCACCCAGTGTTATCTGGATTTTTTGTAGCTACATATATAGGGAAAAAGGAAACTCTATAATGTAGAAAAATCTCTCATGGAAAAGTTTTAAATGTCACTTTGACGTATCAGGTATCCCCAATTTAAGGGGACTGTATTCTACACTAGGCAATCATTGATAACCTAATACTGCATAAAAAGGCAGATTATCAGGTTATAGCTAAAAACCTATAGTTTTCAAAACATTCTGGCTCTGAAGGACTTGACAGTAAAGGTGTCTTACATGTGAACAGATTTTTGTCAGTGACCAGATAATGAAATAGAATGCTAGTGAAACTTTCTTTTGTTCCTTAATATTTAGGTTTATCTCAGTAGTCAGTTATACCACTTGCAGGTACTACTGGTGTCAGTGTAAGTTAAATCTTGCTTAAAAACAACTTGAGGCCCTCCCTGGTGGCACAGCAGGATAAAGCACTGCACTAAGAAGCTAAAAAGCCACTTCCCCATGAGTTTGATTCCCGCCTGCCCCGGAGGTGACCACATGGCGCGGCAGACCTCTTCTGACCCGCCCGCTGCACTCCTCAGCAGTGTACTTCGTCGATCAGCCTGTACTGGTCCCCACTTTGTCTCTGGTGAATCATCTCACCCTCCACATCTCTAGCCTGTACCCCAGTTCCATATGTCCATATGAATAAATAAATAAATCTTTAAAAAAAAAAAAACTTGAAAAAAAAAATGTTGCGTCCTCTCTGGTGGTGCAACAGATTGAAGCACAGCACTATGAAGCAATCCACAACTCCTGCAGCATGAGTTCGATTCCCCACCCGGGAGGTGAACCGCATAGTATAGCAGACTCTTCCTGACCTACTTGCTGCTCCCCTCAGCAATGTATTTCAATCAATCACCCTGTTCTGCTCCCCACTCTGTCTCTGCTGAGTCCTCTCACCCCCCACACCTCTGGCTTGGACCCCAGTTCTATATACATAAATAAGTAAAACTTGAATAAAGGAAACTATGTAATAAGCGTTGACACTGTCAATCTTAAAAAATCTTATATCCACCATCAGTTTAGCAGAGCTACTCAGATAGGTGAAGGAAGTTCCTTGGGGTCCCAAGTCTAGTCAGTTTCAGAGGAACAGTCAGGAACAGTTAACCACTTTTTTTGATAACAATGTAAACACAGTTACTAATTTTGTCTTAGTTTACCAGCTTGGATGATTGTTTAGAACATGGATGTTGGAATTAAACCAGCAAACCCATGTTACAGAGGCAAGTTACATTTCAGGTTTACAGGTTGGATCAATAACAGAACACACTGGACTCTGAACTTTGATCTCCTGCCCACAGTAGGTTCCAATTGCTTTGCAAAGTTGGTCAATAATAAATGGCAGAGCAGCTGAGACATGTATGCACAAATCACACACAGAAGAGAGGACAGAACCTTCTTAGTCTGTGTCTCTACTCGAAATTCCTTTTTCATTTTGACTTAAAAACAAAGATTCATTCTTGGCTTTTCAAAATCTTGACCATTTCCTAAAAGCAATAAAAATGAGCTGGTAAAAGGTACCCCAGTCTCATAAATGGATATTTGAGGATGAGTAAATTCTGGATTTGGTATCAGAAGAGTATCAGTCTTTTGAAATGAATTGGGAAGTGCCCAATTTTTTTTTTTGGGGGGGGACATGTAAAAATCACGCCAGATTTTTTTAAATGTTTGATAGAATTCTTCAGTAAAGCAGTGTAGACATCACATTTTCAGAAGCACTGGTTTTTATTTTTTTATTCAAAAACCACTTCTAGAGTGTTGTGGCTATGAATTAAATTCATTATGGTTATAGGGAATTTCAGATTATCTATCTTACCTTGACTGAGGTCAGGTGGCTTGGATAATTAAAGAGTTGTCCCACTTCTTCTAAGTTGTTCGATCTATGAGAAGAAAAGTTGTCAGTAGCATTCATATTATTATACTTCTAAATGGCTACAGGATATAGTGTGATATCCTGTTCCATTCTTGATATTGGTAAGTTTTATATTCCTTTTATTTTTGTCAGCGTTGGTAGATTTATCAATTTCATTGACCTTTTTCAAAGAACTAGCTCTTTTTGTCATTGATTTTCTCTAATGTTTCACTGTTTCAATTTTATTGATTTCTACCCTTGCCTTCATTATTTTCTCCCTACTGCTCACTTTTGTTTTGTTTTGCTCTAGTCTGTGTAGGTTTCAAGGTAGGAAGTTAGATTATTGATGTAGACAGCTTCTCTTTTCCAAGCAAATATTTAATACTATAAATTTCCTTCTCAGTCCTATAGATTTTGTTCCCTACTATTTTGGAATACTTTATCTTTGTTTTTATTCATTTGTATATTAATTATAATTTCATCTGAGTCTTCCTCTCTGGCCTATGGATTACTGAGAGCTGTTTAATGCCCAGGAATTTGGAGATTTTCCTGTTTCATTTTGGCTATTGATTAAAGATCCTTTTCACTATATTCAGAGAATATGATATGTATGATTTCAATTCTTTTTTCTAAAGATTTATTTATTTATGCATACAAGAACATGGCACAGGGCGAGAGTTGCAGAAGGTGAGAGGATTCACCAGAGACAGAGTGGGGAGCAGAACAGGCAAATTGACTGAGATACACTGCTGAGGGGAGCAGCAGATGAGACAGGAGAGCTTTGCTGTGCCATGTGGGTTTACTCCCAGCCAGGGAGTGGGGAGCCAGCTCATGCTGCAGTGGCTGCAGATAGCTTTATAGTACTGAGACTTAACCCTCTGCACCCCAGGGAGGCCCTGGTTTCAATTCTTATAAAGTTATTTATATTGTTTTTATGGCCCAGGATAGAGGTAATTTTGGTTCCATCCTGAAAAACTGAGTATTCTGCCGTTGCTGACTAAAATGTTCTAGACATGTCAATTAAATCCTGTGGGTTTTTTTCCCCCTTTGTTGTTCAGTTCCTCTATATTTTTGCTGAGTTTCTATTTAGTATTATCAGTTGCTGAGAGGTAGCTGCTCATGAATTCAACTATAATAAGACTTTTCAGAGTCCTAAAATGAACCTCAAAGCAAAGGTTGCTCCCGGTGTCCCTCAAGTGCAAGAATGTAAGCTTTGAATTTATTTGAAGTGTATTGTCATGTTCATTTCCCAAGGAAATAAAAAGGATGTTATTGCCTAGAAGAAGATAGAAATATTCCATAGAAGGTAAAGGCCCTCTGAGCTTGGGTGACTGTTTCTGTAAATTTCTGCCTATATCTCTCACTTGCCATACGTTTAGCACTGCTGCTTAATGATAAGGTCACTTTAGACTTGAGTAGAAAAATAATAGGGTAACTGTTTACCACAGAGAATCCCAACAGTTCTACATTTTTAAAATAGACCAGGAGGTTTTGTATTCTTGAACATCATGAAAACAGAGCAACAAGAAGTTAAGATGCTACAGAGCAGACCAGAAGGGGAGGAAAATCACAGCATTTGACAGATCTGTCATTTTAATTAATGTGGTATGGGTTCTATAACCTGTGACGGTACATCGCCCTTTTTTTTTTTTTTTAAATCCATATCCTCTCCCACTCTCCCCAACACTCACTCATCTGCTGGGTGATTTGTTTTGAGGAAAAACCAGTTTCATCTAGCATTTTATATCAAAATGTTTTAGTTTTTGAAGTTTGGCTCACCAAAGTATCACACTTGTAAAATTCCATGCATCTTTTGTGCAACTCCTTCAGCCTATTAATTGACTTCTACTCTGCTAATCTCATATCTCTGTTGACCAAGTGAAGCTCCAGCCTGAGCCTGCCTTAGAATAGCAGAATTGAAATTTCTTGTTGCAGACAGTGTGCTAGAGGTCTTCAGAAAGTTTTTATTTCTTTACTCACTTTTCACTTTCATTTCATCTCAGCCTTACTTGGACTTACTCTTTTCAATAGCCATCAGAAGATATGATTGGAAATAGAAGTGGAGCTTAAATACACAGATTTGCTAAGTGGGGAACTGAAGAAGGCCAACTTCCTCTACATAAAACAGTCTTTCATCAGAGCCACAAAGGGGATTTCTGCTGTTTTGTCCCTCAGATTTAGTAACCAATACCAGTTTCAAAATTCTGACAAAGTCTGACTTCGGATATTCCCCTTCACTATTGGAACTAAGCACTGTTTAACATATGTCACTTGTATGGACACCACACAAACAAGAGTCAAAAAATACATCCAGATAATGGCGATAGATCATCACCCCCATACCCTCCACTCATAAGACAGAACCTGGATGCTCCCTACCTGTCAGGGTACCATCTTTTGCAACTCTGATAAGAAGATGGAAATAAGCCTTGCACCCCATCTTCTGCTGTCCATTAATCAGAGAGAAGGATGATGACTGCAGATAAGTAACATTACAATGAATTGAAAGGCATATATAAATGAAAAGCAGAGGAGTCATTAGGGATGAGGAAATCAAATGAGGGAATTTGGACCCTGTTTATTTCATTTTTCTAATTGATGATAGGATAACAAAGATCCAGGAATCTGTAGGGGATTCTCTGACCTTGAGGATATAGATTGCATTGATTCAAACCTCTCCATTTTACATATTCATAAAAATAGTAGTATAGGGAATTCTCCAGGGAAGAAGTGTAGAGTTGGAGGGGGTCAGCCAGCCAGATATACAAAGTAAGTAACAGGACATTAGATTTTTCTGTTCATTTTGGAACAAAAATGTAAGCTATCCTCCCTCTCTTTAGGTAGAAAAATTCAGTGCCCTCTATCCTTCCCACATACAAATTAACTCTTAGCCTTTGAAGATTCCTAACATAAGCTTGTAAATGTCATTCCCTCTCTTTAAATATTATGAATATTTGATAGTTACTGAAGCTAGCTTCCTCAAATTTTAATGTATATAAACCACCCAGGATCTTATTCAAAAGCAGTATTTTTTGATACAGCAGTACTGAGGAGTGTCCTGGGATTCTGCATTCTAGCCTGCTTTCAAATGCTGATGTTACTGGTCTACTGGTCTACCACTATGAAGACAATGATAAGATTGTTTTAACCATGGCCAGTTTGTGTATAAGAACTTTCAAAAGGAAAAGACCTACCTTAAATGCAATCTTTGATTTGGCACGACTTGTATTTAGACACAAATCTAATGCTTCATAGTCAGCATAAATATGGGTTTACAAACCTGAATTTTAGATGATAACTGTGGCATGATCTTACTACATAGTAGGCATGCATAATGGTGAAAGAATGAAGAATATGCATATCTATTTTCATTTTAACTTGTACAGGGGGTATGTATGTGAGAGAGAGGAAAAAAACGATTCAAAGGAGAATGTATGAACATTTAAAAAGGCTAAGTGGAAACATCTCAGCCAACCAATTCAAATATAAATAAAAGTAAACTGCAGCTGAATGGTATGAAATCAAATAGAAAATCCAACAAACCAATTACATCAGTAAATAACATAGACATTTTTCAAAGCTCAAGCATCAAAGATTTTGTCACAGACCTTTTGTACCCTTTCAGGGGTTCAGTATATTTGAATATTGGTGTGTTTAGCCACTTGGGAATTTCTATAAATTTAAAGCCATAATGCTCCCATCAACATACATTTCAAGTGATTAGTTTTGAAATGTTCAGAGGGCAGAGAATAAACAGGCCCTGAAAATGTACTCACATTACCCTTGATTCCTGGCAGCGTTTTCCTTCGGTCATTTCAGTATCCTTCTGAATGCTTACCAATGGAATGGGCTTGCTGGCATCTCTAGTGAGGTCTAATCATCTGTGTCGTGTATATTTGGAAATAGACCAAATTCTCAGTTCCTGTGCCGAAAGGTCTGCATGGAAGTTCAATAAGCAGAAGTGTGTTTCGTCTTTTTATTTTTGGTTAGGAGTAATGTTTCTGTTGTAATAGTATATTGTTAACACTAACAGCTCTGGTAAGAAAGAATGTTATTGCCACTTTAATGTTGTTCTGAAACACATTTGGGATGTGGCAAAATGTATCTTAATGGAGTCTATAAATTTATTTAACCAGAGCAGTTGAGTAAAACTGACAGTAAATCCTGTATTTTTAGCTTGACTTATTAAGCAGTTAGAGTCAATAAAACTGAGGTGAGTTTTATCTTTAAAAGTTCCTTTCCATCCCTTTATTCTTATGACAGTTCCTACCTAGATTTTTTTTTCCCACTTGGGGTTGGCCGAGGTGGGGGAGAGGGAACATCAGAGCTAAAGAATTGGGAATACCAATGTGACCAATAAAATACATTAATGTACAGATAGTCAGATTTTGTCTTTGTATCTTAAATATCTTCTCAAAATTGATGATTTTTTAAAAATGCACTTGACAAATTATCCTACTTATAATTTTCATACATGTTAATATCTGAAACCCCATTAAACTCTCTCTCTCTCTATATATATATATTTTTTAATTTGAGGAGAAAATGTATAATGAATAATCACTCAGAGAAGCAATACAAAAATGGTTACACTTGACATTTCTAAGGAAGAGATTTATACTTTGGATTATTATGTTACTAAAAGCACAGAGGTAAATTATCACAGTTACATGAAGATTTAATTGTCTGACTTCTGTTAACATTAGTGGAAATCACATGGATAAATCCTTGTGGAACATGCTGTTCTGAAAATACTCATCTGGAGTGGGTTTCTATGGAAATGTTCGTGTGTATCTATCATTAATTGGTTTAATTATTCCATTTATACAGAAATGGAATTGAACGTATTAAACTAGGATCACGAGAAAGGTGAACATTATTAGGAACCATAATAGGAACCATGCTATTTTTAGGCTTAAAAATTTTACAGATTCCCAACATAACATAGATGTCCCATAGGAGGTGATAGAAAAGGGATTTATCAACTGATTTGCAGTAGGCTTAGCACATTCTAGTTTATGCATTCTTTGCTGTTTACATATTATTTGTTATGCAGTGAAGGACTATGGGTATGCAGAGGTAAACTTAGAATTTCTGTTTTTCTGGAAGAACAGATCATGGCATTACCTAGTTTCTTTGTATGATGCAATAGAAATAGGGTAGACAGTAGCAAAACTTAAAGAGAAAGCAGAGAGAAGAGGGAGAGAAGGAAGATGAGGAATAAAGATGAAGGAAGTAGTAAGAGAGAGCATTGGATTAGAAATGACAAGAAAAGAAATGTAGGAAGTAAATTGTACAAGTTCTTATTTTTAAAAATGCTATCACCCCTGTCCATTTTATCCTTTTTTTTTTAATTGATGTGTCTTTATGATCAATTGATCCATTAGCTTCTATCTTATCTGTTATCTCCTTTTCCTACTTTTGGCTTAATTTTTCTAAGAGAGAACATGTGTACTTTAAAAATAGCTAAAGAGCTCAGGCTACTTGCTCAAGCTGTCAGGCTTACCTGATTAACAGAGCTAAATTAAGAGAAATTGGGAATTTTGAGGCCCCAGGTAGCCCTGACTCTCCATTTTCTTCCCTTTTATTTGTTTCGTTTGTTACGAACAATTTTTGCTGTCAGCTGTTGATCTGTGAGTTATTCCACCTTTCTGTCCTCCTGCCAGTTCTTGGGAAGCTTTACAGAGATTTCCATAAAAGCGGGTAGCACCGTTCTCTCTCCTCCAGCCCTTAGCCAGGGTGGAGCTGAGCAGCCAGGTGTAGCTAGAGAGCAGAAGAAAGCAGGTGGGCATTGGGCAAACCAGAGCGCTTTCTCCCCTGGCCCTTCTTGACCTGGCTCTTCTGCACTCAATTTGTTGTAGCTGTTTTTAATTACTCATAATTCCATCTCTTCTCCATCCCAAATCTGTTTTGTATTTTATTTATTTTCTATCTTTAGTTTTAGAGGCCACACAAATTCTCCAGATCTGTTTTCTTTTATTAAACAAGCTTTCCTGGGTGCTTTCCAACTCATGTGTTACTTATCGGTATGTCCCTCATTGGTTAGTACTCTCCTTTTTTCCATTCTCCACACTCCTCTCTACTATGAGATAAGTAAGGCGTTCCTTCAGAAACCTTCATAGTCAATTCAAACGATTATGAAGAATGTGCAGGATTTTCTCCATCGTCTGGACATCCAGCAGGAGAATACTATATGTTATCTCGTACACCTCGAGTCTTCAGTAAGGTTTCTTTATTTGCCTCAAGGATTTTTTTCTTCTCAAAGAGGCCGTAGTCCCCATAGCAAAATTGTAAGGCTTTTGAGTAGCATTTAAATGGGTCATTTCCCAGGAATTCACTATTAATGAACCACGGTGGTGTTGTCTCTACTTTGAATGAAACCTTTGGGCAAATCACTAAGTAGCCTTGAAATAGGCTGCTCTTTAAACTTCAGATGGGCCTGCTTTCTGCAAGGACAAAACCACTCCGCTTGCCCTCACTTTACTACACGCTAGTGTGTGCCTTCCCCAGACCATCACAAAGAAACGTTTTAATCACCACTCCAGCTCTGATATGCCCAGGACCCTTCTGTCCTAGTGAGGGGTCAGGAGCCAAGCTGCCTTCCAGGAACACAGGCCAGCTACCAGATTGTGTAGGCACGTTAGAGTTAGTTACTAATGAAAGAAACACAATGACTCACATACATACTTTAGAGCAGATGAGGGTCACAGCTTACAAGTCAGGTCACCGATTGGTTCAGTTGTTACAGCACACTTCCGTGGCGGAGGCATTTTTATACATCTGTTCATCAGAAGAACATGTGAGCAATACACCAAAGCCTTCACACTTGTCTTCCTGTCCAGGTCTCCGTGCCGCGACAGGCCTCCCTCTGTGGTTTCATCCAGGTGCTATTCACAGTTGTCAGCCCGTCTTCCCAGGCCGCAGTGATGCTTTGCAATCCCTTCCAGGACTCCCACCCATGTCCCTAATTGCCTGCTGCCATCTCCCTGCATCCCACACCATTTCCTTGAAAGTACCCAGAGACTCATTAAAATAGCATTTTTCACATTCTCCCAGATGCTCGAGCTCTGTTGGTTTTTGTTTTTATTTTTATTTGTGGAAGAATTAAATAAAATACGTAAACAAGTAGCAGAAAAAGGAGTCAGGATAGCACCTAAGACGCACTTCACAGAACGCAGACCACGGCAGGGCTGTGCATTCTGAGGTAGTGTAAGAATGGGCAGGAGGTCTGTCAGACTCACTCCCAATGGGTCTGAGTGCATTTTCGCCAAGGAAAATGTCTCTCTGATTTCTCATCTGTGCACGGAGTGTGTAGTGAGGTCCAAGGCTTAAGGCTCTTTTCAGTGGATCTTGCTGGAGACCTTGATCTCCCCCGCACAGGTGAGCTGGAGCTCTGAGCCAGGGAAAGCCCAGCTCTGCTGGTTAGGTGAGATGGGGACGAGCCAGGGTCCTTGGCCAAACCCGGGAGTAAGGCTCCGACCTAGCTTAATATTGCGGCAAGACGATCTTGCTTACTTGTGTTTTATGCTGTCTATGTGACTTTAATGGATTATGAAAACAATATAGTCCTTAAAGGGAAAAGTTTTTTTAAAGACACAGAATCTCCCTACTAACAATGAATTTTCATTTTTGCTCTTCTTCTTCTGCCTTTATGTGTATGCATTTTGTCAACACATACACTTGTGATAATCATCGATCATGCTACTTTCTTCTTAACATAGCATGTTTACTTATTCAAGATACCTCATGATGCTATGCTTGCATATAATGTTTCTGCCCACATTTCTGTGACACAGTTTCTTAAAGGAAAACCATTTTTCTAGAAATAGCAATTTATATTCAAAATTCAAATAATCTGCATAAAATACTGGAATAAATGAATTTAATAACCACACAGAATATTTGGACACCACATAGGATTCAATTGTATTTCTATTCAGTGTCAACAATAAGTGGAAAATTAGGAATTTGTAATGGTGTGACACAATTTTAATATCGATGATTAATTACCCTGCTCTTGACCATGTAGGTCCAGAAAGGCTTAGGACATTGCCTCAGTCATCCATGGCCATTCAGAGGGAGCCCCAAATACCCCACAAAATCTTGTGTAACAGAAATACAACTTGAATGTCTCCCAACACAATCCATGAGTGCCTGCTTTCCTCTCTAATCAAAAAGCATAGACTATCGGGAGCTAAAACGTTCAGTTCTCTCATCTGCCTTTTTTAAGTTCCATATTCAACAAATATTTCATAATATATTGTTGTTATTGGTTCTGCTGCTTCTCTCCCCAAACGGGGAAGACGCCACAGAAGTGTCAGGGTATTTTTCCACCTCTGTCAAGCTCTCTTTTGTCTTTGTAATTTCCCATTGTTGAAATGATACAATTCAAGATGCTCAGCACTCTGAGTTGGGTCTAACTCAAGTACCTCTATGCATATGCCACACAAAGGGACAGTTTCCTTGGCAACAGTAATATGGCAAAAAAAAAAAAAAAAAAAGGAAACATTTTTGCTCCCTACCTTCCCTAGGGTCCCTCAGCACTGCTGTTTGCCAGGCAAAGAAACTACACTTGAGATGAGAATTGGCTGCTCTGAATGGGTTTAACCGCTGGCTGTAAGCCCCAGTACCAACCACATGCTCTACTCCGAGAACAGTTCAGCTGTGAAATGGACCTTTTTTCAATATTACTTGTCAGCTAGTGTTTTCTAACCACTTAAATAGAGAAGGGACATAGGGCTTCCAAATAGACTATGTTGCAGTGACTGGTAACACTTATTTTTACATGTTATTGCAGCCTCTGAGTTTTGCATAAAGCATTGGGCAGCATGTACTAGTATGTTAGGTGACTGCTGGGAAAATTAATGCATTAATTTGGCAAAATTTATCACATACTTATTAAGTTTGTTTCTAAATCAGCCCTCAGTGAGTTCAGAATGCTTTTCTCCCATATAAGATGGCAAGACAAATAGAAATGCTGATTTATAAGTAGATGAATCTATGCAGTATAATTTCAGGGACACTGTTCAGCCAGAATGGGGGCTAGCTGAAGTGATGTCAAGTCTTAAGTTTTCACTAGACCCCAGGAAAACAGTAAATTTAAGTCAGCCAGAGCCTAAGCTCATGCTCTTGCCAGCCCACCTTCCCTCCTGCCTGCATTATTTCCTTCCTCGGAACAATGATAGAGAATGAGCATATTAAATGTCTGCTTCTAAATTAGTCTGCCACTGAGTATGCTAGTTCTTGAAGGATATTTAGCGAGCTCTAGGTTTTCTCTACTTTTTTTATTATTATTATTATTTATTTATTTATACATATAGGACTGGGGTGCAGGCCAGAGGTGTAGGGAATGAAAGTGTTCACCAGAGACAGAGTGGGGAGCAGAACAGGCAGATGGACTGAGATACACTGCTGAGGGGAGCAGGTCAAGAGTGGTCTGCTACACCTCCCTGGCCAGGGATTGAACTCGCTACAGTGGCTGTGATAGTTTCATAGTGCTATGCTTTAACCCGCTGCGCCACCAGGGAGGGCCGGCATAAACCATTTTTATGGCATAAACAATTAACACTTTGTCACAGTTCTACAATCTACAATTCCAGTCAGGTGTTGGAGTGTTTGGCTTTATTTTGTTTTTTTTTTTTTTTTTTTGTTTGTTTTTTTAAAGATTTATTTATTTGTGCATACAGAACTGGGGTACAGGCCAGAGGCTCAGGGGCGGCGAGAGGCTTCACCAGAGACAGAGCAGGGAGCAGAACAGGCAGATCGACGAAGTACACTGCTGAGGGGAGCAGCAGGCGGGTCAGGAGAGGTCTGCGGTCACCTCTGGGGCAGGTGGGAATCTAACTCATGCGGAAGTGACTTTAGCTTTTCAGTGCAGTGCTTTAACCCGCTGCGCCACCAGGGAGGGCCCCTGTTTTGTTTTTTAATCTGAGGCCTTTCTCCTTGACTTGCAGTAGAAATCTTCCTTTTTTTTTTTTTAATTGCAGTTTTGGAGAAAGGGATCAAGTGTGGAAAACACCTGTAGGCTTTGCAAAGCCTTTTTACGATTTATCAGGAAGCACTAGCCTGTTGAATTGTTTTACTGCCAACTCGAATGAACCAGAACAGAAACAGCAGTCCTGTGTTCCTTCCCATTTTGAGCCAGTCTAATGTTGCAGAAATTATGTTCTACCTTCCGGGACTGGATGACCTCTATTAAACATCACACGTTATCTTGTGAATGTTCAGAAATGGAGATTAGAAACCTAAAAAGGACACATCAGGGTTTTTATTCCAGAGGCTGTGGAAAGTGGAGTAAAAAGACACCATAAAGCTGTCGATTTTGGTAAAGCCTTCTTGTTGGGTCGTTATTGGTTTGTGGTGACAAGAGCTGCCTGTATGTTCTGTGGACGGTTAGGCCCGCTGTTGGGTGGGAGCTCCCTTCCTGTTTGAGTGTGGGGTGATCCTTGGGGTCTGTGGTCTTCCCCTGCACATCCGCCCGGTGGTGACAGCCAGCACTGTGGCCACTGCCATCTGCACCCTGCACTGGAGTTGCAGCAGAAGTCTCTAGGGCTCGGGGGATGGGAGAAATCTCCAAGGAAGGCAGACCTCTGTGAAATCACCACAGATGGCTTTATTTGGGGAGCTAAAAGGCATGGAAGTAGACATACGTAGGAAATCGAAAAATAAATCAGCTGGGAGTTTGCTGTCTGTTGATGTTCAAGGAATTTGAAATGAACTTCATTGATTTATTTGGATGATATTATGTACCTCGAAGGATGTGGAGGCTGTGTGAAAGAAACCTGAAAGTTTAAAGATGGTAAAGAGAAAGACCCGGCACTGTGGCGGTTAGATGCTTCCTCAGGAGAGGGTGACAGGAGAGAACTTAGCCCTGGGCAAGGCATTTTCACATGCCCCGACATCACTGTGCACCAAGAAATATTCCACCAGTACTAGAATAGGGAAGGGCGCTTATATACAGTGCAGGCAACTAAGTTTTTCTGAATTGCTGCGTTCTGGGCCCCTCTGGTCCCTAAGGATTACTCCATTTTTGTGGGCAGGATGCATTTTTCCAGTCCTTTTAAAAGCCTTTTGTAAATAAGCTAAGTATAACTGATTCTAATGCTCAGACAAATAAGCTTTGCCAAAATGCATTCTCAAGCAATTCCTATATCATCAATATTTTAGAACCACTGGCCTAAAGTTAACCTGCTTTGTGAATTCTTCTGATTTTTATTTCCTCCCCTATATTCTGAAAAGTCCATGTAGGCAGGCTGCTACCACATAGGGTACACACTTCCTTCCTCTTATTCAGAGGTGTCTGTGTGTCCCGAATTCATCCTGGTAGAGAAAGTGTTTGCTTTCCCTCTATGTAGTGTGATCAGAGATGATTAAGACTACCAGGTGACTAAGTACCAGAAGGAGGCACAGGATACACAGGAAAAGTGACACATCACCAGCATTTTTGACTATTTATAAATTACTTGTATGACCTCAGTGTTTTCGTGAATGTTTCTTCTGTACTTATAAATACTGCTCACATGAGGTCAAGGATTTTTGTTGTTATTGTTGGAGAAAAGCCTGCCTACCCCACCATTTCCTGCTTTCTTGCTTTGTAACCCATGGAAGTGTTTCATGGAGGCTGTCAGCAGTGTGTGCTCTATTCTCCTTTTAAAAGGCATATGTTAATGTTCTCTGACAGGAAAATAATTCAAATGGAAGTAGAACCGATCCAATTCATTATCATTAAATGAGGGAAATTGGAAGTTAAGATAATGTGGATTTCAGTATATGGAGACTGGAAGCAGTAAGAGTAAGAGTCATATTTAATGTTGTGAGCATTGTGAAGACAGGTTCTGATAAAGAAAGGTATAGATAAATATTTAGGTGTCTGGATGTGCAAAGAGTAAGAGTTTTTGAATTACTGAGTTACAGTAACAACTATTTTCAAAACCTCTTCACTTCTCAGGTCTCAGGATCTGAAGTTATTCTCTATAGTATTTTTTTTAATGCAAGTTTTTTTGTTCTTTTTTAAAAGATTTATTTATTTATGCATACAGAGCTGGGGTATAGGCCAAAGTTACAGGAGCGGTGAGAGGATTCACCAGAGACAGAGTGGGGAGCAGAATGGGCAGATTGACCAAGTACATTGCTGAGGAGAGCAGCGGGCAGGTCAGGAGATGTCTGCTGTGCCATGTAGGTCAGCTCCAGGGCCAGGATCGAACTCACACTGAAGTGGCTATGGCTAGCTTGCAGTGCTGTGTCCTAACCCATTGCACCACGAGGGAGGTCCCTCTATATTACTTTTATTAAATACAAACTGAAATTTCTCAACACTGGAATTAAAATCTTAAGACGTACATTTTTGTCTCACTATGTACTGTTGCTGAAGGAGAAGGAAAATATTATTTGGGTGAATTTTTATGAAAATTTTCCTTTCAAGTAATTGAACTTCAGTTTTGAAGAGAACTTTTGCAGGATGGATGTCACTTCCCAACCTTACTGGAGCAGAGAATATACACTGAACATACGTTTGTTTTTAGTTGTTTTTCTTTTTCTTTTTCTTTTTTTCCCTAGATATCCCAGCACTTCCTTTTCTGGCTTTTGTAAGCAGGACTGCCTTAGCCTGAGGGGGGATAGCAAAGCTTGTTACAAGCACCTGAGATTGACTCTGAATGAGGCCTGAGAAGTTTACCTAAGAACAACAAAAAGCATTTCTGGGTTTTACACAGAAATGCGATAATATAGTTAGCTGGCTCATCCCCTCCACCCACATTCTTCAGTTTATTGCATTAGTGAAATATCAATGACCTTAAAATCCATCCACAGACCTTCTTGTCAGTTGGGATACCATTTGTGTGCTTTCTTGCCAAGGAAACAGCTTAACCCTCCAAGAAACCAAGGTGAAATGAAAATGTAAATGAAAGTGGAACATTTTAATGCTTATTAAATTAATTGCATGTAAGTAGTGTCTGTCTACTAAAATAAAAATGAGACTAGGGGCCCTCCTGGTGGTGTAGCGGGTTAAAGCACAGCACTGAAAAGCTAAAGCCACTTCAGCAAGAGTTCAATCCCCACCCCAGAGGTGACCCACATGGCGCGGCAGACCTCTCCTGACCCGCCCGCTGCTCCCTCAGCAGTGTATTTCCTTGGTGAGCCTGTTTTGCTCCCCACTCTGTCTCTGGTGAATCCTCTCACTGCCCCTGCACCTCTGGCCTATACCCCAACTATGTATGCATAAATAAATAAATCTTTAAAAAAAGAGAGAGAGAAAAAAGATAAAAATCTGGCCTTTTAAATAAATCAGTCTCAATAACTATTACATGTAATTTATCATATGACTGGTGGCATGGGTAGGAAGAACAGTGGAGTTAGATTACCTGGCATCAACTCTTCACCATACATAGCTATGTGTTCTTGGACAAATTAACTTCTCTATGTTCCACTGTTCCCTGTCTGTACAATGAAATAGCCTGGGACTTCTCAACAAAGCTTAAATGCAGTAAGGAGAGTAAATTGCTTCATTAATTTGTTGACATTTAGTAGCATCTTGATACCTGAATAGTAATGATGGAGCAGTCATGCAGGTCTGTATACCTGGCAGAGCCTGCAAAAGACATGCGGTACCCAGAGCCAATGCTGAAGGGTTCTATTCTAAGACACCTCTTTTCCCCCCAGTGGGAAGAATCTAATGGCCAACAGCAGCGAAATGTTCCATTCAGTGAACTTCCATTAGGAATTTACTTTTCTGGATTTGAAATGCTGTCATATAGCTAGAATCATGTTTTTATTCTTTAAAGAGGAAACTGAGCACATGGGGATCTTTGGTAAAATATAGGCATATGGTTCTGCCAAACTCCATTCTGGAACCAATTTGTAAGTGTCCACCAGTTGTAGTTTTAATGGCGCACATGCATAAAGTAATGCTGAATGCAATATGTCGGTGCTGATCTCTTTACAGATGATAGCTAGAGGAGGGAGCTTTGTTATGTAAAAAGGAAAAAAAAAAAAAACACTATCACAGAATAAAACAATCAGGCACTAATTTGTTTCTTTGCCTACCCCAGATACCACTGCATGTGAGGGATTATCATGGAAAACACATCCTTGCTATAATTTGGAGCCTTTAGGCATTTGATGTGCCAATTGCCTTCACTTGGATCTGGTCTGTAATTTATCATTGGAGTGTCCTACCCTGCTCAAATGCGCCCTTTGTGGGCAGAGGCAAAGCTAATATACTTTCCAAGTGTATTTGAATTGCTTCAATAAATCACAGCTGCCACTGTAAGCAGTTTTATCATTTGCCAGAACAATAAGTTATCTTCATGCTTTATAGACACAATGCTCTCTGAGACTTTTATTTGTGTAAATCGTAATGCATCATAACCCATTTCCTAGAATGAAATTAGGAAGCTCATAATATATACATATATATTTTTTTAAGAAGCAAGAAGTATTCCAAGGAAATCCTGTAAACGCACCAAGAAATGAGGCCATTTTTATCCTGCTTATTTTATAGTAGCAATTTGCTTCTTTATTATTACTGTAATGATGTGAGCATTAAATGTTTGCAATTGGGGTTAAACTTCATTTAGCGCTGACTACTACAGTTCTCAGAGAAACCAGTGCTCCAAGAAAAAGGACCAAGTGCAAATGGTTCCTTGTGGATCTGGTATGCACACAGAAACCTGAGGCTTAGCAAATAGCAAATCGACATCTCGGCCCATGACTTTGTAGACTGCAGGCCAATAAATCAGACTACAGAATCAAATGTTTGCCCATGGTGATCCCTCGAACCAACTTCCAATCTCTCCTTTATTTCACAATAACCAAACCTGAATTCAAACCTGATTTGACCCCTTAGACTCTTGAAAGGGAAAATATATTAGGTAACAACATTATGCTTGAAGTTCCCAGTAAGCAAAACATAATCTGATATGATTTCAGGAGTCTATTCAGAATAATGGACAATAAAGTATATGTATTTTTTTTATTGTTGTGGCTGAAAACTGCTAAATATTTATAAATTAATTTGCCACCATGTCTGTGGTGCTAAGGAAAATACTTTTGTTTATCATGGACTCAATAGTTCATGCCAAGGAGTGAGAGTGTGGGTTTAATTATCAGAAATTGAGTTTTCAAAGCCAGGGTTTTCCCATGCACATTGCCAAATTTTAATTCTTTTTAATTCTTTTTGCTTTTATCAAGCAGAGACTTCTCTGTCTTCTCATGGAATTTTGTTCTTTTCTACCCATCTGTAGAAGTTTACAATCCTATGTATTTTTATATCCAATTGCCCACTAGCTGTTAAGAAAATCTCATAACCTTGGGATTTATACCCGATGATGGGGTCTCTCCATCAGTCTTCCGTACCCCGTAAATAAGACCCCTGCCCATCAGTCCTTCCACATCAGTGTTCAAGTCAGGGTCACAGCTCTCCCATCACCCCCAGTTTAACCAGGATGCCCGCCATAATATTCTGTCCTAATCACCCATGCTCTCTTACCCAGTTCCTGACTCCATCAGCTGCCCCGTGTCTCCCTTCTGTTAACCCAGGCAAACCCAATTCAGTGGCAGTGTGGGCTACATAGGCCATCAGGAAGAGGTTTCACAGTCCAAGGGACTCACTACTTAGATCGACTCTGCAGTCACACTTTGCAGCACCCATTATACCAGTGTCTATCTAAAGGCTCAGAAGCTTTCAACCACAGCATATGTGGACTGCAAAATATTCATCTGAAATACACTCTTTGGCTGGGATGAAAGCCAAACCTGTTTTACAGGGCGGTCTTTCCCCACAACCCCCAGCTGGGCTTCTAAATTCCCTTACAGAAGGAACAGCTTTCATTTTTCTTTTTGATGTCTAAAAGTACTGCTTTTGCACATGTTTTTTTTTTTTTTTTTTTCCTTTTCACTAACTTAACCTGGGAAAGAGTAGTGTGGTTTTACCAATGGTTGTCTTTTTAGAGCGTGCGTTGGGAAGATTAGTAAAATGCTTCAGCATTCTTAGTCTTGAGAACCATTTGATGCTTTTGTAGATAAGCAGCCTCATTCTGAGCATTGCAGCCTTTTATCTTGATGATATGAGGACAGAGCATTCTGAAATAGCATGTGGTGCTTTTGTACAGAAAGCATTTACTATTTGTGATGAAACAGTGGCTGCCACATATTTTAGAAGACTTTTGCTGGATGACACCCAGCACGAACATACCTATGAGTTTTCATTGGGAGGCAGTGACTCCGCCAACTTTTCTTGATGCCACCATTGTTTTACATCATGTTGGAGCATGGCAGAGAGCCTGCCAGAAGAACTCCACCTAAAATGTCAAATTATAGACAGTACTGCAGAGTATTTCATTCATGCCACAGTTCTTTACAACCTAATAGTTTGTGTCATTCATGTGATTTATGCTACAATGGAGAGGAGTGTGGATATCACTGTGGGAATATATTATGGTAGTCAGTGGATGGTTGTTTACTGTGACAAAATTAATCATCAATAAAAGCTCAGGACTTTCAAAGTAGAGAGCAGGAGAATGAAATGTTGGAGGAATCATCCAGACCGCTCACTTTTCACCTACAAAACTGAAGCTAGCCATGGAGATCATGTGCATGTGATTCTTGTCCCTTGAAACATGGTTTCCTTTCTTTTTTTTTTTTTTAAAGATTTATTTATTTGTACATACAGAACTGGGGTACAGGCCAGAGGCTCAGGGGTGGTGAGAGGCTTCACCAGAGACAGACTGGGGGGCAGAACAGGCAGATCGACGAAGTACACTGCTGAAGGGAGCAGCGGGCAGGTCAGAAGAGGTCTGCCACGCCATATGGTGTCCTCTGGGGCAGGCGAGAATCGAACTCATGCGGAAGTGGCTTTAGCTTCTCAGTGCAGTGCTTTAACCCGCTGCGCCACCAGGGAGGGCCATGGTTTCCTTTCTTATATTTTGGTTAGAAATGTCCTGTCCCTACAAACTAGCATCCCATGTGGCTGGATGGAAAGTTAGAAACGGGCAAAGCACTTTCCCCATATTATTGTCCATGGCCTCTTTGCATGTGTCCTCTAAGACCTAGTCTTTAGTAGCAAGATATCCAGGTGAAAGGTTATATAACATGAGGTGATAAAGCTCTGTCCACTTTCATTCAACAATAACTAGAGATTAGGCACCTGCTATAGGCAGGCACTGTATGGCCTGGAGGGCATAGGTAAGCAATGAGACAAAGACAGAGGTCACAACCATCTCTTCAAGGAATTACCATCAAGTTGAGCAGACGTACTTGTAAAGGCATTGCGTGGTCATATATATTAATACAGTATGTCAGTATGTTTAAAGAATGCTGCAGTATCTCTAGTTACTTCAAGATTTGTTTGTTTGCTTTGTTTTCTCCCATAAACTACTGATATACACTGACCTTAGTGACTGAAAATCCAATTCTTATCAGGCAAATTTTTTTTTTTGGCCAAAATATCAGATTTCATGTGGCTTAATATTCTTTTTTTAAAATAGCAAATGTAGCTGTTCTTTGAAGCCGTTAAAGTTCTAATTTTGGTTGCCGTCGATTACTATACCCAGTCAGTAATGTAACCTGTGACAAATCTGACCAATCAAATTTGAAGCATTTGGGGGCATCTGTTGAGGTATCCGGTGTCAGGATCAGCTGTTCTTGGAATTGAGTTAGAATGAAAAGGATGTTTAAATTAGAAATATATTCCAGAACTTAAAAAGTTTTCATCTGAGTAATTATTCATTCAGTGATCCTCAGTGAAGCAATCCTGTTTAGATTTTACAATGTTAGGTTCCAAAAAGACCTCAAACAAATACAAATTAATTTGGGTACCAAGCCGGTCAACTCTGGGCTAGGAAACTAAGAGCAAAGTTGATTGACTCACTCAGAATCCTACATTTGAGTGAAAATGAGATGATTTTCATGGTGCCAGACAATGGGTCAGTAATTAGTACAGCAAATCCTTGTTCAAGAGATCAGCCTGTTTTTTACATGATAGAGTTGCTCTCCTGGGAGGTCCCCATGCCCTTAGATTCTCCTCAATTCCTCTGTGTCTTTTCAAAGTCAGCCCGCTTTCTTTCTGGTCCATTGACTTTACCTCCACAAGATACAGTCCTCCTTCATTTTTATTTCACTTTATTTTGGGCAATCATCTGTGTGGTATTCACAGATTTCTTAGCTACAGATAAGCTGAAGAGCTTTGAATGCCTGAAAACAGCTGCACCGGCTTTGCCCGGATCAATGCTGTAGTGCCAGCCTTCCAGTGCAGGGTTTGTGCTGGCACTTGGGTCAGCTGCTCCTCCAGAATGACTCCTGAAATGGAGCCTGGCATTATTAGATTGCAATTATTTTTGCCTACAGCCAACTGTTCCCCATAGATAGTTTCCTTTTTATTGAAGTGAGATAAAAAAGGATTTTGTACTTCAAAAAATAGCTTGCTTAGCCATATCCTCAGCCTAGGCATTGAGTTTCTTATTATTCATAGGACTCAAAACCATGTCTTGAAAAATGCACAAAAAGTACGGCACTCTTGGATAAGCTTATTATTAGAGTGGGATGCCTTTGGGGCAAACCCCAGGGGTGCTGTACTCTCACAGCGAGTACATTTCTATGTTCAAATCATTTTTTTTTAAGTTATAAATAAAAGTAACTTGAGTATTTTCTCTATTCCAGATAGAAACTTAAAGGGTCGATATGTCACTTAATCCTCAGCCCAATCCTGTGAGATCAATAGCAACAATTATATCACCTTCCCCATTTTACAGAGGATGGAAATAGAGGTTTAGCAAGAGGAAGTACGTGCTCCAGAATACACACGTGCCTCTCTTCCAAAGGCGCGGTCTTGGCTATAATACCTGCCTCTCATGACTTCACAGTGGCACCAGCAACAAAAAGCAGTAACCACAGTTGCTTCTCCCCAAGAAACATTTTTACCGGCCTTGGGATGAGATGGTTGCATCCGCTGAGAGCTCATTAAATGTGTAGTCATGGGTATTAGGTATCAACCAGCAGCTCTTTCACATCTAGGTAAAGCAATTGCAATCATCTATTTTTAAACTGCTCAACTGTGTCCTTCATCATGATCTTGTTAATAATGCCAGGCCGCTCAGGACTTATCAGTCATGAAATTTCATCTTAGAAGCTTTCCAAGGGCCCTCACCTGCTGAAATACCAACTTTCCTTAATTAAAATTTTATTCTCAAAAGCAACAACTATGTGTTTTTTAGTAAGTTAATAATGAAACTAATTATTGTGCTACGCTGCATCTTTGGCTACATCGATTTCAATATGGGCATTTGTAGCTTTGTCTTCCCTGGCAGCATTGTGAAGGCACAGCGTCAGCTAAGCTGATGTTTTTATCAGGAGGCTGTGCTGACTCCACTTTAATCAAATGCTTTTATAAGACGGCGTCTGTGTCCTGGCTTTGCTGTCAGACGGGCCTATTGATGATGAGGTACGAAAGCCTAACTGCTCTGTTAAGGATTCCTCGTGACTGTAGCTGAAAATGGAACACCCTCCAAAATGTGCTTGCCGATTTAATAACAGATTAAAAAGGCTCTCCCATATGATAAGCAATTGAAAAAGAAACATGGCTGGAAATACTACAAAATAAGAGCTATTTAAAGTGTTATACTTTCTATTTGGGGCTATCGATAGCAGGACATTTTCTCTCCTACATTCAATTCACAAAGACCTCTCAAAGGAATGTCTTTCTTCTGTTGGTAGCCCCTTGATTCTCAGTCATAGATGCTTGAACTTGTCTAAGTGATATTAAATTGCTGCTTATCAATGCAAATGTATTCCTTGTGAATTCTTCAAGCCCTTTTTCCTCCCACCCTCATCTTCTCCTCATGTACTCCCTCCCTTCTCGTCCACTTTTTTTTTAATGCTTAGAACTTTTCTGGAAAGTGTATTAAGAATACTGGACTTCATTTGAATTGTGTTATATTCCAGTGATAAAGAGTGAGAATTGGTCCTCTTTCCAGCTAGATCAGGGGTTTTAAAGTGTTGATTTCTTGAGTTTTAGAGTTTCTGAACCCAGGGAAATTTTATGCAAAGTAGTTCTTTTTTGCATGTGTCTGAGGTAATTAACTAGGAAAAAAAGGTTGAAGATGTTCATTAAATTTTCAGTGTGCTCTATACTCGCCATACTATGAAATGTCAGTGTCTTTGATTAATAAACTTTCCAGTGGTCTTGTTGTATTACCCTCATCCTTTTTCAATGGTTACTGAGGAAAATAAGTAGCAAACTCCAAGCCACAGATCAAGGGTTTCCGGGAATGCCTGTAATTCGAAACAGTATGTCAGTAAATGTTAAGAAGAGAATATATCAACTGATATAACCATTACACTCCCCATTCCTTCACCCCACCCCCCCAAAAAATTATTCTGCCTGGGAGCTGCTAGATTAGAAGAGCAAGCATGATCTGACTCAGTCACTCAGTCCTTTGGCACTGTTCTGAAACAGTTATCTGCCAAACTGCATGATTTTTAATTCTAATTTATACAGTGTTTAATTTATACACACAGTGGTTCTGATACAGGGTAGCCAGGGGGCACTAACTGGCTGAGGACCCTGTCCAAATAGTTCACAGGTCACTGTCTGGGTTCTTCACCTGTGCACAGTATTACAAGATCACTCAGACTCAGGGAACAACAATGGGATTTTTAAAAACAGGGAAAAACAAAGAATTAATGGGGCCCAAAATGGCCTTTTTCTCATCCGAAGCAGTGTCCAGTGGTTTTAAATCCTAAACAAAAGCAGCTAAGATGGCATCTAGCCACCACTGAGGATGCAGAGCTCCTCTCCCAAACAATAGGCCTAGTGTCTAAGATGTTGTTTCCCGCCTTTGATGACCTGGAACCTGTGGTAGCCAGCCTCCATGCCCAGTTCCAACTCACAAAGAGCACAAGACACAACAGGAAACACTTCTAGAGACACTGGGGTGCCCCAGTGCAGGCCCAGACAAGTGACATTCAAAATAGCAGCTGCACTCATGCATCTCAGCAGGGAACCCAGCTCTAAGGCTTCTCTTCTCTCTCAGGCTCTCTAGTAGCAAATCCAGGAACATTTCAGTTGCTTGGCTACATACAAAGCCACCAAACTTTTCTTCTCTGACGTTGGCTGCTGCAGGCCCATAGCAGCCTTCTGGAGGACTGGGGAGTGGGGGCCAAAATCCGCTGACCTGAAATGCTAAAGAATCAAAGACTGCTGAGTCCCCAATACTGAATCCACACCCACTTCTGCAGTACCTGATATTACTTAATAGGTTGCTCCACCCCCAAAATGCAATTTTTTTAGCAATTTCCCTGGGGTTATCTATTCTCGCCAGCAACCCCCTCCAGGGGTCACCACTTGTAACATTCTATGGCTTCAGCCACCAGTTACAGTTCTTCAATTAAAAATAGGATACCCAGGGCCCTCCCTAGTGGCGCAGCGGGTTAATGCACTGCAAAAGAAGCCTAAGCCACTTCCGCATGAGTTTGATCCCCGCCTGCCCTGGAGGAGGAGATCCACATGGCGCGGCAGACCTCTCCTGACCAGCCTGCTACTCCCCTCTGCAGTGTACTTCGTTGATCTGCCTGTTCTGCTCCCCACGCTATCCCTGGTGAATTCTCTCACCCTCCGCATCTCTGGCCTGTACCCCAGCTCTGTATGAATAAATAAATAAAATCTTAAAAAAAAAATAGGATACCCATAAGGTAATTCATGGACAGCAAAGAAAGAGTAACATTTCTCTGAATTTATTTCGATAAAATCTTCAGTTTTTATTTAAAAAGAACAGCCGTGCATATCTGAATGTATTCACATGCACATGAAAACACTTGCACGTGTGCATGTCTGTATACACACAGCGACTGCACAAGTCATCATCTGAGGCCATACACATTTGAGAGTAAAAAGGAAGAACATTAATAATTACTGTAGAGCAGGAGGCATTAACAGGTGCTTATGGTCGCCCTATCTATAGAGGCAAAATTTGCCTCCAAATTTTTAAAAGCAACATTAGACTTAAGGGAGGTGGATATTAATCTTTATGATGGGATTTTTTTGTACCATGGCTATGAAACAAAAAAGATGAGGATTAAAATAAGCACATTCCAAAGTTTAAAAGCAGAAAATAGTGACATTTATATCCAATTTGAGTTTCTGTTTTAGAAGGGATGAAGGCTCTGTACCCTGTGGTGTGTACTTGTTGGTAAGTGCTTGCAGTGAGCAGAATGAATCCTTTTGTCTTATCTCATCAATTAAATCAAAGCACAAAAAATATCAAAATCAGCCAGTTAATATTCAGTGCATAAAGTATATCCTTTCCAAACAAACAAGTTAAAAAACATTTTTAAATATATTGTATTCCATTCACCTGCCTGTAACTGAAATAACCATTTTTTTATTATTATTAATTTGGTCCCCAAGCCCAACATTTCAAAAGACATTTGTTCACAGATAATGATTTTTTTTTCCTTTTGGAGGCAACCAGAAAGGTAATGAAACATCATGTGTCACTTGTTAAATGGGTCCACATATATTATGAATATTATTGAATATTGCATTTAACAAAAATAATGTCATCAATATTTGTTGAAAAGATTAGACTTTGTTCTTAAAAATCCATTGCTTCATCGCTTCAGCTCTGTCTCTCACACACACACACACACACAAAGTGAGTATGAAATGGTTAGGTTAGGAATATTTGAAAAATGGAAGATTGTTCCTTTTCGTGGACCTCAGAGGTTCTAGGTGTCTAGAAACATCAAAATAGTCTAATGGGCTCTTAGCATGTGCAACCAACAAGAAAAAGGAGCTGTGGGAGGCACCCTGCTTTGTACCTTCGATAATATGACAAAGTTTCCATTAAGTAAGTCAGCAGAAAAAGGTTTGAAAGTATCTGCCTGAACCCAGACTGCCAGTAGCACACCATTGCTCTGAGGGAGTTTTAACAAAAGGGCGCTCTCCTGTTCCTGATCGGGGAAGCAAATGTAACTTATGGAAGATGAAAGCAGAGCTTTGACTTGAAGACAAGAGACAGAGGGGAATTGGGTTTGTTTCTTAAATGGGGCTCATATTTTTCTGGGCCTTTAAGTATAAACCTGGAGCAGAACCTCTAACTCAACCAGCTGGCTATGTTAAAGCTACAAGCTAGAAATTGGCATTTTCCCCAAGGCTTGGGGTCTTGTTCTACCTGCCTTTCTGAAGATTCCTACTGGACATCTGCTCCCCAGGGTCATGCACTTGAACTTTCCACTCCCTGTCTACCTTCACCGTCAGAATCACTGCATCACCCAAGCGGCAACCATGTGGTTTGGCACTTAATGATGTATGTCAGCCAGGAAGAAATTTGGGGTAGTGAAGCCTGAGCAAAGAGGAGCAGTTCTAGAATTTTTGCAGGGAGAAGTGGTAGAGTTCATCTTAGAAGTAGCATCAACCAGTTTATTCTTCATCAATGAGCATTTACATAGTTCCATTTGGTGGAAACAAATGTCAATTATCATATAGCAAATACTAGTGGCTAAGAAATTTATGAGTCACATTACGCAATATCTACTTGACCTTCACAAGAGCTCTTCGAAGTTGGAATTATTAGTGTTCAGCTAATAGGCAAAGCAAAAAAAATCTCAAAGTTATTAGATAACTTCCTCAAGTCGCAGCAACAGTGGGTTAAAGAGCTAATGATCAGCCCTGGTCTGTCTGATTACAGGGTCCGTGATTTTCCCATTAGGAAGCAGAAACTCCTTAGATTTCACATCAGCATTCTAATTTAAAGTCTCACTTTAGTATTCCTTTATACTATTTCATCATGCCGATAGTCACTTTACATACTTGGGAAAAATTATGACTAAATGTGCTAAACTTGATACTAATTCACAGGCGAGCATTTTCTAAAGCAGATGTGCTTGGAGAATGCCGGATCCGTTAGGGTCATGGTGAAAATAAACTAGATCCTCCTTTTTTTTTATTTTTCATTTCCCCTAAATATTCTTTGCCCATTGTTATCCATTTGATCTCAGCCATCTGGCTCTGCAGTCAGCAAAGGAAAATGTCAAATTCCACAAAATGAGTAGTACTGCTTGAGTTGAATCATAATTTGACTTTTTTTTTTCTTTGCCCTACAGGATATTTAAACAGTAACATTACTTAATAGTACTTCCTAAATTATGATCAATTCCCTACAAATGTTGCCATTTCCTTAAAATGGAAAGGCAAGCATTAGGGCAAAGATTTAAATATTCTGTCCTAATACCTAATGATATATGAATTTGAGAGTTAACATTTACTTAATTGCTGAAGCAGTTGTGTTAAGTGCATAGTCTGACATATTATCAGGTGTTAAAAGGGATCATTTCTGAGGGAAAGAAAAAGATCTATCAGACCAAGAGAGGATTCTGCTATAGTCATTACCCAACTCTGTAGAAGTCTGCACGTGAACACCTTGGAACAATGACCTGAGAAAGGCCCGCCTGGCGTCAGGATGCGTTCCTGGCAACCCAGGGTGCAGGGGTGTGCCTCTCCTCTCATCATGTGGATGTAGCTTCTCTCCTTGTCTGACTCCACTAATCCGATCGCTCAGCTTTCACTGCCCTGTGGTTTGCAGTGGGTTTGTTAATGAAGCATCCGCAGCCAGAGACAGAAGGGCAGAGGGAGAGAGTGGGAGAGAGATCAACCTCGTCAGCCTTCTCCCCCTTCCCTTGGGGTGCCCTTGATTCTCCAGATAGCCCCTCTTCTCTGCTTCTCCCAACTTCCCACTACGTGGGCTCCTCCCCCTGCAGTTCAAACAGAGGGGATACCAGTTGCCCGCTATTGCTGGACTCTCTGAGCTTGCCCACACCCTTGCAGAGATCTCTTTGTTGATAGTTTCTCAGGTGAATCATTTGAGTGGAATCCTATGCCTTCTAAGTGGTGGGAAAGAATCAGCAGAACGCCCTATTTTAATTCTGGTACTTCTGGGCTGTATGGCCCAAAACAATCCAGTCGCTGACTTGTGCTTCATTTTCATCCTCTGTAAAATGAGGGTAATAACTGACCTATTCCCAAAGGATGTCGCTGCGGTAGGACACAGGCAATGACTGTTCCCATCAGTTGGGATGAAGGAGCAGGAAGCTTGCTTTGCTTGTTGAGTCCATGCAAGTCTGGGCTGTGACTAGCCACTGTGTGAGTGCCTCAGTATGTCACCTTTGGTCACCACTGCTCATGTCTATGCTAGACATGAAAATGCAGTTTAGACTGCTTATTTCAAGATAGCTTGATATCATTTTTGCAACTCATTATGAGTTCCTTGAACCTACAAAATGCTTATATTCATCTTCTTTCTTCCTAATGTCATATTGTGTGTTATCCTAGAAAAGTATGCTGGAAGCTACTGGATATAAATTAAGTGAGCTGTAGTTCACATACCCAAGATGTATTCTCCAAGCCCTTAGTAATGACATACTAAGACTGGCACATGTGGAAAGGAAATGGCATTCTTGTTCAGCTCAGAGACACACATGAACCTTCACTTGCATCACACAACAATTCCTTAGTGTGAATGTTTGGGAAAGAGAGACTCCTAGTAGTTCAGTCTATCCTGCTTGCAGGAAGCGACATGGCCCTTTTCCTGATAGAGTGACCGACTGACAGAAATAGGATTTAATCCCCAGGTTATGAGCAATTCCATGTGATCCCAGGGTGGTTCTTTCTCAGCCCTGTATACCTCAGCTTCATCCCCATAGCTTATTAAACCAGATCTCAGACTCATTGTTCACAGTCAGGTGGGAAGGCTGGAGCCTTGATGAGTGCCCAGAGGAGATTTATAAAATCAAGGAATATCAGCTGTGTGCGCCATGACAGAAACAGGTGAGGTTCAGAGTCCTGATTTGCTTTTTTTTTTAAGCCAAAGGAGAGTTGAAGCCTACCCTTACGTGGAAGCTTGCTATTGGTTAGCAAACTGGGGCTAGCTGTGTGCTAAAACTCCAAAATCACAAAACTCAGGCTTGGTTTTCCAGAGGCCTCACCAAATGCTAGCAGGGAGATCTGAGATGTCACCTCATGTGTTCAGATGCATTGCCCTTCCCTCTCACACTCCTTTTCTCAGCACCCTCCCCGACTTCTTTCTCTTTCTTTTTGGACCTCTCATCAGCCCCTGTCGTACTAGCAGGATTGTGCCTTCTTGACTTGTTGTTTGAAATCATTTCTTTTTCTCGGAGTCAAAGGGAATAAGAGAAAACAGGTGACATCTGCTAAACTCTTTTTTCTGTTGTGATGATGACAAATTGTTTCCTTTCTGCCACCCTCATGCATTGGCAGGACTTGGGCTCTCTGTTCTGATACATTGCTTCTTCCAGATTTTGTGTTTGGCCATTGTAGGGTAAATGAATTCATCAGGCCTTTTGCCCCGCTAACTTCTGTGGCTATCACCTGAGGCCTTGACCATGTTAACGGGCAGAAGGCACTGGGGAGCGTGGGCGCGCGCAGACAGGACTGATTGTAGCCACCTGGCGCACGGGTGCGGGCCTGCGTGACTCTGCAGGTCCCGCCTGGAGGTCAGGGCTCGAAGGGCGGCGTCACTCAGAAACGCAGAATGCTGTGAGAGGATGAGCAGCGTGATTACAAAAGTGAGGAGAGTGTGAGAGAACGCCAGGGAAAGCGCAGAGAAAGAGTAAAGATTGACAGCGGGCCGGGAGGCTATGGTACCTCCTGAGCCCCAGACCCCCCTGCCGACCATTCCTTGGTTCCCTACTAGAGGCATGTTTTCTACTCTGAACTGGCGCATTCTGGGACGGTGAGTACAATGAGGGCAATTTCTTTACCACCATCTCCAGTAAGTGTTCTTGAGAGGCTGAAGGTAGACTATGAGCTGAGGAGGAGATCTAGAGGATGTTCTTGCTTTTCCAGAGGGTGATAACCTACCGGGAAGCAGCACCTAACTGACTAATAAAGTATATAATTGGAGTCCGTTATGAGTGGAAAGTGCAAAGATCAAAGGAGGGACACCTGTTGGTCGTTGCTGGGGCTCTGATACCAAATGTGCCCTACAAGAGGGAACTTAGCCCATTGAAACCCCCAAGATGGTGCCCAATTAACATTCAAGGAAGATGAAATCAGAGAGGCGAAATGGCGGACCTGGAGGAGTGTGATTTTCCAAATCCCATCAACCACTCAAAGAGTGAGAATACTGAGGGTTACGCAATAGGAATTCAAGGCAGAAACATTGAGAACCAAGGTCCAGCTTTGATTCTTAAAGAATCAAAGACCAGCACATCCCCATCACCTGAGTGCCTGTGAGAAAAGCAAATTCTCAGGCCCTTACCCAAACCTACTGAACCAGAGCCTCTGGGAATTGGAGACCAGTCAATGGTGTTTTAGCTAGTTTTCTAGATTCCTTGGAGTCAGGCTATTGCTCAGTACCATTGACTCAGGGGAAGGAGCACTAGCCAGCAGGGGGAGCAGGGAATCAGAGTTGGGGACCAGATAATGAGGCAGGGTTGAGTGACCAACGATGAGAATCTAGAGCTCTGAGATGCTAGCATGTAGGCTTTACTGGGTCAGGGTGAGTGAGAAGCCTGATGTCCTGATAAGGCAAGAAACTGAAGCCTTTGCAGCCTCCTCAAGCCTTCATCCTGGGACAGTGAAGACAACAGTCGGGTATCAGCCCAGATGGTCCTTTAGCCTGAGAATTCAGAGAGCCAGACCTAGCGATGTGGGGGATAGGTTTCTCAGAAGTCTTGACAGGAACCATAGGCAACCAAGGTGACTATGTAAAGATCTTTATGCTCTACTCGGGTGCTCATAACAGCAGTTAAACACAATGAAATGGAAACAGTACCCTTGAATGCCTTGGATTAAAGGGAAAAGTAGCAAGTAAAGGATCTGAGTCCTTGCTTTTCCCACTCTAGAGTGGGCCATGAAAAATGAAACTTCTCTGTCATGGTGGAGAAAGCCTGATCTGGAAGTGATGTCGTCTTTTGAGTTTGGGGTCCTTGGGTTCTCTCTGGGAAAGGTTTCACCAGGGCTCCCCTTTTAGTGGTACACGGTGAGATTCTTCACAAGAAAAAGACTCAGTTATATTTAAAGAGGAAGTTTATTAGGAAGAGACAGGAGAGGAAAAGACACATGCATAGGTGCAAGTGGGCAGGAAGAGTGTCCCAAAAGGGACCAGTCTGCTGGGAAAGAGGCCTGCATGGTTTCAGGCAGGCGGTCTTAGGAAGAGGCCTCCCCTGAGGGAGGTCAGTGCAGAGAAGTCCCGGCATAGTACAGGTCACGGGCAGGCAGGAGACTGCTGCCCTGCAGAGGGAGAATAGGTGGAAAGAAGCACCTGCATAGGCACGGGTGGGCAGTGGAGTGGCTGCCCAGAGCTGGTCAAGAGACTGTCCGAATATAGACAGCTTCTCTTTGGGAGGAGCTCACTCGTTGTGAGCCCAGGTTTGTTGAGTTTGAATAGAATCTGAGAGGACTAGAGATTCCCTAGTGAGCTTCATCTCCACATCCATATCCTTGTCTTCACCTGTGCGCCAGGCATCCTGGCTTTTGTGCCTGAGGATCTTGATTTTATGGCTGTGTCAGTTGCTGCACCAGCGCCTTCTACTTGTCGCCTTTGTGTGACTCAGTCTTGTGATGCCTCTCCTGCATTCCTTCCTTCATCAAGAGGATGATGGAAGAGACTGGAGGACAGATCAAGTGTGCTTCCATTTCGCTTTAGTTGTTGTGAAATGAGATTGATGTGTTGATAACACTTTAACAGTTTGCTACACGTTGAGATTAAATATATTTCCTATTGCTGCTAGCAAGGATTGTATGGAGTTTGTTTATATATGTGAACAGAAAGTATCTTTATTGTTGCATGAAATTGTGATTTCTGGTACCCAGGGACTTTAGTTTTGGGGCATCTGTGGGAACGTTGAAGATAATACATAATAATAGGGATTCAGACATCATGTTGCCTAAAGTCTATAATGAGGACCTTATAAATGTTTATCCCAAAATTATCCTTGGAACGTGTTGGTTGTAGAAAAGACATAAGTTTATATTACGTTCAGTTGTAGTCTTGGTTTTGACCTATATGTTATAGGATATGGACTCTGTCCATCATTCTTAACTTGTAATAAGATGTAACCCAGCTGACATTTTAACTTTTTGGCATCCTAT
>NW_004567105.1:69289497-69301862 GCF_000260355.1 Condylura cristata | reverse complement strand
GGAAGAAGCAACTAGATCCTGGAAACCTTGACATGTGTGTGTTCGAAGAATATCTCTACTTAACAAAACATCTTATAACACTTCAGTTTCTTCCTGGAAATTTGATTCTCTACCTGAGCTGCAAAATCTACTGGATTTTGAATGAAGAGTTTTGGAGATCATAGGCTCCATATACATCTTTAATCAAGATTTCAGTAATTACAATTTCTTATGGGTCAAGAGATACTGACCAGATACATAGCATAAATAAGCTACACTTCCTTTAGATTCTTCTCAGAAGTTAATTCGGTTGTCTTCTCTTACCTTCCCAAAATCTTTGTTGTGGCACTTTTTTAGTTGAGATCATGTTGGTGTATGACACACAATATGATTTCAGGTACAGGTTCACATCTCATCAGATGCATATCACATTCACCATGACAATATTCAAAATCCTGCCCCCCAACCCATTGCCCACCCTCCTTTTTTGTTTCTCCTCATAAATTCTCTGAGCTCTATGTCTTCACCCAAATTGGCAGAGAGGAAAGATCCAGGACACTTCATGGCTGGGTCAAGTGAAGTACAGAGTATTGAGGAGTTCACACCAAAAACTTTCAGGTGGTCCAGCAAGAAAAATTAGATTCTGACACTCAGGTTCCAACCTTCTTGGTTGTGTGCATCCACTGATTGTTAATGTGCTGTGAATTATGACAGGTCCATAGATTTTTCTTATGTCCTCCCTGATGTTTAATCTTTTCCCCTTTATTTCCTTTTCCAAAATGCACACACACACACAATACCCTTCATGTTAAAACAAAAAAAAATTAATATCATGAACTCTAAGCTCCCCTCTGATTCTGCTCGGTCTCTGCCGTGTCCATGGTCTCACTGTAAGGCTCATCAGAGGAACCCTTGCACTTCCTTTTTTCTCCTAGCTGGCTACTTTTCCCATCACTGTCTCCGCCTTTGTCCAAACCACCAGTAGAATTTGGAACCCAGGGTCTACTACCTTTGTATAGTATAAGAGATTTAGTCTTGTCTTTCTTGAAACCTCCCCTCCCTTTTCTTTCTGATGCCACTCTCTCCGGGTCTTTTTTTCTTATTTTCCTACCATTTCTCATTCTGCTATTGCACTTTCCTTTCCTAAGAACAATATTTGAGTCATATAGTGCTTGAGGGCTCCATCTTGACTGTCTATTCAACCTATACCCTCTTATAAATACATTGTCTCCAGAAGCAACTGTGCCTCATAACTCCCAAATCTGTACCTCTGAAAACATTGCCTCAGCTACCTAGAACACTAGCTCATGGGCTTACTCATGCTCTTCATTTACTCGTCTCTTTTGTATCTACAGTTAAGGCACATCAACTGCCTTATCCAAATCGGAGCTCAGGATTGTTCTTGGATTTTTCTTTTCTGTCAGTCCCTAACCTACAGGTCATACATGCAAGTTTCTGTGAGTTGACCACCTAGTACTACTCGGATGTGTCCCTTGTCTCTATTGCTGCCACTGCACACTTAGTTCCTGTCTTGATCAGTTCTGGCCCTGCAGTAGAATCCCTACCTGTAGTTGTGTACCCCCTCGGTGATTCCTGAAGAAACTTTTGAAATGGCTATCCATCATGTTGTCATTTTGCTTAGAAAAGTTACCATGTATCCTCCATCTTCCATCATGAAGTTCTGGTTGTACAAATGGTTTTCAAGGATATACACCCTTCCTCTGCAACCTGCCTGTGCTGCCTCCCCATTTCTACCCTGCTACTAACTTTAAATACTGAAAATCCTTGAACATAGCACACTGGACTATGTGATGGCACACGGGTGACTTGGTGATGGGAAGACCCCAGGGATTACACCTGAGATGGAAAAAGTCACAAAAGCACAGCACTGGGAAGCTGAAGTTACTTCAGCATGAGTTGGATTCCCACCCCGGAGGTGACCCACATGGTGCAGCAGACCTCTTTTGACCCACCCTCTACTCCCCTCAGCAGTAGGCTTTGTCAGTCAGCCTGTTCTGCTCCCCCACTCTGGCTCTGGTGAATCCTCTCACCACCCCTGCACCTTTGGCCTGTACTCTAATTCTGTATGCATAAATATAAATATTAAAAAAAAACTTGAACATAGCTTTCATGTCTCTGGACTTTTAACATGTTGGCCATCATGATTATACCACCTTGCTCCTGACTATCCCCACTTCTAGGCACTCATTAACAAAAGCCTGTTCATCTTATTCTAATGCTAGGTTCAAACCAGTCTTCTGGAAGTTTTCTACCACATACATGTCAATTTCCCACTTACACCAAACAATTTCCCACTCACACCAAAAGTCACTTTCCCTCTTCCACCACCCTAGAGTCTGAGGCATGTTCCTAGCCTAGTGCTAATCCAATGTACTGCATGTTTCTAACCTGTGAACAGCTCCTATTGGTCTTAAGCAGATTTCAAAGAACAAGGCTTGAAAAGGAAGGGTAAAAAGAACAACAGTGAAGTAAACTGAAAATGTGCTTGACATTGAATCTAGATCATTGCTGTGCTAGAGCAATCTTTTTTTCCTTGGACTCAGAAGAGGAATCGTTAAAAAATCAGGAATTTGAGTGGTTGCTTGTAAGCTATTTGTAGTTTAAAATTGGCATGGTGGGGATATTCACTCCAGGGACATCCTCAAGTATTATATACAAATCATGGATTTTGTTTTTCAAAAAGTCAGTGTTCTGGTTACTGCTGGATATTTGTGAGTATCACCATACTCAGTAAACCATGCTCATGCCTACCAAAAAGGTGACACTATGAATCCTAGGTGTGCCCCTTTCTGGTAGTTCACATGCTAAGTATCTGGTCAATGTAGCCCTCATCTCCACTCCTGCCATCTTGCCTTATTTATTAGTTCATGTCTTCATTTTCTCTGCCCTAAAATAGTTCTTTTCTCCCAGTAGACTCTACCAACAAAACAATAACATTGTGACATCTAACACTGGAATAGTGTTTGGGTAAGAATGATACCAGTCTGGAAATGAACCAAAGAAGATAGTTATCTTTGCATACTTTGAAAAGATAATGCCCAGTGAGCAGCCACTTTGATTCACCATTCATTGCTTATATGATGGTTTCCAGTTGTAGTGAGGTGGATTTTTACAGATTCTATCAGTGAATATAACTTTATTTTCAAAATAGTTGGCCAGGGCTACCCTGAAGTTCTGTGACAGTGATAGCCAGTGGTGTTTTGACCCACCACTTTTGAACTCATGATTTTCCTATTCTCATAAACTGATCGATCGCAGTTCATCAGTAAAAATATCCACAAGGGGAAAGTTTTAGGGGGAAGGAATGATTAAAATCACTTCCATCTTGACTTTGCCCCAGGCTAAGGTGGGAAAGGGCACCATACCTTTGCTCAGAGCAGTTTGCTGCCACCCAGCCCGGTTTCAAGTGTGTCCATAATTAACACTGGTGGAGGGGAAGCATTCTGAAAAGCCTTATTTTCTTCCAAGCCACACAAGCTCATTAAGAAAGTAAAACGTCTGTGTGTCTTTCATGAAGCTTTTCTCCCCCTGGGTTGTTGAAGCTCTCTGGCTGTCAGCACTGCACTATGGGCCAGAAAGTTCAGAGAATTACTTCAATAATATGACAGCCTCTTCCATTTAAAATGGAATTCAATGCTGGCTTCCCTTGGAGGCATTCATTGAAATTCCGTGCATGATCCATTCCTCTAGTCATTTAACAATGTCTCTCATGTTTGCCCTGATTTAAAAAAAAGAGAGAGAGAGAGAAAGAAAACCAGCTTTGTAGTTGCGATAACATGGATCAGGATGGTATAATTGCAGTGAAGAAGCCCTCGAGCTTGCTGTAATAGGAGGGTTCATCTGATGTGTACTGCCATTAGAAAATGACCCATGCGTGGATGTTCTCGGGGGACAGTAAAGAGGCTTTTAAGAATTACACTCGTGCAGTATGAAAGCTAATGAGCAAAAGAGCGAGTGTGAAGAAAAACTACTGCTTCAGGAAGCAGACTTCCACTTAGTGCCTGTCACAGCTTTCCTCAAATTCATGAGGATGAACCGGCCTTCACGGGGCATGTGCTGCGTTACCTCCATTCTTGTGCATGCTCCCCTCAGGTCATTCTGCATCATGTTTCTCAAGAATTAAAACCGCTGAATAATAAAGGGCAAGGAAAAGGAAAGCAAATAGTCACAGAGAGTGTCTATAAACACGGCAGAACACAAGGTGAAAGAAGTCATAATAGGTTTCCCCAGCGTGAGAGGAAATAAAATTTCTAGGGTGGTTTTTATCAGTAGATGCTATGCTACTTCATATATGTGACCAAAGTATTGTCTGATTATGATTTCCAGGGTAGTTATTTTTACCTTGTGTTTTAACATTTGGTATGTTTTATAATTTAAAAAAAAAATGTTTTCTAATGGAACCTCTGCTGTTTTCTTGCTCAGTGAGTTGTACTTGGTTTCAGGTCATAGAAATTGGGAGGTTGGCAAAAGTGTTTCAAAAGATTCCTACCTGGATTTTCAAAGTTGACCCCACTCTGTTGGGATTTGCCACCCAGGAGAAGCCTAGGCAGTACTGTAAAGGCCAGTGAAATCACCTGGGTTCCTGAGTGCCCAGGGATCCTTTGGTTCTGAGAGGCCTAGTTTTCCACACAAATGTTCAGTCCATCTTCCACAAATGTTCAGTCCCTCTTCTACTTTACGTGAGCAAACCTGGAGTATTCATGACCCCAAATCTACCTCACTGTGGCCTAGATTGCTTTTTCCCTTTCAGGGAACCTTAGAGATACCAGAAGTGCATTTGTTCTCCCACCAGAACCTTCCAAAGTGCACTGGTGGATGAAACCTGAATGGACCCCCTGTCTTAGAGAAGTGCTATCATGACAAAATAAAATTTGAAAACAATCCATAGTTTTCACAGAATTAGAAAGCATGGTGACTATGATCTACCAACTCCAAAAGGACAGTGATGGCCAAGAACCTGGGGGATCTGGATTTCTCCAGGCCCACATAGGATGTCGTAGGCATTCTTGCCATACTCCTGTGTATCTTCTTTCTCTTACCTATTTTTCTTTCAAACACTACAAATATTATTTATGTTTCCAAGGTCCAGTGTTTTCCTAGGGGTAGTCCATTGCCAGAGAGACAGTGAAATGACAGAATTGACTTGTCTTTCTATTTTATTTTAAAATCATTTTGAGAAAACACTCTAGAGTAAAGATACAGTCTTCAAAGATTGTGGGAAGAGGCATTATTTGAAATAGTCATGCTAACTGAAAACTGTAGTGTCAGCTGAATGGAAACTAATGAAGTAAAGGAAGGCACTGGAATCCTTTTTTTTTTTTTTTAAGATTTATTTATTTGTGCATACAGAACTGGGGTACAGGCCAGAGACGCGGAGGGTGAGAGGATTCACCAGAGACAGAGTGGGGAGCAGAACAGGCAGATCGACGAAGTACACTGCTGAGGGGAGCAGCGGGCGGGTCAGGAGAGGTCTGCCACGCCATGTGGTCACCTCGGGGGCAGGCGGGAATCGAACTCATGCGGAAGCGGCTTTAGATTCTCAGTGCTGTGCTTTAACCAGCTGCGCCACCAGGGAGGGCCGGCACTGGAATCCTTTTGACCAACCCCCACCCTACTCCACCCAACTGTCTGTCTTGTTGTCTAGTTCTCTAACAAACCTTTCCGTGTCGTTGAGTGGCATGAACAGACTTGACATGTGATTATGCTTTACCTTGGCTTTTATTTGATAAATGCAAGATATGTAATATCTATATCTACATATAGACATAAACATAGATATATATAGTTTAGTGACTGAAAACAACGTGTGATGAAGACAGAGAACTACAATTGAAATTCTAGATTCCCCTCCTGCAGACCTAACTCGTTCTTACAGCTCTCTAAGTCACGGTTTTCTCTGTTGTAAAAAAGTTTATTATAGTGACCATCTCTCAGGCTTGTTGTGACAATAGGTGAAAGAGTTTGCCACACTCTTTGGAATAAAGGATGAACAAATATAGTTAGGTAGTTTATAATGGCAAAATCCTCACAGGATTTTGAAAATGTAGCAGTGATAAGAAGACAAGAAAGAGAAGTAGATCAGTAGTTGCAAAGTGACACAATGCTTGAACTATAAAAATCAGCAAAGGGAGAATCTAATCCTGCTAAGTAGTTTTCTTCCTTTCGGTCCCCAGCCATGAAATAGCTGAGCTACTGCAAATGCAACTCAGAATTACATAGGTACATTTGAGGTGCATCATCAAATAGCCAGTTTGTTCCTTAGGAACTCTGAGAAATATTTGTACCAAGATAACTAATTTTGCTATGAAGCAGATTACTAATTTTAATTATCGAAAAGACATCTACCATATTTGGAATTCTTCATTCAATAAATGTAATATGCAATTCTCTCTACTTGGTTGGTGGAAGCAGTGAGAACTGATTAACTTTTCAATCAATTTAGTACATAAATTTTTGCCTTCTCAACTATTTCCATCCTCAACTTCAACCTCCAAAACCAAGAGCAACAGCCAGGTAGCAAAATCTTAAAATCTGGTTACTATGTGATCATTTCATTCATTTCCAAAATCCTGGATCTGTGACAAAGTATTCAAATGACATTAAAAATAATGTCAGTTGCAGTCAAACAATTTGTAATCCAAAATCCACTAGCTTTCTGGTTTTTCATAACTGTGTATCAAGGAAAACATGGCCTACTCAGAATATTGATGAATTATTGTTAAAATGTGAATAATTAGTAACTGTTTAAGTGTCCTGGAAACATTGTAAAAGTTGCAGATGCCTCAAGGTGCAGACTATTAAATCTTACTACCCCTCCACTTTAGCAGAGTATTTGCTAGGAAGCATTTGTCCTTTTGTAACTTCCTCACCTTCAGAAATTAAGTGACACATGAGTAAAACAAATTGAATTAATGGCAAATGAGAAAAAGAACAACAGCTCGTGTCTTCATGAACTCCGTAGCTAACCTACAGGGCAGGTGTTGTTGTTGATGTTTCTAGTAAGATGATTTATAGTTTGCTAATCCTCCATAATTATGAAAAACTGATCATTTCACAGCAAGGCATGGACAAGTAGCACATTCCTCACTTGAGTAGATGAGATGAGCAGGTTGGACCGGGGCCACCATGTCTGCTTCCAGCGTGTTGTGTTCCCAGGCAGACAGGGCTAGTTCATAGTGCATCCTTGGGTCACTGTTAGCACATTTTTATTAGTCTCTTCCTGGACGGGAACTCCAAGTCCCATTCCACACATCCTCCTATCTTAAAGACCAGTCTGCTACCGACATTGGTAACATCATTTACAGAAATGGGCATCTCCAATTAAACCAGTCCAGGTGTAAATGTCTTGCCTGGAGAGCGAATTGAGAAATGAGATTCATGAATATAAATTGGGCTTTCCTTACACTTAAATTTTCATTTTGAAATAGAAAGCATTATTCGCTGCTCACATAAATCTTTATTTGCCTTAAGTGTGTTTACTGTGGGAACACCGGTGCAGGGCCGGTAGCCCTGTGCTATACATAACTGAATATTAAAGTTCACAAATCATCGGCAGAGGAGGCCCGGGGAGGGGGAGACGCTGGGGTGTGACAGCATCTGTGCTCTCAGCTAAGATAAATCCTGGTCTCAGGCTCTGCGCCTTTATTGGGGTGATGTCACCCACCCTCGACTCTCTCTTTCTCGCCTTGAATGGTATTTGATGTTTGCTTCCTTGTTCTACCAAGACATGCTGGTTTTGTGTGTCTTAACAGCTCTATTATCATAAGACTTATTTTGCCTTCACCCGTTTTGTTTTCAAGCTGCTGTAATAAATAAATCTCTCAGAGGCCATCTCAATTTATTTTTGAGCAGGCTCTGGGAAACAGTCATTGTGAAGATGACTCTGTAAAAGGATGGAAGTTTTCAATAAGCAAATAGATAAATAATCGTTAGACGCAAGGTCACTGCCCCGTCCATGCCACCCCCAGACTTTCCTCTCCGCTTTTGTTTAGATAGTAGCTGTGTGTGTTCGTCAAAAGACCAACTGGGCTTTCCCTGTAAAATTTGTATTTGTACACATTTTAAAGGCATAGCTCTCGTATTCTACCTGGGCTTTGCATCTTGAACCAAAAGTAAGGTTAATTATAGGCACCATTGTGAGGACATCGAATGCATTCGCCTTGCTGGCATTTTGCTATGCAACAAAATGGCAAGGGAGATTGCTCCTATGTTTTCTACCATTGTGGTTTAAGTGATGGATATTTTCCTCCATATGTAGCAATCGGTGCTATCAGGGAATCGATGAAATTAGCAATGAAGCCATAGTAAAACAATAAAAGAAAAGTTATTTTTCAGGGCCAATGAATATTGGACGGGGTAAACTCAGGAATGGCAAATGGTAAAAAAAAAAAAAACTTTTTTAAATGCACGGGACTATGGTGGTGGCACACAGGTGATTTGGTGATGGGAAACCCACGGGGATTACAATCGAGATGGAAAAAAAAATGTGCAAAATGATGTAAAAATAAATTTTTGTAATAATTAAACATAAATAAATAAATAAATAAAAATATTTGTTGAAATGGTAAAAAAAAAAAAAAAAAAGAACCAGGAGTGAGTAGATGGGTAAGAACTTGGAGATGAAATCTTTTCTCCAGACTCCAGAAAAAAAAACAAACTTTTTTTTTGTAATTCATATTACAAAAGCCTCTATATTAAACATTCTAGGAGGGCATGAGGACAGTGAATGAGCTTTTGTAGAATTGCTTGTTCCCAAATACAATGTCTTTTCCTGTGTAAGTTGTAAACGCTTTAGGTATCAGATGTGACCAGTCTTAAAGGGCTCTCATCGCACTGTGGACAAAATGTAGTTTGCAGGAAGATGGCCATTATCTTTAATTTTATTTTAACGTGGGGGTGTCTTTACAAACTGTTTTCGAAAAGTGAAAACCATTGTGAAGGTGATAGAGGGTGAGTACTGTGAATGAAAAACAAGGGGCATAAGCGAGGGGTCTCTATAAAGCACTCACTTGCTGCAGCCCCCAACCACAAGCTTTCCGTGACTCATCCTGCCTTTCCTGCCAACCTTGTTCTCTCAGATGTTCCAAATTGACTGCACTATTTTTCAATCTCCTTCGATGAATTGGGCTGACCTCCTCATTCAACTACTCGTTGCAAGTCATGTTTCCCAAGTCGTGTTTCCCTAATGAGTGTATGGTGAAGGCAGCAAAGAATTGTGTTCTGTAAAGACGATAGAAAACTGTTATCGTTCCTCAATACAGTTGAAGCTTCTCCAATATACTCAATCAGTAATGTTTATTGATGCAAATGTGTTTACCCTATGTTGGAATTTTTATATATGGTTCTATAACTTAGCTTAGGATTTATGTGAAGAAATGTAGGACTTAAAAAGTTTATTGTCAGAATTGTATGAAGACTGTAATGCACGTATTTGTCTGTGTAGTTAATATGAATTCAGAAGGAACCTTACTGGACAGCATGAAGTGATTCTTTTCTTCATCTACCATCATGTCATTTGCACCTAAATCACCTTTCTTTCCAAGATTTATATGAACAATTCAGTTTTTCTTTAAGAATACACATCAAATCTCTTGCTGTGGTGAGTGACAATGAAGATAATTAGTATAAATTCTAGTGAACTTAGAAAAGAATCCCAAGCAACTCACCAACCCAGAAGCCAAACAAATGTGTTCATTATAATAGCCTATATTCTTCCTAGCTAGTCACTTAGTGATTGTTTTAGTAGACCCTTCTCTTGGGAACTAGTGGCAACAAAGAAGAAAAGCTTATCATGCCTTTTTTACTTGTTGTGGCCTTATGACTAAGGCAATGGACATTTGAATTACTCAGGATAGTCAATCATTTTATTCACTATGTTGTGAAAAATGGAATCTGTGCAAAATTAATAAGTGGTGAGACCTGTGTGCAATGACTTCAGGCAAAAAGAAAGAGTAAGAGAATTAGCCAATTTTGATGATAAAAGAAAAAAACTTTACTGGCAGTATTATAAAGGAAAACACAAAGGTCACGATTGTTAGCAATCAACGAACATCAGCCGAGGCCTGTCATAGTGTTGGGAAGAATCTAGCATTGTCACAGTAGACCATTCTGCATGAAGATGTGAGGATCACTGGGTGTTTTGGAACCATGATCTTATCCATTTTTAGAAGCATTTGAGGGAACAAGTTTTCTAAAGCTCACATTCCTCACATGGAGGTGCCTGGAGGCACCTGGAGGCGCCTGAAGGCTGTTGTAGTGTGAACACATATGCCTACCCTATGAAATATCACTGCTCCCCATTCTTTCTGGCACAACCAATTCAGAAGGTACTTTTTGTTTTGTTTTGTGGCAGGTTACCAGCCGGTGTTGTCTGGTCAACAGGGGTTCCAAGGCCTCATGGGGGTGCAGCAGCCACCTCAGAGTCAGAGCATGATGAGCAGCCAGCAGGGAACTCCGGTGCAGAGTGTGATGGTCTCCTACCCAACAATGTCCTCTTATCAGGTGCACACCAGCAGCTTTGCAGATTATGCTATAGAGTAGCAATGATGGGTGCTGGGTTTAACTGCTGTTGATGGGTGACATTGTTAAAAAAAAAAAAAGTGCATGTATTTTTCAGACATCATTGCTCATGTACTGTAATGCTCCCTATAGTTCTCCCCCATAGTCCTTTGTGTGGATCCTCATATTTCCCCCCACCCCTGCTACATTGACAGTAGAAGGTTGGCTTGGAATCACTGTAGAAAAAGGAAAAGATATGCTTCTACACCTTATGTGGTTTTTAAATGCTCTGCTAAATGTAGTCCCGTAGACCTTTTTTTTTTTTTTTTTATTCATAGAACAAAATTCTTGAAGGTTCTATTCATGTGGACCATTGGGCATTCTTTTGAATGTTTACTGGAAAAACTATAAATTTTTATTGAGGCATCCTTGGGTTACATTGTTTTAGGGTTACAGGTTCACACTTCAAATGTTTGCTATCACTCCACATCTATCTCTAAGGCATCAATACTTCATGGGGGGGGGGGGGGTCCATGTTACCTTTGCTCTCTACACCGCTGTGCATTCTATATGCATTCTGTATACATGCAAGGAAAACCACCACTTATAAAGGGATCTGTGGGACTGGGACTAGCAGTTGCATTTCCGAAGCTTAAGCCTTCATTGAATAATTAAAAGTATATGTGTACCCCTTTTATGTGATTACATCCTGAAAGAGGTAAAGGGTCAGTGAAGTGTTTTACTTCGTAAATTTAGCTGATTAGGTGCTTAGGCCTATGGTGGTCCGTTAGGCCTATGTGGTCCTTATTACATCAGACCCTTAATAGGTCTACCTTAACCCTCCCAGGTTAGGACTTCCCCTGATGGCCTAGGGGCTAAGGCTCAGAGCTCTCACCATTGCGGCCTGAGTTCGAGCCCCGGCCAGAGGAGCTGATTCATAGGCACAGCAGGCCTCTCTGTCTTGCCTGCTGCTGCCACTGTGCTCTCTGTGTGTGTGTGTGTGTGTGTGTGTGTGTGTGTGTGTGTGTGTGTGTGTGTGTGTGCGCGCGCGCGCTGTGCTGGTGTGTTGTGTGGAGTGTGTGTGTTAGAGGGAGTGGAGTGTGTGTGTGTTACAGGGAGTGTGGTGAGTGGAGTGAGTCGGTGAGTCCGTTACAGAGTGGGGGAGGAGAGAGTGTGGAGAGTAGTGTATGGATGGAGAGTAGTGGGAGTGGAGTTGGGGGGGGAGGAGTGGGGAGTACTGGGGAGAGGAGTGGGGAAGGGGAGAGTAGGGAGGGGAGTGGGAGTGGAGTGGAGTAGTGGGGGGTTGGGGGGGGAGTACTGGGGAGAGGAGTGGGGAAGTGGAGAGTAGTGTATGGATGGGGAGTAGTGAGTGGAGTGGGGGGGGGGGTAGGGGGGAGTAGTGTGGGAGGGGGCGTACTGGGGAAGTGGAGAATGGGGGCGAATGGGGGCGTACTGGGGAGAGGAGTGGGGAAGTGGAGAATGTGTGGAGAGTAGTGTGAGTGGGTGGTAGAGAGGAGTGTGTGGGTGGTTTGTGTGTGTGGTAGAGAGGAGTGTGTTGTGTGTGGTAGAGAGGAGTGTGTGGTAGAGAGGAGTGTGTTGTGTGTGGTAGAGAGGAGTGTGTTGTGTGGGTGTGTTGTGTGGGTGTGGTAGAGAGGAGTGTGTGTGGAAAGAGTACTGTGTATAGAGTGTAGTGTTTGTGTGTGTAGAGTAGTGCTGTGTGTGTTGGAGAGTAGTGGTGTGTGTTGTGTGTGGAGAGGTGTGCTGTGTGCGTGGAGAGTAGTGTTGTGTGTGTTTTGAGGCAGTAGAGAGGAGTGTGTGGGTGGTTTGTGTGTGTGGTGGAGAGGAGTGTGTGGTAGAGAGGAGTGTGT
>NW_004567105.1:69267300-69289387 GCF_000260355.1 Condylura cristata | reverse complement strand
GGTAGAGAGGAGTGTGTTGTGTGGTAGAGAGGAGTGAGTGTGTGTGGAAAGAGTACTGTGTATAGAGTGTACTGTGTATAGAGTGTAGTGTATAGAGTGTAGTGTTTGTGTGTGTAGAGTAGTGCTGTGTGTTGGAGAGTAGTGTTGTGTGTTGTGTGTGGAGAGGAGTGCTGTGTGGAGAGGAGTGCTGTGTGCTGTGTGTGTGGAGAGTAGTGTTGTGTGTGTTTTGAGGCAGCCAATGTGAAGTTCTCTTTTGTCTTCTACAGGTGCCAATGACCCAAGGTTCTCAGGGACTGCCCCAGCAGCAGTCCTACCAACAGCCAATCATGCTGCCTACCCAGGCGGGTCAAGGATCACTCCCAGCCACTGGAATACCTGTTTACTGCAATGTCACCCCGCCGGCCCCACAGAACAACGTTAGGCTGATTGGGCCACACTGCCCTTCCAGCACTGTCCCCGTGATGTCAGCTAGCTGCAGGACAAACTGTGCAAGTATGAGCAACGCTGGGTGGCAGGTCAAATTCTGAGCCCAGGCCGAGTGCAGTTCTTCAGCTGTTACGCATGGCCTTGAGGGGATAAAGGGAAGAGGAGCAAGGTGGGAAGACTGGCTGAGGACTTAAGCATTCACTCATTGCTCAAACGTATGCTGCTGGTGTTCTGTACAAAGCAAAGACTAATATGCGTTAGCTGGTTAATGGTGCATATCTGTCATGTCTGCTAGGTATGCCTTTATAGCTTAGCTAGTGACATGAATTCATCAAGGTAAGATTTTCTCCTACCACTGAATACCACTGTGTAGACTATAATATCCCTTATTTGGATTATTTCAATTATTAGTTTTGTACTTTGTGTTGAGTTTGTGATGCTAAAAGTATTTAAAAATTATATACTGAAATCACCTGTACCAAAGCTGTAATGGAAAAGAAGAGCATTGATGAATGGAAGGAATAATTTATATACACTATAGAGTTTTCTTTTTTAATGGATATATACGGTATTGTAGTGTTTAATCACAATAAAATTATTTGACCTTATGGAGGAAGGTCATTTTTTACCACCAGTTTGGCTCACTCTCACTCCAGTGTTTCCTCTTTTGTCTCTCCCATTCGAGCACAACTTCCCAAGAGATTGTATTTGTATTCGTGCGTGCACAGACATGAGGTTGCCGGGGGTGGGTAAAACTTAGTCAACCCGGGCTATAGTACAGGGCCCCTGGACATCACATGTCAACTATTCACAGATGTACATCCGTACATCTAGCTTTTTGCTTTAGGGCCATTGAAAGCACGTCACTATATTTCCCCATCCCCATTTAGGAACACTGAAGTGTATCTGGTAACAACAGCCCAGGACCAAACCTTCACGTCACTACCACCACCGAGCTTTATTTCCAGTGAAATTAGATGCAGCATGGTCTGTATGACCCAACCCTATCATGTACACATGATCGCCAGTGCCGTACAAATGGACAGTGATTCAGAAACCCAAGGGTCTTGATGCTTGCCCTGATGAGTTTTAAGAAGTTAAAAGATAGCAAGAGAGCTTTGGTCGCAAAAGCCCAGCACATTGGCAAAAAACATTTAAAATTATTCTAATCCCCAAACATTTCATCTCCTATGGAATCTGCAGGTAAGATTGATTGATGACAACTTTTGAAAAAATAGTAATAGTACTCTGACCCTCTCGGCTTTGGCCCTTTTGGGAGATGTTGATAGGACAATAAAACCCTACAGCCTTCACTTTGCTATCACAAGCTGATGACTCATAGTTTTATATTTTATACTCCCTGGCTAAAAACCACTATTACCACTGAGAAGGCTATGGAAAATAGATCAGAGGAATTCCCCTTTTCACATGGTCACACTTTCCATCTTAATTTTTTCCATTTTCATACTGGGTAGCAGAAGACAGCATTCAATGACTAGCCTCAAACACCACGCAATAGGATGTCTTCCTTGTATACTACTGCTTGTTTTACCCCCTTTTTAAAAGGGAACTTTGACATGTTTTCTCAGTAGCTTCATTCCTTGTGAAGCCTATCCCTGGTGAAAGCTGTCCCATTTTTTCAACACTCATTCTACTGATTTCTTCGTCATCAGGAAGTCCTAACCATGAAGTATGTTATAAAAAAGGGATGCAACCTTTTTTATTGGGTCATTAAAGCAATACGCTGAATACCTCTTAAACCAGTAACTGCTCTGAGGAGCAGTGTGTTTGTCCAGTTAATTTCTTCCCCTAATAGGAGGAAGGGGACTTTCCACTATAGATTGATTCCAATATAGGTATTCCCTGCTTAGCCTTCTGGGTTTGGCAGAGATCCCCAAATCAAGATTTCAAAGAGTCTGAATGTTTATTTGTTCATAAAGCTCGGAGAAATTTTTCTATTTTCTTTAGTGGCGATTAGAAGAACTGATGCTTCTGAACAGTCGATTTGAACTGATGCTTCTGAACAGTCGATTTGAAACATACACACACTAATTAAAAAGACAGGCCTCCTTTCTCCCTGGCCACTTAGTGTAACACGCTCATTTTATTGCATAGATCCACCTGGATGCGATGTCAGGATGAAACTCCTCTCCTCCAGCATTATGTTCTTCTCCATCTTATGTTGTGCTTTTTTTTTCTTTTCTGTTAAAATTTTTGAAATGTTGATGAAGAGAGATTTTTATTAGTGAAGCGTTTTCAGACTTGATTTATTGTCAGGATAACTTATGTTGGTTACAATCTCATAGCAACCACCTTCTCCAGTTATTCAGTTCATATGCTTATAAAGAGATATCTATATGCATACCTTGAGAGAGATACAGCTGTCTTGAAGCTCCTCCACCTCTGTGGGAATGTAAGAGACAACAAAAGTGAGTTATGCATACATTTATTCAGCAAGCTTTTATTGCATACTTGATTATATCCTAATTATGTGGCACCATTCTAAATAAGAATACAAATAAATTTAAAGCACTTAGATTGAAACTTGCATCATACATTTGGTTAGTCTGTGATAGTTGGAACTAACTGTTCTTGAATGGATGAGTTTCAGTCATAATTATTTTATTGTTTTAATATAGTTCCACAGGATGTAGGGGGGAATAAGAGAGTGTGTTATACAACATTATGGAAATGGAATTATGTAACTAATTATAAGTACAGTTGGAGGATCTAGAGTGAAGTTATACATCATTAAAACAAAGTAAGTGGGGTAGAGTGTGCCAGAGATGCTTTATAAGAGGCATTTGAAGGACAAAGCACATTCATCAGGGGAACATTGGTTCTGCAGAAACAACTTCTGAGATGTAAAAAATGCTTACTTTGACTCTACCTCCACTTTGGCCCCAGCCAAAATATGCTAGAATGCAATCGAGTCCCGTCCTCCTGTTAACTGGATTCTGGACACACAGGTCCATACTGCAGAGGGAGGTACCCGTCCACCCTAACCCTGTGCCTAGCACTTTCCTTCATGGGCAGCCTGACAATTTCCACACTAAAAAGGAAGGGTTGCCCCCTACAGGGTCAAAGCAATTCTTAGATTTTGCCATCCAAGTAATAACTTTTCCATGAAAGACTCTCCTTGAGACATTTCCAAGGAAATGTCCCAAGGACAATTATAATTGGGAGACAAGGTTAATGGAAGGTTAAGCAATCTTTTGAAAAGCTATCTGATTTCTGGAAACTTTTAAACTGTCGTTCATATTATGCATTTCCAAAAGGAAAATATACTTGCAGAGTTTCTCACAGTGAAATATAATCAGAAGACTAGTACTCGGAGAGCAAATTTTGTTTTTAAATTTATTGGTCCTAAAATGAGATCAATATCAAAACACTGATTCCACTGGTCCATTATGTTGGCAACTGCCTTTGGTATGTACTATTTCCTCTGTGAATGGGGAAACCAGGAAGATAATGACTAAGGGCCAAAATTCAAAACTTCTGCATTTATAGTTTTGGTAATTCATGTCGATGGAGTTGATTCTATCTAACACTGTAGTAGCAGTTACATAGATCTGTAGAAATAGTTATTGCTAATGACAACTTATTCCTCTGTATGAGTTTGAAAGCGAATAGGAGTGATTTGTGCATTTGTATCTCTAACAAGCTTTCATGACACAGTCATTTTCAGCAATTGGACCACAGTCTATGGAATCCTTGCCGTTTAGAAGTTTGAGTTCTCAGAATATACCAGCCTATACATAAGTACAAAAAAAAAAATAGTCATGGGTCTTGTGAAAAATACACCTACAAATGGGATGTTAGAAGAGAAACAGGTGGACCCTTGTCCATCGTTTGATGAAGCTTCTACCGGGCCCCTTTGCAGAGACGGCATTTAGGCCTGCAAACAAGAGGGGAATGAATCACACTGCCAGCCAAGAGATAGGCCTGGAATGACATAAGAACCTAGGGACACATGAACTACCACTCAGGGTATGCACAGCAGTAAAGACACTGGAGAGGTGCTGGGAAGGTCGTGGTGGGCCTGGAAGGCATGATCTGCAGAGACTGTCAGGAGATAACAGGCAACCCAGAGAGCCAGAAGATTTGAATGAGAGGTGACGTGATCTCAGCTGTGGTTCATAAGGAAGTGTGAGTGTCCAAAGGATGGATTAGACTTGAAACATGCCCCTCAGAAACAGGAGATGAATACATTAGTGTTTAACTCTTGCTTACATGAGCAAGTGAACTCTTGCTACCATTAGTGTGGTTAAAAAAAGAAAGAAGTTCTAGCTCTTCATGCTTAACAGCAATCCCACCACCAGGCCACACATCTTTCCAAGTTCAGGTCTTATTTTTCTTCTGGGATGGTCCCTGTAAATACACAGGGTAAAACTAATGATGACTGAGCTACAATTGGAGGCCACAGGCTCAGTCTATAATATATTCTACACTGGCACACAAGATGCAGTAGAATCTGATAATCACTTCCTACTCACCCCTTTTGAACAGTGAAAACATTTATTCCAAATCTCTGTTTTGCTGTACCCTTATGTCTGCCATTTCTTTCACACAAACCAGAAATCTCTGCTGCTTGTGTTAGTCGCCTCAAAACTCTCCACTAATAGAATTGTTCTCCTTCAGACTTTGAACTTCTTTTTCAACAGTTTCAGCTTTATAGTTTGTTTCAAGTTCAATTCTTTATCACCTGCTTTCAGTGGGGTCATTCTAGCCTTCTCAACAAAAGCATTTGCTGCTATTATGTGTCATCAGTGGCCGGAGTCTCTGGCACCCGATGCTGGCTTCTCTGTTGTTCCTGGCATTGTGTACACAGTGGGGGTGAAAAGCACCTGAGACTCTTCTGTCGAGAAAATTCACTCCCTGATGAATCCCTATCAGAGAACTGATTCCTCTACTGAGCGCTACTTTCCCAATCACAAAAGTTTTTCTTCTCAGACCATGTCACTAGCCCCATGACTGCTAGAGCTCAGACAATGCTTTGAGTTTGTGTCCACTCTTTGATTAGTTTTGTTTTTCCGCTTTCTGCCACTTTACACTCAGAATTGGCATACAGGGAGAGGGAAGAGGTCTGATATCAAGCACACAGGAGGAAGCAGAAACCTGAGTAAGGGCGAGCCCCCAAGTGGGATATGATGATCGCTCAAGGCGCAACACAGCAGGCATTCAGAAGCACCTGTGTGTGGATCAAGCACCAGTACACAGTTTGGCTACACAGCCTTGTGCAAAGGCTACTTTTTGAACGCTCAAGGCCTCACTCTTAGAGGGACAGATATATACAGAGGGTCAGGGGAAAGTTTGCAAGGGATGAAGAGGGAGTGAGGCAGAGGTTAGAGGCCCTGGAACTCAAAGTAGGACCGCTTACTGTGAATCTTTCAATCCCGCTGCTGGCTGTAAGGATGGCACAAGATTGTGATGGTTACATGTGGGGGCAACTGGATCCTTGGTTCTGCCTCTCTTCCCTGACTTTTTTTTTTTTCCCCAGAAAGCTTGATTTCAGCTGTGTACAGTTTGCAGTTGTGTCTCCTAGCTGTGTACAGTTTGCAGTTGTGCAAATATCCCCCAGCTTTTGTGTAAAATTTATTTCTCAGCTAATTCAGGTTCCTATTTGCTGGATGAAATATGCATGTTCATCCTTCTCCATCACAGGGTTGTTGAAGGAAACACCAGCTGCATAGTGCAGTCTAGGTCCTTTGTATCAATTCCAGGAACTGCTTCTTAGCTGATTAAAAAAGAATTTGAAATATATTTTTTTTTAAGAAACAGGAAAGTCACTCTGGTTTTAAGTGTTTAAAAGTCCTGGGCTTCAAAAATGAGGCCACTTTCTCAAATGAAAATCACAAGTCAATTTCACCCTTTGCAAAAGAGAGTGGAGTTACTTAAGGTGCTTAATAGTAATGTAATAGAAAGCAATGGCCTGAGACTGAAAAAAGAAGCAATTTAAATTGGACATTAAGAAAATTTCACTCGAAGCAAGGGCAATTATACAATGAAATAATTTCCTAAGGGAGAAACAGTGAGATGCCATTAAAAGAGTTGTTTAAGAGAGGAGATTAAAAAAAAAAATTGCCAGTGGATCTGCTAGAAGATCATTTTATGATTTATTGCTTTATTGCATGTCATTCTCACTGAAGATTTACCAGGCTCCCTAAGCTGCCTTTCCACTGGGGGAGGACCCACCTGGTAACAGAGGAATATGATATCTGTATTTCCTTTGTCCTTATGCAACTCAAATGGAATTTTAATGGTGAAAGAGGCAAGGTGAGAACTGAACCTCTAGTTGTTCAAAATACATTCTTTGTAACAGCGTCCTAAGATGTTTATTGACATTTCACACACCCCCTCTATATTCATTATCACCTGTCTATCTAATCTTATTTAAACCTTCAAGCAATTGATTCTTTTGTTCAATTTTGCAACTGTTAGTCACTATTACTGAGCATAAGGTGGCATGACATAATTACTCCTTCATACCAACATATTGGGCTCCCTACTACATGAGTTATGGAAAGCATTCTTAGCTGATATCAAACAGCTTGAGTTTGAATTCCAGAAGTCACCTACCAACCCCCTGTGCACACACCCTCACACTGGGATTTGTTTGTGTGAGTCCCTTAACTTCTCAATTTGATGCTGTATTTTTTTAAAGAGAAATGCAAAATGCTATATAGGTTGACTGCTATTCACTTACAGAGGCTAAGCCAATTTTTAATGCAACTTGGCATATGATTCCAAAATAAACCAAGAGGCTGTCACATTGGCCGAATTTTTTCCTAAAATTCTACTCCTTTCTAAAGTCTCACGTTGTCCTTAAAGTTATCAAGGCACCTGTGTTCAAAGCCCACATCAGCGATGGCCATGCTGTGTTCAAGATGTCAAAGTGTGCATGCAACTTCACCTACAGTGACCAACTCACAATGATCACGGATCTTGAAATGCCGCAAGGTATTCAGAATATGCATTTTTTTTTCTTGTCTTCACACCCTATGTTAGTTTCCTGAGGCAGCCATACAAAATTTCACAAACTGGTCATTTAAAACAATAAAGACATAGTCTCTCACAGTTCTGGAAGCTGAAGCCTAAAGTCAGGTTTTGGTAGGACATTTCCCACCAAACTTCTTAGGAAGATCCTTCCTCCCTTCTTTCAGCTTCTGGTAGCCCCATGTGCTCCTGGATAGTGACTGTGGAACTCCACTGTCCCCACATGACCTCCAGTTCTACATGTCTGTGTCTCCTTGTGTCATAAGGACAGTAGGCAGGAGGGCTAGGTTGTTCTGTCGTGATCTCCTCTCACTTTGATTACAGCTGCAAAGACCCTATTTCCAAATAAGGTCACAATTCACAGATACTGGGGATCAGGCCATCACCATGTCTTCTGCAGAAACACAATTCATCTCATAACATCCCCAAAGTCAACAGATCTCCAGCTGTGGCCACATCTCAGGCTAAGCTCTCTACTGAAGTCCATTGTTAGCTTGATAGAGGTTGGTTGTGTTTCATGCTTCATGCTTGATTCAGGCTTTGAATCAAGAGGATCACAATTCAAGTTTTCATAGAGGATGAAGTGTTACCAATGGATAGCTCTTCACTTCCTCATCTAAATTTCTTCTCCTAGTCATTCCTTTTCATTTTTAAACCCTTAATAAGAACCCCTTTCTCCATGTCATTGTCATTATCTTTCACATAACTGCATTGAAGCCCCTTCTTCCTAACTTTACTCTATCTTCTTCCCTTAGATAAATATCAATTTTAGAACATTTAGTAACTTCCAAAACAGAGACCGTGTCTTCTCCTTCAGTGGATCACTGTAAGGACAAAGTGACAGAAAATGCCCACCCTGCAGGAAGCTATGCCCAGCACCTCTCACTGCAGTTTCCATCCATGGTGATACATGTTCCCAGCTGCTCCAATCAATGGGGGGAGTTTAGAAGACACCCCTGGGGTACGGGGTGCAGGAATCAGGCATAGGATGTCAGGATTTCATGTCTTTAGAAAAATCACCCACTGGATATGTTGACCAGTGAGATGCACTAGCTGATAGTTGATATCCCTGGTAGATCCAAGAGATACCTGTATCCTGCGTAGAACATGTGTGGTTCATGGTCTTAAGAAGCAATTCCATCTAGGCTATCCAGGAATAAGAGAGTTTTTAGGGTAATTTACTGAGTATGAAAGGGACCACGTATGGCCAGAGGTTGCCTCTTAGGAGGCACAGAGCTTTCAAGAACAGATAGTGAGTGGGCATTGGCTAAATATGAGTTTCCTTTGTGCAGTTAATTTTTAAAATAACATTATTAAGCAGCTTTTAATGGGTCCAACCGACCTCACTCTTCTGCCCTTCTGCTATGTTCTTTGTCAGTAGATATTGTCTATCTATCACTTTTATTTCAAGGAACATCATGCCCAAAGCCACAAGAAATCTGTAATATGAAAGGGTGAAATATTCCTTCCCGCTGTCTTAAACAAAATGGAAATGGAAAGACTAATAGAATCAAGATGGATGGATGATAAAAATGACAATGAAAATAATATCAGGAAGGAAAAATAGTACAAAATTGAAATTCATTATAAACAATCAATAAGCCAATATGAATTTAAATTTGAAAACTACCAAAAATAAATTTGAAAATACTACGGAATATGTTGAAAAATAAGTGAAAAACCTAAGTAACATGAGATTTTTTTTAATTATAATAAGACACTAGTCCCCGAAGTGTTCACATACAAATCCCAGTAAGCTATCTTAAATAAATTCTTAGTTTTTTTTTTTTTAATAGATAACCCCCAGAATAGAGTATATGTCTACAAAAACCTTGAAATTCAAGCAAGGAAAAAATAATACAGTCAAATTCAGAGCCAAAATTATTCATGGAAATAGAAGCAAACATTTCAAATATCATATTAACCAATGGAACTCAACAATGACTACATATATGCAATCACATAAAAATAGCTAAACAAATTCTGCCAATATGTTGACCCTAGACTTCTAGACTCCACAGTGTGAGAAAATAAATTTCTGTTGTTTAAGCCACCTAGGACATGACATTTTTGTTGTGGCAACCCTACTAAACTAATACATCGATTCTCCACATGTTAAACAGTAAGTTAAAATCCATTTTAAACAAAATTTCATTATTTTTTAACGAACACCAAAAGTATATCCTAAAGTTCTTATGGAATAGCCAACAGCAAAGAACTCCAAGTGGATACTGAGGAACAAGATTACGCCATTGCCCTATCAAATATGAAGACATTCTATAAATATGCACAGCCAAGGTTATATAGCATTTACAACACCAGCAAATTCATAGGTATGAAATAAAGGGCCCCAAACAGAGATATCGATGTACAAAATAATGTAAGCATGGGGAAATGATATTGTTAATCCCAAGAATGGAATTGAGACAATATACACTCTCCAGAAAAAATAAAGTTAGATTTTTTAATCTCACAAGGTATAACAAAGATTGAAAACTTAAATATGGGATGTGTTGATTACATCATATATCCTTTCATAATGTATAAGGGTATCAAATCACCACATTGTACTTACAATCTCAGGAAAGCTGGAAAAAAAATCCTAAAAGTGAAATTCAAAACTAGAAAATGTTGGTAGTAACTATTAAAAGAATATCTACATTTCCTCAGGTTATGTATTGATTTTTTTAAATGAAACAAAAATCACAAGAAAGCAAAATAATTTAAAAAGTCCAATTACTACAAATCATATAAAACTCCTGTAGAGAACTGTCACCTGGTGAGATAAAATGAGAAGCTATTGACTAGAATACATTATGTATTAGAAATATGCAAAGAACATTGATAAATCATTATGATTCTCAACCCAGTAGAAAAAGAGAGAACTGAACAATCAATACACATAAAAGTAAACTGGAACAGACAACCTTTAAGAATCATTACTTAGGTAATGTCAAGGAAATGACAGACTTAAAATTCCAAATTCTATTTTGACCTCAATTACATTAGCAAAAATTAACAAATCTGGTAATCAAAAGGATTAAGTGAAACTGGAGCAATCAGAGCTCTTCCCTACAATGGCAGGCACTGCAAATTGGTACGATCACTTTAGAAAAGAAAGTGATGATCAAATAAGCATAGATAGCACCCAATAATTTCACTTCAGGAAAACAGAGTATTCTCTGCATTTGATAAACAAGAACATGTTTACAAGAATGATTAGTGACAGAGTCTTTTTAAAAGAGAAAAACTAGAATCAACTTAAACGCCTAGACGCAAAACAAATGAATATATTCATGCAATGAAATATAATACAACATTGATAATGAATGAATGAGAACTGCACAAATCAGAATTTAAAAATCTCAAAACATCAATTTGTGATAACATAGTCATAACAAAATATTTAAAAGTGGTACTTATTTTTTAAAACATTCAAAGTAACACTGTATGGTTTATGAATATGTATAAAATAGAAAAATTTAAAATATGATACTTAATTTTTAAAGCATTCGAATAAGACTATGTACGGTTTATGAATATGGATAAAGTATAATTTAAAATGTGCAACAAAATATGCTTGTGAACAATAGCATTAAATTCTCACAGTGGCAACTCTGGAGAGAAGTGGGTGAAGGATGGAATGAGTATATTTACATTACAAACTTCAAAAATTTGAAATATAAACTGTGAAAAGATCGCAAAAACAATTTCATAAAAACAATTGTCTAAATACATGACTGCTTGCTAAATTTATTCTCAAGTTGTTCCTGAAAGCTTGATATTTGAATGTAAACATATTTGAAAGACTCATCGGAAAAGTTGCCTGCTGCTTTTTTACTTAAGTTTCTTTCTGAGTTGGGTGAATCTTTGTAAGTGAGAAATCTGAAATCTGACATTTCTTCTTACAGACATATTATATACAAGGACAAATTTTCAAGATTTTGTAGTCAATCCATCCATGCATACTGCCAACATTTTATTATTTGCTTGTTTAGGAAAAAAAAACTTGCTACACAAGTCATCTGAGTAACAGCTGCCTATTTGGCTATATGACTTCCTTAGCAGAATAAGAAAAGAAGTGTATGTGTGTCTCAGACTGTAGAGAATTTGCTAACATTAGTAAAATCATGTTTCTCAGACCTTTTTGGATATTTGGGCACTGTTAGGACTGCTGTGTTCAGTGGAATACATGTTACATTTTATCTCTATTGTTACTGTTGCTGTAAGTGGCATTTACTAGATACTTCTTGAATACAAATACTGCAGACTAGTTGAACAAATGAATTAATCATATTCAGAATTATCTTCATATAAGTATGTTTTTCCGGGTCTTGCTCTCCTGTCTTGATTCACCCAAATATCTGCACCTGTAGATTATTTTAAAGACCTGAGTAATTTCTACAACTCCAGGTGAGTTAACACATGTTTTGGAGCTCAAGTTTTGAGACTCAGAAAGGTATTATCAAGCTTAAACATGATTTATTCTGCTTTCAGGATGGTTTTGTACATCACTGTAATAGTAGGAAATCGTTGAATTGTAATCTCTTGTACCTACTAAGACTGTAGAGTGCATCTAACATCCCCAGAGGTCCCTTGGGAATGCTCTGAGTGTTCACAGTCAGGAATAGAATCCAGATGTCCTGGCTATAACAATCTACTGATGCTTATCTGGAAAACCCAGGGCATTTTGTCAAAACACGCCATTTGCTCTCATTTGTGACCCTAGCTTGGGTTAGGTTTTATGAAAAAAAAAAATACTGAAAAAAGGATGCTATGCAATCCATTAATAATTATAATGGATGGTAGAGATTTCACTCTCATAATATTCTGCCTCCCAAATACCTGTCCAAAGCAAGAATTCAAAAACTCCACAAATGATCATACTGCCACCTACATATATCTCAAAATTGCTTTAAGATATTTTCAAAGTTTTGCCTTAGTGGCTGCGGATATCACATAAAATCAAATTTCAACCCTTTCTCGAGGGGCAGCAAGTCCACGACATTGGACCCAACTGCTTTATCACTGTAGCTACTCCAGAGAATGTTCCCCCCACCCCAGGCCCAGCATTCCCAACACCTCACCCACAACCCGCTCACCCAATCTCAGGTTATCTGTCTGGTCTTCAGAAGCATTTGCATTTGTAACATCTTGTTCCATACAAGGGACTCATATCATTTTGCACTGAGCCCTCCTGAGTAGCAACAGATGCCTATTTGACAGGCAGAAGGGAAAAACACCATCTTTAAGCTAATTCCTCAGTTCAGATAAGGAACTTTCAGAGGCAATCATATGAACTTATCTCTAAAACCAGCCATCCTATATCCCCATGTCTTATGAATGCTGTAAGACCCAACAATATGTGCCACAGTGACTATACCTGAGGTGGGGTGGAGTCCTTCTCTGTCAAAATACGAGCAAGGATGTGAAATGATGATAGTTCAATACAAATAAAAATAATAATTAAAAAAGGGGGACTCAGGCCCTCCCTGGTGGTGCAACCAGCTAGGAAGCATCACTGCATGCTAGCCCCAGCCGCTGCAGTGTGAGTTCGATCCCTGCCCCAGAGGTGACCCACATGGCACAGCAGACCTATCCTGACCCTCCTGCTGCTCCCCTCAGCAGTGTACCTCGTTGACCTGTCTGTTCTGCTCTCCACTGTCTCTGGTGAAATCTCTCACCACCCCCTGCATCTCTGGCCTGTACCCCAGTCATCTATGCATAAATAAATCTTTATAAAAAAATATCTTCACAGAAATTAAAAAAATAAGGTGAGTGGACTCCTCAAACATGACTGAGTTTGAATTTCTCACCACCCCGGGGAATATAAACTCTGACTTAAATTTATATGGGGGAATGAGGAATATAACCAGTGCACATTTTTAGAAAAACAGATCAGTCTGACTAAGAACTTTATAGCCAGTTGACAACACCTCCAAGTACTTAAGTACACAGCCAAAAGGACATTCTGTCAGCTTAACTGATTAACTATGAAATGGAGGGTAGCTTGTGTCTAGGTCTGTTCAGACAGTCTCTGTGTTGCCAATCTCTTCAAAACAGTGTTAGTGGGCCACCAGCCAAGAAGAGGAGAGAGTTGCTTTCAAAGGGACCAGGCTCTCTGGTGGTGTTCATTAAAATCGGATGCTGTCAAGAATCTTGAGTGATGAACTGAAGAGGAAGCAATTGACATTGGTTCAGATTTTTCAAAGGATGTTGGAAATGTGAACAGGAGAAATTTGAAGATCTCCATCATTGTTGAAATGATACATCAAAGCTTACAGTACAAACTTTGATGTCGAGAGGCCCAAGAAATGCATGTGTCAAAATTAGAAGTGAAGTCCTTGTTGGGTTTTTTCCCCCTGCTTTGACATCAATTGCCTTGCTCATGTAAAATTAATCTTGCAAGATCCATCTATCCTGCATGGTTAGATAGTAAGACACAATTGAGAAAGTTTATGTAATCCAATATAATTGAACTGTTCTCTCCATTATAAACTGAATAGGTAATCTATTGAATAACCCCCATGTGGACAACTTCTGCTTTGTACAAGACTGTAAAATAATTCAAGATGAATAAACCTTTGGCCCAGCAATCAAGTTTTTGTGTTTCAGAGAGAGATAAGACATGCACAAAAAATGATGTCAAAAAGTCACACTATATGAAGGATATTTAAAACAGAAAAAAAATGCTTAGACTTATTGTAAATCCAGTTTTATACCTACTTGGAAAAATTGGGTAGGAGGATTAAGGGCAAGTTGATGGAAGATGATGCAGCCTTTCACTGTGTCTGAAGATATTGGTAGAGCTTAGATATTTTACTCTCAATGGTGAAGTTCACTCTAGGGACAAAAAGAAATTTGCATATAGACATGGAGGAAGTAAAGAGGGGGCATATATGAACACTGGGAGAAATATGCTAGAATGTTTGGTTATGAAATTCATCATAAAGGGGGCGACTACAATAGTGAGAAAGTCCTGAACCCTTGGGTGTTAACAATGACTTCAGCTGTCTATGTTGATTTTTGGAAGACTGATTGAAGATCTTATTCTTATATGCATAATGGGCCCCGAGGGGAAGAGATTGCAGTTTGCCTTTCTGAAATAACATTTTACTTTAGAAACATTTCAGATTTACAAAACTATTGCAAAAATATGTCTATATCGCACTCCTATATCTATCAGTTTCCCCAATGTTACCATCTTACAGTAATGAACCCATCCATTTCACTTATAGGAAGAATATAGGGGAACCAAATAAAGGATCAGGGAAAAGATAATAAAACAACACCAAAACAAAAATAAATAGACAACTATAAATCTGAGACATTCTAGGGGGAGAGGCAGCAAAGAGATCAAAATGAGGGCAGGACGAACACAAGGGACTACAGTGATGGAGTATGTGTGGCCTGGTGGTGGAAATTCTCTGGGAACTACATCTGAGAAAAGAAAGCAAACTGTTAAAAGAAAAGAGAACATGATGTAAAATATATATGAATAAATCTACATTATTATGAATATTTATCACAATTAAAGAAATCACATTGACATATTTTATATATATAGCAAATAAAGTCCATATTTTAGGTCTCCTTAATTTTTCCCAGTCCCATTCCCGGATCCCATTAACACTACGACATTAAATAGCCTTATCTCCCAAGATTCCTCTTGGTTGTGACAATCTCTCAGACTTTTCTTGCTTTTGCTGATCTTAAACAGTTTTAAAGATTGATGCCCAGATATTTTGTAGAATGCACTTCAAATGGGATCTGTCTGTGCTTTTTTTTTTTTTTTAATGATTAAACTGAGCTAATGTGTTGGAAGAGAAAATCACAAGGTTCTATCTTCCTCACACATTTTTATGTGTACATATATGAACATGCGTTATTACTGTTGACTTTGGCTGATGAAGTGTTTGCCATAATAAAGTCATGATTGATTTGCCCTATTTCCATATTCTTTGGAGGAAGTGTCTATGCTCAATTCACACTGCAGGAGTTAGACACTCTGCTCCTTTTCTTTGAGATAGTATCTACAGTTGACTTTACTTTCTTGGATCAGGATTCAGTTCTGTTGACTTTTTACTTCTTCCATCAAAAATACCATGGCTTACTGATTCCTCAAGTTTGATAGCATCTTAATATCAGTAGTGAGACTGTTTTTTAGAGTTTTGATGCTAACCTTTGAAAGGCAACATCCTTTACCTTTCCACTAAACTACAGTCAGCAATCTACAAAATAACTCACTGGGACTTTGATTTGAATTACATTGAATCTATTTGTCAAGTTTGAAATAATTAAATTTTAGCATCATTGAGACTTTCCATCATTAATAAATTTTTTATTCATTTATTTATATCTTAACTCTCTTAAATAGTTATGCAATTTAATGCATACAGATTCTGTTTTTTTTTTTTAGGTCAATGTCTATTTTTGTGGTATTATACTAGAGGGCATTGCTTTTTACATTTCAAATTCTGATTATTCATTGTGTGATTTTTGCATATGAATCTTACATAATGTAACCTTAATGCATTTGCTTATTAGTTATAAGCAGGATTTCTATTTCATTTTTCTTTTGAGATTTTCTACAGAGATAATCATTTCATCTAGAAATAGAAATGGCTTCATTATCTCACTTCCAATTGTTATATTTCTAAGTTTCTGGTTTATTTTATTGCACTAACTAGGACTTCTATGAAATGTTGACTAGAAGTAGTGAAAGAGGATAACCTTGCTTGTTCTAAATGTTTGAGGAAAAGTATCAAGTTTCTCATCAAGTATAATATTGAATGTATGCCCTCTTTGTAGTTATTTTTAAATTGAGAAATGTCCCATCAGTTCCAAAGTTGTTGTTTTTTTTAATCATGAATAGGTATTGAATTTTGTCAAATATTCTTTCTGCATCAACTGATAGGCTCATATGATTTTTCCTCTTCAGCCATTGGTGTGATAGATCATATCAGTTTGCAAATGTTGTGCCAGACTTGCATAGCTGAAATAATTCCCACTAAACTATAGTTCATCATTTGTTTTACACATTGCTATATTTTATGTACCAATATTTTGAAGATATTTTCATGTGCATTCTTGAGAACTCTTGGCTGGTAGTTTTCTTTCTGGTAATGTGTTTATAAGGCTTGGTATTAGGATGATGCTGTCCTCATAGAAGCACGAAAGAAATTTTTCTCAATGTTTTCTTGAAGAGGTTGTGGGATACTGCTATTTTGGAAGGCCATCAATTTTGCTTCCATTTATTTGATAGCTCTAAACTAGTGTTTGAATCATGTTCCTGAAGTAAATTTTGTTTACTCTGTACCTCAGAATGTCCCTTATTTAGAAGCTGTAGTTTTTATCTAGCTAGTTAGTGCAAGGATTAAGACAGAAACATATACTTCCAGGCCCACTGTGTCCTTAGAAGAGAAAGACAACCAAAGATTCAAAAACAAAGAGTATAGGAAGACAGAGGTAGATAGAGCAGCAATGTGCATGTTAAGACAAGGAACTCCAGAAATCACCTGAACCTATCAGGATCAGCAAAAGCTCTCATCTACAGTCCTCAGAGGAAGACTAATTGTGGGTAAACTCAATGTCAGAATTCCAGCTACCAGAATGCAGAGAGAATGAGCTTCTGTTTCCATAAGCCACAAAGACTGTGGTAATATACTATGGCAGCCCTTGGAAATTATACATATTCTACTAAGATTATCAAATTTTCCTTGTGGAAGATTATATAAGTTGGTTGATTTTTTGAAGTTATATTTGTGGGTATAGATTTATTACCAGTATTTATGAATATTTCATTTAAATGGAATCTATTATATAGTTATATTGTTAAATTGGTCTCCCTCTCCTCTCTCCCCTTCCCTAACCCCCAGCCCCCCGTCTCATCCATTTGGCCAGACTTATCAATTTCATCTTTTAAAAAACTAGTTTTTAATTTCCTGAATTATCTCCATTGCTTTCCTGTTTTATTTTCATTGGATAACTGTTCAGACTTTCTCTTCTGTTTATTTTAAACATAAGCATTACATTGTTCACACTTAAGATTAATATTAACGTTTAATATTAGCATTTAGTACTCTTGATCAATTTTTATCTTCTAGGGTTGCTGTTTCAGATCTGAACTGTAATTCGGGGTGTAACTGTTTCTAGATGTAGGGTGACTTTTCCCTGCAACTTAAGTTATCTGATATATCCCAGAAAACACATTAATTTTTGTTTGACCCAATGCTACAGAAATCCCACCGATCCTTTAGGAATCATTTCCAACACCATCATCTCTATAAATCACTTCTTGAGAGTCAAGATGCTGGAGATGAATTTGGCCTGGTCATGCTCAATGTGACCTGTGCTGTACAGAAATTACTCTGACATCAGTGTATAAAATAACCGCAAGTTAAAGGAAAAAAAGGGAACAGTTGAGGTTAGTAAGATTCAGAAGCCATTATTTTAAGAGCCTCTGAGCCATTTCCCTAACTCGCAGCAGTTTTTACACTTTTTCTCTAGTCGTATGAGCCAGTGGCACAGGTGGTCAGTAATTTTATTTCTTAATGAGAACAAATGAGCCCTGGATGTCTGACGGAGGCTGGCTGAGTGCTCCTGATGATGACAAAATCACTAGCTTGGGCTCCAGAGCTAAAAGAATACTATGTAAACATGACCATGAGTCACATGTATTCAATTTAGGCAATTGCACTTGGACATGTGATGATTCTATCTGAAAATAGGATCAGTCAGGGAGAAAAAGGGACTTTGTGAGGCTGAACAAACAAGTCACTTAACAGAAGTTGAAATTTCCATTTTATTCCTGAGTTTTTTGATGAAGCTGTCATGTCACTGAAACTCTGGGGAGTTCTCTCTTTTTTTCCCCTTATGTCAAGTAAGAGGATAGTGCACGTGTCTTTACAAATGCCTACAATGATCCTGCTGTATCTGGTACAAGGCAGACCCATGACAACAGAGCTGTTGTCGCATTTGTAAATCTGCATCTCCCATGGCATAGCCGCAAAACACTTAGTGGCTGCTTCTTGTCTCTTCTCCCCCAACTCTCTTTCACACTCTAAATCAAAAATGTACAGCAGTAATGAAATCTGTCATTCATTTTTGATAATTGCATTTCCTGGACCAAATAAGGTAACACTAGGACTGTTTGAAAATGTGAGTCAACTAACTTTATACCTTTAAAAATATAATTACTTCTGCTCATGTCCTTCAATCAGACCTAATCTAAAATATACATTGAAATTTTTTTCAAGGACAGATAGACCATGTTTGTAAGTCAACCATATCCAGTTATTGAGGCAATGATTGCAGGTGGATACTCTTTAGAATTGCATTCATTCAGTCGTTTGCAGTATTAGCAGCTGCAGCAGCAGTGGTAATAGCATGAGAAATAATAATAATTTATTGGTCAATTATTATGTCCCAGCCAAGGTGCCAAGCACTTAATATATATAGTACTAGATAATTTAATCTCTTTAGTAAACCTCTACAATAGTATTTATAGTTATATTTATAGCTCAGGTCAGGCTTTGAGTATATAGAGGATAAACAACTTACAAGTATGAAAGCCTGCATTCAATTCTCACCAGCATCTGTACACCTTCAGCCCTCTCTCCTACCTTACTGTGCAGCAACTGTAAGCTCAGCTCTCAGAATATATAAAAGTCAGGAAATGCCAACAAAATTCCAATCAAAATAAACACACAGAGTCATCTGCTGTAAAAGTAAAAGTAGTTCAATTCTCTCTGCTGTGGCTAAAATTTTCCTTTAAAGCTGCAAAATTGCCAGTTAAAAAATCTATTTAACACATAGCAACTAGTGACCTCCAGGGAACATGACATCACATACAGAGAACAGTTCTCCGGCATTCAACCACAAAAGTATGGAAGATTTAGCTTCCTATCAGCTACAGTTCAAAGTCAAAGTGATAGGGAAAGACATAGAAAGGCAAGTAAAAGCTATCAGAAAAACCTAATCAAACAAAACAAACTTCAGAAAAACAAATTAACAAAACATTACATTAATGACAAAATTAGAAACTGAAGTTTTAGATAAGATAGTAACAGAAATTCAGACAGCAAAGAGTTCAGTAAATGAGATCAGCAGTTCTAGGGAAGGTGGTGGAAGCAAAATAGATGAAATGAAGGATCAAATCTCAAAGTCAGGAGCGCCCAAAGAACCCTAGTAGGAGAAGAGAGAGAAATGAGATATTCAAAAAATGAAGAATTACATTTTTACTCCATTAAGAAAGGCAACATATGCCTTAGAGGGAAAAAAGGGTGAAATAAAGAGCTTGTTCAAACAAATAATAGAAGAAAAGTTTCCAAACCTAAGGAAATATACAAGTTCATGGAGTTAAAGGAATGCCTGACTATTACATATAATGTTACATACACCAAAACAAATAAGGAAACTTTCAAGAGATAAAATAAAAAAAAAAATATTTATGGCATCTGGTGGGATGAGGGCAATTAGTAGATAACTTGTAAGTAAGAGGACCCCCTCAGGCTTTAACAGATTGCTCAATAGAAACATTAAAGGCAACGAGAGAACAGAATATCAATCAAAATACCTAATGATAAAAAAAAAACAGCTAAGAATGTTCTGTCCTGGAATGAAGGAAAAATAAAGACTTTCCTATACAAATAAAACCTAAAAGAGTTTGCCAATAATTGACCTCATCTGCAAGAAGTGTTGAAAAGTTATCTTAACAAATCAAAAAGCAGAAAGTCTACAAAAAATTAACAAAGAAATTGATAGAACCATCAAAGTGGCAAAGAGGCATTAATAAGGCTTCATATTTCACTAATTGCATTTAATATAAATGGACTGAACTCAACCATTAGGTACAGGGCGGCTGCTTGAATCAGAAAACAGAACCTGTAGTTCTGCATCCCAGCACCCCACCACTAAAGATCTAGTGCCATCACTTTGTCAAATTGACCCCCCCTGAGGACTGAATACTCCTCCTTTCCCTTCCCCATTGATAACCTATATAGATACACACACACAAATACATATATATATATACATAGATATGTATACATGTGTGTTTATGTGTGTCTATACATACAGACACATATGTAATTTTTTATAGAGTCCATTATTTTTGTTGTGTTCTGCCAGTTTATTTATTTTGGTTATTTATATTCAACATGTGAGTGAACCCCTCTGGTAACTGTCTTTTACCTTCTTTTTTTTTTTTTTTAAAGATTTTATTTATTTATTCATCTGGAACTGGGGTACAGGCCAGAGATGCAGAGGGTGAGAGGATTCACCAGAGACAGAGTGGGGAGCAGAACAGGCAGATCGACGAAGTACACTGCTGAGGGGAGCAGCGGGCGGGTCAGGAGAGGTCTGCCTCGCCATGTGGACTTCTCCGGGGCAGGCGGGAATCGAACTCATGCGGAAGTGGTTTAAGCTTAGTAGTGCAGTGCTTTAACCCGCTGCGCCACCAGGGAGAGCCGTCTTTTACCTTCTTAATTCCACTTAGCGTAATCAACTCAAGATCCATCCATGTTGTTGCAAAAGGCAAGATTTTACCTTTCAAATAAATAACTATAATTTCAGAATCTATAGTGTACTTCTGAATTTAGAGCTCTGTGACTGCTCCTGTCAGACTTGTCAATTGTATAGGATTTTTACTTGATTATATTTATGCATTTATGCAGATGTGTTAGGGATGTTCCCATTCTTCTTGTTACACATGAATCCAGGCAGTCACTTAAGCACAACAGATATATAATCAATGGGTACTGGTAATTTGTTTAGCAAAAGCTAGGAACTATGAAATGAAAATGAGACAGACACCACCAAGAAAATTCAAGCTTTAGGCAGTTAGAAAGGACAGCAGTAGGCAGTGTTCAATAGCTTCAGTTGCTGCTGATGTTAGCATCTTGGATATACTTCACTAGGACGTATGTGATGGTTTGAATTATGTTTCCTAAAAGACAAGTTGAAGTCCTGACTCCCACTATCTCAGACTGTGAACAACTTGGAAATAGGGTCTTTGCAACTGTATTCCCATTAAGATGAAGCCATAAAGGTGTCCCCTACCTACCCCAATGTGCCTGCTTTCATTTGATAAGGGAACTTTGGACACAGAGAAGAGGGAACAACATGAAGACAGAGGCAGAGATGGGGGTAATGTATCTATAAGCCAAGCAATGCCAAGGATGCTGGGAAACACCAGAACCTCAGAGGAAAGCAAAGAACACGCTCTCTCTCAGAGTCCTCAGAAGAAACCTATCCTGCCAAAACCTGTATCTTGGACAATCTCCCAAACTTGTATAAAAGTATCAATTTATGTTGTTTCAATCCACCCAATTTGTGGTGCCTTTTTATGGTAGTCCTAGGAAAAGACTACAATGTGAACAAATGAACCTTAGATACAGTTTACAAAAAGTGGTTTATAATTTCTTTGAAATAATCCCATAGGCAATCCCTGCGAGTAATTTTATTGGAATGTAGTTGGTTGGTAGACATTCTCCAGACAACTGCCAATATACCCTCCCATTCTTGTAAGCAAGTATCATTCCTCATATCTAGGGGTTTAGGCCACAGGTGACCCCCTCAGGCTTTAACAGATTGCTCAATAGAAACATTAAAGGCAACGAGAGAACAGAATATCAATCAAAATACCTAATGATAAAAAAAAAAC
>NW_004567105.1:69204615-69267200 GCF_000260355.1 Condylura cristata | reverse complement strand
CATTCTCCAGACAACTGCCAATATACCCTCCCATTCTTGTAAGCAAGTATCATTCCTCATATCTAGGGGTTTAGGCCACAGGTGTCTTTCTTTGATAAGAGTAGGCAGTGAGGTGACACTGTGGAGCCTCCAAACCCAATGTTGATGATGTCAGACATTTCTGCTGCTCTTTGGAAGCCCAGTCTTCCTGCTGTGAGGAAAACCAAGCTCAATCATTGCATGGTTAGAGAGTAAGTGAAAGGTAACCCTGCAGGACAAAAGTTCACCTTGGAGGTTCCAGTTCCACCTGAATATTTAGTGAACTGCAGTCACTTGAATGACACCACTCACCATTAAAGAGTGCAAAGAACTGCCAGGTTGAGCCCTGTTCCCATTCCTGAGCAAACTGTGCTATATTTTACAAATTTAGGAATTAGTACATGACAATGGGTAACTGCTGCAACATGGATGTGTTTTAGAGTCAGCAGTGGCAACTGGTTAGACTACTACAGATTCCGACAAAATATGAGTGGAGGGGAAAAACAAAGATTATTGAAGTTAAGATGTTAGCAGAAGTTCCTAAGAACAGGAATGCCTGAATATGTAGGTGGCCATTCAAATTCAACGTGGATATGTTTGTAGAAAGGAGTCAAATAATGAAGAAGTACTTGGCCATCTATAACTTTACCTTGTACTTTAAGGTGTTCAGAACACATGCCCTAAACAAATTTTGCCTAGAAAAACAAAGGTGTAATGTGTCAATCACTCGATACTCTATGCCTATGGAACTGAGTTTTATTCATTATTTTCTGTCTTCTTGTTCAAGATAGATTTTTCACCAAAAATGTTTATCATGTCTTTTAAAGGTCACAAACTACTTTTTAATATACTGTCACAGTTATTGCTCTCATTCTAGAAATGCTTTAAAACTACAATGGTTTATTTCTTGTAGTTCAGAAAATGAAAAGTGTAAATAATTAGTGTTATTGCCCAACAATACAGCCCACTTTTTGGTCCAAAGGATTGTGCAGACATGAGCAAGTTCTATGTTTTGTCCCTGTACTTTTTTTTTTTTTCACAATGCCTCCTACATATTCTAGAGTAGAAACTACTTCTCTTCCTCTCTTTCCAAACATACACAAGTATGACTACAATTATGAAAAATTTACACTCATATTTGAAGACTGAAGATTGACTGTGCTTCCTTGAGTCCTGACTGGAGAGCTTCCATATATTTGTATTGTGCTTTTTATATGTCTCACTGCTTTAACATTTTTAGTGTATAGGTGTTTCTAAGTCTGGGAGCTCTAGAAAAACAGGCTAGTCATTTGTCTTAAATGTTCCTTTAAGCTTACCATTGAAGTTAGATAGCAGCACATGGAATTGTTCAGTCATATGAAGGAATAACAACACAAGATCTCGTATCAAAATCTGTGGCATTATGATCATTGTATGAGTTATCTAACTTATTTCCAATGCTCTATTGCTTGCTGAAAGGAAATCATCACTGTTTGCTCCTGTCTACTCTATGCTTGGCTTTGTGAAGGTTAATCAATTAACAACCATAAAACACTGAGATTATATGGGATATGGAACAACACCAGATGCCAACAAAATTCCCAAGGCATCTGGAAGAGATCTATCAATGGAAAATCATGGAATGCAGCTTCAAATACCAGCTATTCTGAAAGCTGCAGAATATTGTCTGTATACATGTTGGTGTCAGAGATCCTGGGGCCTCAGCTCTGAGTCTTAACAATTGATATCTGTAGTCTCAGTTCTGGTTAGCAACTGTTTAGATGATTCATTGAAAGGTGAACACAAAGCATGGCTCTACCTGGCTGATATTCAATTTTGTATGTGTTCTTTATGTACAACAGTTGTAAGCATTTTTATAGTTGTGAATTTTAATATAACAGGAATTCAAGGCTGGGATTATCCAGGCTTTCATTTTCCCTGGAATGTGGTGGTCAGTTCTTGATATGCACATTTTACATGTTCAGATATTGGATTAAAGGCAAACACAGTTGTTGGAATGCAAAAAAATAAATAAATAAATAAACCTACAAATTAATACCATCCGCATAAGTGACTTTCTAGAATTTTCCATGTTTTCCAATACCTCAACTTTCCAGTATTTTCCAAAGGTTGTCACAGTTGTGAATTCTCCAAATCCCATTTAAACCATCCTAGTTGTGCTCTAGCAGAAGTGTGCTAGTCCCATCAAGTTCTACCCAAACAGAAAATTCAAGAGAAAAAAATTTTTATGCTAAGTTATAGGTGGTTTATTAAGCACTAAATGATAACTGGTACTCTCCTTCTACACTCCTCTTCTCTGTCCTTAGAATGAATTATTTCGAGTTTTCTAGCTAGCAAAATCCAGTACCAATTAAAAGATATTATGCACACACTCTGAAATTCAGCCCTATCTGTAAAATGAAATAGCAATAATTGTTGTGCCCTTGACTCTTGTAAGGATCACCTGAGGCAATGTACTGAGACACTTAGTATGTCCGTCTTAAAGAATGCTTTTAAAAATCAACATGTTCAGGAAACTTCCCAAGTTAAAAATAGTGCAGGAGGCCCTCCCTGGTGGCACAACAGGTTAGGACACACCACTACAAGCTGGCCACAGCTGATTCAGTGACAGTTCGATTCCCAGCCCCAGAGGTGCTCCACATGGCACGGCAGACCTCTCCTGACCTGCCTGCTGCTCCCCTTAGCAGTGTACTTGGTTGATCTGCCTGTTCTGCCCCCACTCTGTCTCTGGAGAATCATCTCACCGTCTCTGCACCTCTGGCTTGTACCCCAGTTCTGTATGCATAGATAAATAAATCTTTTTTAAAAAGTAGTGCAGGATCTTCATCTACTTTCACAATTGCTTATGTAAAATCCCATAGACAAAAGCAGTGAGATGGCCATTCTGTTCTCATTTCTGTAGCGTTACTATACCTTCTTCCTCCATTCTCTTTTGCTAAAAATAATAATAGTAATAATAATTCTAACATGAATATTCTAAAAGAAAATTCAATCTAGAAATCTTATAAAACCAGTGTTCTCGAGAGTAAATAGCTTCCTTTTCCACCTCCTGCTACCCTGCCTTCTTCCTGTTTCCTTTTCTCTTTCTGCTCTTCTCCTTCCTACTCTCCTTTCCCTTCACTTTCTGCTTCTCATACAATGCTTGATAACTAAAATAGGATTGTGCAAAACAGGTATTTAAGACCTTGAAAAAGATGGACAGGAAAGTTTTAGCTTTTATAATGTTAAGGATAAAAACCAAAGACAACATTAATACTTGACTCTTCTCTCATCCATCTCTCTATTTAATAAATCCAAAATTGATTTGTAAAGACAAATCAAAAAAGAAATCATTTTTTCATTGTGGTGACGACTTCTGAGAATAAAAAAACACATACACACAATACAGACAAAAGATAAAACAGATGGCATTCCAGTTTCATTACATTTTATAAGGTCAACTAATGATGACCTTCACCATTCTTATGATAAAGAAAGGCTACAGAATTTTCATTTTCCTTAATCTCTCTGAGATGCATTATGTTCTAATATCTTGCCCTTTATTTTGAGAGTGAAGAACTCTTACTATTTCCAATTCTTCCCTCCACAGAATATAAAGGAATGCGTTGGTGCTATTATGTGAACACCTATTAAACATCAGGGGAAAAATTTGTTGAGCCTCATTGTTCCTTTCTATAAAACAGGATAACAATATGCTAGCTAGGTTTAAGTTTAGATGGATTTTAAAAAATATAACTCTATGTCGTCCTTGCTCTTGACAGCTTGTCACATACTTATTTACATCTGTGTATGTGTGGATGGAAAGGGAGGGGGTGCAGAAGCAGACTCAGAGACAGAAAAGACATACAGACAGGAGAGGATTAGGATATTTGTGTTTACACGTATATTTATGTGTACAGAAAACATACAATTTAGATGTGCAATAAAACCAACTATGATTAAATCACATGATAGTAAAATAGCCTTCAAAGAAAACTTCCCCTTATCTTTACAGAGGCACAAGATAAAACAGCAACCATTCTCCAAATAGAATACCAATCACAATGCCATTTTGTTTGTTCAAATGTGAGTATCACAGGAAGATAGAATTAGGCTCATCTGAATATATTACATGAACATTTGCCAGTTTGATCTTTGCAAAGTACAAATGTGTTTCATGAATTTGTGCTACCTCTTGTTCTTTCTCAGATGCTGTCAAATTCCCGTCACTCCTTTTTTCTATTTAGCTTTTTGATGAAGGGGAAAACACGCTGCAGCAGAAGGTAAAATTTAAAAATTAAAACAGCCCTTAGCAAGAGGTGTGGTGTATGTGTTTGAGAGATAATTACAAAGAGATGCTCCACATAAGCCTAATAAGATTAAGGGGACCTCACATCTTGAAGATACATAGATGTTTTTATAGGAATTGCTGCTGAGTGTACGACCAGAGAAACAGATCTATTTGAAAAGCAATAGAATAAAAGCATTACATTTCCTGACTTGCCCTTACCTTTACTGAGCTAAACAAGTTAGCCTTCAGGCAGCTGATCTAGAAACTTATACAACATTTGTCTTAACTCTGAAAATATGAATCTGTGGGACAATATACGGGTAATATCAGTAACTATTTTTTTCACTTTGATAAGATTTCCCTTTCTGGATCATAACCAGAATTTGCTGTTTAATCCATAAAAGGATAACCTATTGAGGCAGTTATATTTTGTTTTTATTATTACAGTAAGTGGAATTTAATAGTAAGAGTCAACACTTTCAAATCCCTCCAAGCTTTGTGTAAGCTTTGTAACAGTATTGTAAGGCTCAAATCGGTCACTGCCAGATACCCCAAATCTAACAATGCACAGGGCTTTTGAAACCTATAACTTTAGTTGCACCATGGGTCAGATTCTTGCTTTGAATGAGCTAATCTGAAAATTCCACCCATGGGAAAAGTATACTGGGAACTCAAAACCTATGAGAAGTGAGTCTCAATCAAATTGAATGGTGCAGGATACTTCTGAGGGATTATTCCAAAGCTTCTTAGAAATGAGAGGGCACAAATAATTTCAGAAAGCTCATTTAATACAATCATTGTTTTTATAATGAAGCTTAACAAATTATAAGCTGGCTGAAAATTCCTTGGCTTAAGGCTGGTATGGAAAAGAAGACTGAAAATTAGTTTAAAGGAATAGGCAAGGCAGGCTTGTAAGTTGACTTAAGTGTGAATGTAAAAGGTTTGCGACTCATTTTCTAGGAAGTGAGAAGGGCAGTTGGAAGATGCCAGCAAAAGGCTGATATAATGAAGACAGAATTCAGGAACATGGCTACGTTCATCTCTAACTCTGTGAGGAGTTCATTTGCATTTAACTGTTGGCTTTGAAGAAAGACAAGTGACTCCTATATTTCTGGTTTTCAACACTGGGTTGATGATTTCAAAACCAAACTAGAAGGAATATATGACTTAATTTTTAAGATAACTAAAAATAAATACTATTATACATGTCAAAAGCTTATTGGCTATCCGGTGATATACAAAGTGTTTACATATATACTTTTATTTGATATTCACCACAGCCCTCTAGAGGTGAATTATTTCCCAATTTTACAGTTAAAAAAGTAAAATTTAGGAAGATTGATTAATTTCCTTGAATTCCCTAGTTCATAAATTGTGGATACAGAATTCAAACCCAGATTTATGATTTTAAAGCAATTATGACTTTAGCAAAGTTAGTGAGTTATTTCAAAGGCTATGAGCAGAGGTAGTTGCCATGCTCTGTTATTCATTTATTCATTCATGCAGCAACAATTAATAAAAACAGATGGGCAAGGACTTTTGTTCAGACTCTTACAACTAGAGGAAACAGGTTTCTTTTGTCTTATTTTACCTGGAGGGTTGATATATTATGTGCTGTACATGCTGGCGTGAGGGATTATTACTATTAAATGTTACCTGCTATGGTTAACACTAATTAAAGTAGCAGTTGTAATTGTAGTAGACATCCAAACACTACTTTGCTAAATTCATATTCTGAATTACACATTTCTAATGAAAATTGTCAAATCATTACACATATAATCTTGAAAGATCTGAAATCATAAAATATGTAAAAGAAAATATGTGATACATTCCATGACATTGACCTCAGAGATGTCTTTAGGGGTTCAATTCCACTGACAAAAGACATTTAAAAAACAATGGAGGCCCTCCTTGGTGGCGCAGCGGGTTAAAGCACTGCACTGAGAAGCTAAAGCCACTTCCGCATGAGTTCGATTCCCGCCTGCCCCGGAGGTGACCACATGGCGTGGCAGACCTCTCCTGACCCGCCCGCTGCTCCCCTCAGCAGTGTACTTCGTCGATCTGCCTGTTCTGCTCCCCACTCTGTCTCTGGTGAAGCCTCTCGCCGCCCCTGAGCCTCTGGTCTGTACCCCAGTTCTGTATGCACAAATAAATAAATCTTAAAAAAAAAAATGGAGCTAAATCGAATTTAAAAACTTCTGCACAGGCAAATAAACTATCATTAATACAAATATTTTCTCCAACTGAAGCAGAGAAAATATTTGCACATCACACATTGGACAAGGAGCTAATAGTTAAGATAAATAAGGAACGTATACAATGCAACAACAAAAAAAAAAAAAACAGGCAGAGCTTTGAATAGATACTTCTCCTAAGAAGGCACACAGATAGCCAATAGGCACCCAAAAAGATGCTCAACATCCCATATTAGCAAACAATAAATCCAAACCAAAATATCTTCTGTATACACAAAAGAATGACCTATTTCAAAATAGATCAGAAACAAGTCCTAGGCAGAGTGTGGAGAAAAGGTAGCCCTCATATGCTGTTATTCACAGGAATATATACTGGCCCAGGTCCCATGACACAGTATATTGTATCTCAAAGCATTAAAAAAAAATTAAAAACTAAAAACAAACACTGACATATATGCCAAAGCTCACTGACTGCAGGGTAATATGCTAAGTGTTTTCTATACATGCTTTAATTTCATCTACTATAGAAATCTACCATATGATCGAGCAACTCTACTCCTAGGTATATGAAGAACACTTATCCAAAAAGATACATGTACCCCATGTTCATTCCAGCACTATTCACAATAACCGTTATATGGAAACCATTCAAATGCCTGACAGATGAACAGAAAAAGAGGTGATGAGAATACTAGACATAAAGAAAGCAGATAGTCTTGCTCTTTCCAACAGTGTGGGTGGGACTGGAGTAGATTAGGCTAAGCAAAGAAGGGTGAATGGAGAGACAAATGCATGATGATTTCACTCACATGAAGCAAATGTAGAAATAGAAGAAAGGAACAGAACTGAGGTGATACAAACCCTAAATGCAGATTCTAAATGCAGAGCTGTGGTTACCAGAAGGGAAGGGAGGGTGGAAAGAACAGGGGATGCTCATCCAATGAACCCTAATGGAAATTTTTATTTGGGGAGTAGGTATTATGTGGCAAAATACATTTAGAGGTGAACCTCTACTCCCAACATATAGTGCTATAAATGAATGTTGCATCAATGATAAATAAACTCAAGCTCATAGTTGAATCTCAAAATAAAACTCTGTAAGAGGAAAAGTAAATAACTTTACAAGTTATATGCTAGGTAAATTACATACACAAACCCAGTAATTGATACAAGATCACTTCCAGAGATCTCACAGATTTAGTTTGCTCTCTAAGAACAACTACCCAAAAAACTAAGAAACATCTGAAATATAATCCAATGGCCCTTTGCCAAGCATCCTCAACTTAATTCACATATACCCATTGTCCACTTACTAGTGCCCACATGCAGTATTATCTCCTCAAAGAAAGAGGTATCACTTCAAATGCTCACAAAAGTGTTTGGGGACTAGTGGTAACCACAGCTGGATTGAATAATTGCCTGTTCCAAATCAAGTAAAATCAATACTATAATTTATCTGAGATTAGCTTTCTAAAGGTGGCATTCTATGTATAGATAAAAATATGTGTTTAAATGGCCAGCATTCGAATGTGATTGGAATTCTCTTTACTTTTTCCAATCTATTCACCTTTTGGCTGTCTGTTTTTCAAGGTATCATCAAATAGGCAGGACTGACAAAATACCAGAGAAGCCAAGATGAGCTTATTGCTCTCGATACTATTGCTTTCCTAATTAACACAATACCACAGTGCTATCTCTGGCTCCTATGCAGCTATAATATCTTTGCTACTATCTTTCAAACTATAATGAAAGTGGGTTAGAACTTCACAGTGGGGGTGGAGGGATTTTTAGGGCTTTATCACATGTCCTGAATGGAAAATGCTTTCATCTAATTGTAAAAGTAAGAAAAGTCGGTCTGAATTCATGTTCTCATGACAACACATTCTAAGATCAAAGGCTGCACCAAAATAGTGCACACCATATAGAGGTGCTATCACAAAAGGGTCAGAGTTGACCACCAGTCAATGGAAGGACAAATATAGAGAGAGAGTGTGCAAACAAATTCTATGCATCCGATTGGATACCTTTGTTCCTTTTACTCGCATGTCTCTGCTGGAGTTACATATTCCTGAGTTTCTCACCGCTGCTCTTCATGATCATAAAACCCCTTCATACCCATCCAGTCAGCATGCCTCCTATTTCTTTCAAGTGCCTCTTTTAAGCTTATCAAAGCACTGTCTTTTTAATTCTCCCCTTAAATAGCCTCCAAAGTTGAAGGTCCCTAACCTTGCTCTTTTTTGTTACTCTAAAATGCTGCCTGGAGATAATGATATTCCAAGGACTATTTTGCTTAATGATTCTCAGATTATTCTCAAGACCAGTGAGTCTCCTGAATTCCCTATAGACTTATCATGAAGATGACTAAAACCCCAGTAAATGCTGAGACACAATTTGGATGTTTCAGATGGCAATGACCTAGATGCTCTCATCTCAAAAAGTCATGCATCAAAGCTTGTGAAGTTTCAGTTTGATCAGGTGCTCTGCAAACTCTAAGTAGGAGGATTATGACTTTTGCTTCCAGTTACAGCAGACGAGGCAGATGAGAACAATTCTCTTGCTGGGAACCATTAGAAACACTACAGATAAAGCCTGGTCCAATACTGGATTGACCAGCAAGGTTGTAAAAATTACCAAAGATTTAGGTGGAAAAGAAAATTCAGAGAGGTAAGAGCAGCATTTGAAGCTTATTTGCCCCAAAGTCCTTCTTGGAATTCAAAAGAGAGATTGAGAAACTAAACAGTAATTTGAGAACCTTATGGGTTTATGGGGACATAAAAATTGGATTCCAAGCTTACGATATGAAATATTTATATTTAGAGTAAGAACTAGAATTTCAAGGGCAGAGGTAGCAAATATTATTTTTGTATATATGCTACCAGCTCTGTTACAACTCCACTGTTGTAGTTTGAATGTAGACAATTAGTAAATTGGTTGGCTGTGTTTCAATTTAAAAAAAAATATTTATATTTATTCTATTATTATAAAACTCAGGTAGTGAACTACTTACCAACACTTTTATTTTAACTACAAATTATTATAAAACTCAGGTAGTGAACTACTTACCAACACTTTTATTTTAACTACAAATGGCTACATTCTAGAAAGGTAAACTGGAAATAAGAGAGCTTTCACATGGACTGCATCTCAGTGGTAATTCATTTATCCCATTCAACTGGCCTATGGCAATCATGGGTTGTAAGGAACCTAGGCATTTGCCAGAAATAAATCCATTATTATCTCAAGAGGAAGATAACAATTTCTTAAAATCCTGAGACAACTGTATACTCATACGCAATCAGAGGAATTACTACAGGGTGATTCTCCACACACTTCAGTTTCCCCCAAGGTAACATTTGGCATAAAAATAGTAAGATATCACATCCTCACTTAGATATCATCAGTCTCACATAAGTTTGTGTGTCTGTGTGTGTGTGTGTGTTATGGTTTCCATATTAGATTCATATGACCAGCAAAGCCAAGATGCACAAAAATGTCATTGCAAGGACCGCTCATGCTACCTTTTTGTGGCCACTATCACACACTACCACCCCATGTCAAGCCTTCCTAATCCCTGGTAACCTTTAACATATTCTCTGTCTCCAAAATTTTGTCATTTCCAACATAGCACATAAGTGGAATCATAGTATATAATTATCAGCTGACTAGGGCTGCCATAACAAAATAGCGCAGACCAGGTAGCTGAAGCAACAAAAACATATTTTCAAACATTCTTTTCCTGAGAACTCCTAATACCCCTCACTCCTACTGAATTCTTCCATGACCCTAGTGGGAATATAACACTTCACTTAGATAAGGCATTAATTTGACCTGCCCCAGAGTGGTCCCATAATTCCCTAAGAGTTGTCCCTAGGTCTAACTGCACCCCTGCCTTTTCCATAGTAAAAATATTCAACTTTTTTACATTTACATTTGACAGGAAAGTCCCCCATTTTGCTGCACTAGTGTTAGTTTTCTCTATTTTGCACCAAAATAGAGTTTTTGTAGAGAGGGGTGAGACTTCACCCTAATTTGGATTAGAAGCCAGAAAACCTCTTTTTTCTTTTGAGGTAACACTGTTTAACAATGCAGTGAGAGTCAGAGCCAGAGGGTCACACTGCAGCAGATGCATGTTACTGCGCCATCCCCACCACCAACACACCCACATTCCTGCTACTCCACATTTTGTTTTCCTCCCTCACCCCATCTTTTAGGCTCAACTCCATAGTCAGATTTCTAAGGCAAAACTTAATCCTAAGAAGGAATGAAAAATCTCAACCGTCATCAAGAAAAAGATCCATACTGAGACACATAATAGTGACGGGTATTCAAAACAAAGGAAAAAAAGATCTCAGTAACCAGTGACAAATGTCTAAAAAGAGAAACAAGACAGATTCTTTCTCAGTAGCAAAAACACAACACAAAAGATAAATTAGAACAGAAAAGTAACACCAGAAAATGCTACAAGTTAAAATTATACAAAGAGGTAAAAATAGAGTGTCAGTGAAACAAAAATGAGGGTTTTTTTTTTAATCCAAAGAATTTCATCAAAGGTATTTCAGAATAAAGGAAAATAAGCATGAAAGTACTCTGTGTGAAAGGAGTGTTGAGTAGGAGGGTGAGCAAAGGAAGCCATAGGTAAACAATAAGAAGTACTGAATGTATCAAAGAATATTTTAACGTTTAATTGGCAGGGCTAAAAAATAGAGTATATGTATACTTAATGTCCAGAACATACATAATCAAAGTATAAGGCAAAAGAAAAATGGAAAATAGGATTTGAAATTACATTTTCCTAAGTTTCTTATATTAAGTCTAAGCATGTTAATATTCATTTTTTAGTTATGTATGCTACATTTTTAAATTATGAATGTTAATCCTTGAAGAGCCAAAGTTAATTAGAAATGTTCCAATAAGCAAAGGAGGAAAAAGATTTAAAAAAAAATAAAGCCTTGATAAATTAAGAGAAGGAAAAAATATGGACAATTGAAGACAAATATAGAAAAATGCAAATGTAAATAAAATGCATTAAAATATGCCATTATCAGATTTGGTGAGGGGAAGCCCACGGGGATTACAACTGAGATGGAAAAGGGCACAAAATGATGTAAAAATAAACTATTACATTATTTTTTAAAAATATGCCATTATCAGATAATTCTCAGCTAACAATAAGTACAGATATATGCGATATCTATAAAGACATATATAATGCAGAAGGCAAAAAGGAATGGGCTAATATAGGCACACTCACCATCCCAAAAAGGATGACTGAAAAGCTGTCATGCACTTCTGACTTCTATCATGACAAAGTGACAAGGTGGAAAACTCACTACAACAGAACTCAAATAAAATTGGAGGGGGCAACAGCCCAAAACAACCAATTTGATGTTCAGAAATTCAACCAAAGACACATATTAAATTGATACGTTTTTACTCATGAAAACCACTCAACTTGGTTATGAGTATTCATCCCCAGGGCTTCTCCATACTCTACTAGCCTGCATCAATGTGACTTCTCATTGGGAATAGGCTTCACTCTTACTGCCATGAGCTGCCTTTGAAGCACTGTCAATTACAGTAAATCCCAGCAGCATGTAGACAGGATGGTGAGTTGCTGGACTTTTGGAGTCAAAAGTCCTGGGGAACTAGCCATGGATTTTGACAGGCATTCCTGTCTGTATATTGTTTTGGGTGTTAATCCTGGCTTCCTCACAGTGGTCCCCATGATGGGGTAACATAATGTTCAGCCAGAGGTTGGTCCTAATTTGTACTCAAATATTACCAGTCATCAGCTTTCACTCTTTGCTGCTGACTTCATAGGCTAGAGAGTGCATTCCTAATTTAGGCCCTTTCTATGCCCTCCTCAACTTTTACTATATTCTGGACTCTCAGATCCACTTGCATAAGTGTAGGTTTGTCAATCAGGGAAATGTGGGTGAGTTGATTCTGACACAGACTCCAGTTATCTCAGAAATGAGGTGACTTTATCGAGTCCCCTCTGGCTATCTCAGCTTTAGGAAATCCATAGAATGCAACCCATTAGAGGCAGAAAACCTACTTTTTATTCCATGTTATAGTCTTCCCATTTCAAATCAGTCTCTCAAGGTAATAAATTGTGTTATTGAGTTAATAGATCTTGCTTTCTATTTAGCTTCAAGCCAACTGAAATATGGGAACTTGCTGGATTTGAAGTGCACAGTGTACAGATGATCCTCTGCATTGAATTAATCATTTGGAAATGCTGAGGTTTCCCTCGATCAATATATTGATATCTGTCATTCTGGACTATTGGGCAAGACCTTGTCAACAATTTAGGTGAGGGGGAAAACGGTGAACTTAGGTGGTAAAAGACTCGTCATGAACCGGTTCTCTTAGCCCTGTCAAGTCATCCACATTAAATCAGTGGGACTCCCCACCCACCCCCAACGGAGTTTTGACAAGTATCTTCTAAATCCCTTTGTTTTTACTCCTTACTGAAGGGCTCTGGCATATTTTTTCTTTTCTACTTCCTTTATCAGTATATTTACAAAAGTGCGGTGAGGAGTTGCTGGACCCCATATAGTAAGCATATGCTGTAATATCACAGACATGCTTTTGGACAACTTCAGCGCCACTTTTAAACTCTTTAAGGATGTCAAGTGATCAAAGCTTTCTTCCTTGAATTAGGAGGCTTATTTAAATAAAATCAACAGGAAGGTGACAGCAAAGGAACTCACACATACTCTGGATGGCACAAGATCTTTATACTCCTCGGGAAGAATCTACTGGTTGAAGGATCACAGTGTTTGTAAAAGAGAGACCCTAAGGAGCAAAGAAAGATGAGACTTGACAATTCATACACACGAGCAGACAACTACAGAATGTTATTTGACATTAAAAGCAGTTTAAAAGTCAGTTTCTACCTCAATGGAGACAGAAGTTCTCGTACATTCTGTGAGTCAAGTTTTGTTTGAAGTATTTGGCTATGTATGGAAAGGAACATTTTTATAAAATTCATACTCTACATAGTTACTCTTCATCATTCACTAGTGTGGAGTGTAATTCCTCAGCAATCTTGCCCCTTGCCCTTGTGGCCTTACCAATCCAACTGTCTACTTCCCCTATGGTAAACCTTGCCTTTACCCTACTTTGCGAGCTCTTACTTGGCACAGACTAAGTTTACCTGAATGAAGTTATAGTAACTTGATTGGGAACTCATCTCTCCTTTGAACTGTGACTAAAACTCCATTGTGCTAGCCAGATTAATTTCTGGAGTATATTTAAAATAATGCCAAGTGCATGTTAGATTAGTGTATCATAAGTTGGTCACTTTTGTATTGCCACGAAATAGTTTCCCTTCCCAATTCTGAATATTTAAGAACCAGAAATTGAATGGTTCTTCTTTCTCATTGCATACTCGTGCAAGTAGGAATTATACAGAAGAGGCATTTGCTAACTATTAGCTGAAAACAAATAGAATGCACATTAAAAGGGGTATAAAGTTGACTGAGTATACATTTGGTTTCCAAAAATTCATACTGTATTTGTAGGCAAAATATAAATATGTATATGTATATATTATTTCTGTTTTTTATTTTCCTAGAACAAAAATTTGCTGAGCTATGTTATTATTACAAATAGAAGGGACTGGGGTGACCAAAGCTACTGAAATAAGTTTAACATTTTAAACCTTAAGTTAATATGTTCTTGAGAGGGAAGATTCCTCTAATTCCCTAAGAGATTGAATATTTGCTTAGTATCTTTATGCTACTTTTCCTCTACTCAGAATTCTTGCAGCAGAAACTGTAGATCGATTTCAGGTGTTTGATATGTTGCTATTATTAGTCTTCTAGTGCTCAACTTAGCATCAGGGAAACCAGGACTGGAAGTAGTAAATTGGGGTTCAATTTTGAGTTAAGACTTGGTCTCAGAATTGGTGGTTGCCCTCAGAATTTTTGAAGACTCCTTAAGTAAATCATACATAATTGTATTTCCTTCTTCATTTAAAATTTTATTTTATGCTCTTGCTGAGAATACACAACATCAAATAAATGCATGTGTTTGAGCCATAAATTCAACAATTAAAGACCAAATGCAGCTATTTCAGCAAGGTGGGAGAAGACAGAATCAGTTAGACAAGCAAATTGCTGAGCCAGAAGAAGAGGACTCACAAATGCCTTCATCCATGAAAATATCAAGGACAAGAGACAGGAAAAGAAAACTTAACAGAGAAGTAGACAAAGACACGTGAATACCTGATGTCTAATTCAATTTTACTTTCTATATTAAAATAGGAATGAACAGGCCCTCCCTGGTGGCTCAGCAGATTAAAGCACACCACTGAGAAGCTAAAGGCACTTCCGCATGAATTCAATCCCCGCTTGCCCCGGAGGAGATCCACATGGTGTGGCAGACCTCTCCTGACCCGCCCGCTGCTCCCCTCAGCAGTGTACTTCATCGATCTGCCTGTTCTGCTCCCCACTCTCTCTCTCTCTGGTGAAGCCTCTCACCGCCCCTGAGTCTCTGGCCTGTACCCCAGCATTGCATGCACAAATAAATAAACCTAAGTGTGGGGAAAACACCAACCAAGAATACTCTACCCAACAAGGCTGGCCTTCACCACTGAAGAGAAAGTTTACATTGGCCAGACTCAGCCATATTAAAGGGACTTTTTGGAAATGAAACAAAATCCACAACAGTAACAGAACAACATTAAACAATGTATATAACTGGTAAAAGTAAATATATAGTTAAAATAGGAATAATTTAAGATTGCAAAAGTAAAGGTTAATCACTTTTAAGTTATAATTTACAGAGTGAGTCAGAGTTACTATATGGAGTGATTGCAAAGCATTGGAATTAATGATAGCTATACATTATTAATGAAACACCACTGAATTACATGATTCAAATTTGTTATAATAGCAAATTTCAGGTTAGAGTTTTTTTTTTTCAATGATGTAGTTGTTAAAAAAAAAAAAGATTCATTTATGCATACAGAACTGGGTTACAAGCCAGAGGTGCAGGGGCAGTGATATGATCAGCAGAGACAGAGTGGGGAGCAGAACAGGCAGGTGGATAGAAGTACACTGCTGAGGGGAGCAGTGGGTGGGTCAGGAGAGGTCTTCTGTGCCATGTGGGTCACCTCTGAGGCTGGGGATCGAACTCGCACTGAAGTGGTTGCTGCTAGCTTGCAGTGCTACATCTTAACCCATTGTGCCACCAGTTAAGGCCCAGGTTATAAATATTTTAACATGGCAAAAAGTTTTTAAGGAAATTGAAATCCTTCTTTACTTCTTATTCTGACTTTACTAGTTAAAAGGAGCTCTTGATTCCCAAGAAATTCTACACTGGATCCTGAGTGGAAGCTCCTGCAATTATAATATCAGAGTTCCCACACTGGAATTAGTATATGTCATTCAGTGCCATGGATGTTTCATCAATTTCACAGAATTTCCTTCATTTCCTTTCTTGAAAAGTATCATTTGGGATAATGCAGTCATCAAATTACATCAGAAAATAGGAGCATACCTCAAGCATCAACACCCCTTGGAAGTCTGTTCCCCAGTTCACTTCTTGGAAGTGTCTGGTACTTAAAAGTAGGTGTGCTGGGCTCTCTCTGGTGGCCCAATTGATTAAAGCACCACATTATGAAGCTCTCCAATGCCACTGAAGCACAAATTCGATCCCCACCAGGGAGCTGACCCACGTGGCATGGCAGACTTCTCCTGACCTGCCCGCTGCTCCCCTCAGCAGTATATTTCAGTACATCTACTTGTTCTGCTCCCCACACTGTCTCTGGTGAATCCTCTCACCTGCCACACCTCTGGCCTTTTCCCTAGTTCTGTAAGAATAAATAAATCTTTAAAAAAAAAAAGAAAGAAAGAAAAAGAAAAAGTAGGTGTGCCTAGATCTGTGGCTATGCCTTGAGTGAGTGGGATCCTTGCCCAAGGTCAGGGATTTGAAGGACTTCTGCAGGCCTTCCAATACAGTTCACTCCCTAGCAAGTCCAACATCTGCTAGCTTCTGTTGTGGACTATGATTATGCCCTAAGAACCTGGTGTAAAGATGCTCAGGCACTCTTCAAACACTGCTTGGGGAAGGTATTCCTCCCTTCTCCATCAGAGGTCATTCTGGTAATTTTCAGCTATTGATAGTGTCATGGAAACACACCTTTTCATTGGGTGACAGCTTATTTTAAAATAAGTATCAAAGTAAAAGTTACACTGAAATCCTCTGCTCAGTTTGTCTTTGTTCAGTTTCCAATTAAATGCTGTATTTTCCTCCTATATTCAACAAATTTGATTGATTGTTTGGTTTCAAGGAATAAGGTAAATTAAACCCAGCAGACTTTCTTGACATGCTTGTAGCCCTAAGACAGCTAAGAAACAGGTGGACTAAAATCTACAGCCCTTTCAATTAATTTAGTGGACTCACAGACCTAATTCTAAGAAAACCCATTTAGCAGCCATCAAGCTGTCAATCAAAGCCCCTTGAGCGAAGAGATGGCAAAGCAATAGGATTGCAAAGCAATTATATTTGCCAAGTAGAAGAAATTTCATGAAAAGGAATCGGAACCCAACAGGTGTTAAAACGGATCAGCTAAAGTTTGTGTTTGTATGTCAATGTGTTTGTTTTTTTCCTATATAACTTTTCTGGAACATTCAATAAAGATGTTCTCTTCTACATTTATGACCAAATAAGTTCCTTTGTAATCTGTCTGCTTTCTGAAGTCTGCACTCCTTTTATGATGATAGGGTGAAATAGTTTCCTGCCTTAAAGACAAGGCGCCTGGCTTTTTACTGGTGCACACTATTTGAAACGCAAAGATCTCTTGTTACCCATGCCTTACAGCCCTAAAACATCAAAAACACCTGAAGACCCACGGCAAGCCAGATGGAGACATTTTTAACATCTAAAATAAGTGACTAACTTCTGGAATGTAAAATCTCTGCAGAGCAGACACATAAAAACAAAGAATTTTACAGAATAATGAGCAGAGGATATGAAATAAAAGAATACAAATGCTAATGAGTATAAGGAAAGTTAAAAGTTATCAGTAATCAAAGAATACAATTTAAAACAAAAATACGATTTAATCTAAACTGGTTACATGTGTAACTGATAGAAACATGATGTTTCTAAAAAGTCTAATATATACTAGTATTTTCTTATGTTTACTATATTTTAGTAAATTAAAAGGATCAAAAGTAAACAGAATATTTAAAATATTCCAACATTTACTCATGGATTGACCCAAAAATATCAATTAGTGTTTAATGGAACTAAGGCTTCCCAAACTCTAAGACACGAGATAAAACACAATCTTAGAAAATACATATGCCAACAAAGTCGATTTACAGCCACAAACGACAAAAGATGGAACACAGCAACTTGGATAGAAGATGAACTCTAGAAACTGAAGGTCCCAAATCAAATATTGTTCTACTAAATTCATTTTCACAAGTAAATAACATATTTCCCTTGATTTCTGGACTTGTGGTAGGGGAAGCAGAAAAAAAAAAAAAGGACTGACAGAGGCATAATTACATGAAAAAGGTAATGAAGCTTGACACAAATCACGTTTCTAAAATGTCAAAAATCTGAGCCAATGATTCTGGGTGATAGAGAAGATGAAGACCTGAAAAGCCACCAGGGCAGACGAGGACTGCTGGAGTGACAGGACAGGTGAGAAAGTATATTCAGCTGACATGAGTGGCAGAGAGGTAATGAAAAAATAAGGCCTTGAAGCTGAAGATAAATCAAAGTGCAATAACACAGGCAGAAGTGAATTGACTGCAGAGTTAATGATGTTTAAGCTTCCGAGTTCCTCAAAGGGTCTGTGCCTCATTTTGTATTCTTCATAACGATAACCGCCCCAAATTTTATAAGCATTTTTATACAGAGATATCTATAGCAGAGAAGGTACAAGGACCCCCTTCTTGTCTGCTTTGGATGTATGCTTTGCTGCTGCTGTTTTCTCCTGCTTATGTTGACATCCACACAGGTGCTTTGTCTCCAGAGCTTTGCCTAGAGAGGCCAAGAGAAGGTTCCAGGGATCAGGTAGCACCCCCATAATTTCATTCCCCCACCCCCTGCATACAGATTACCAGGGGGGAAAAAATCCAAGCAGCAGCAGCAGCAACCAAGATGTTGTCTTCATTCTGCATCTCACATGTGGTGAAGGAGGTAATTGGTGTACCCCAGCAAGTGTGGATCATCAGATCAATTATACACTTCAGCTTGTTCCTGTGCACCCAGAAATAAAATCTAAAAGACCTGTGCCAATAGGTCACAAGTCAGATTTGCATTTAATATCATAAACATGGATGATTTCTCTACCTGGGTTTGCATAAGGTGACCACAGAAACCTGCTTGTTATATTTGGGCAGAGATTTTCAGCGCTCCAGACCTGGAAACCCATTTTGCCCCCTGTGGGCTCTTATTATTGTGCTCAGTTAGCTAAATAAACCTGTAATCTGTAAGCACTGGCATAAATTACCTATTTCACAGCCTGCTCCAGAGCATGAAAGAAATCAGGAAACAAAGATTCCTTTTTGTAATTCCATCCACTGTGGGTAAATTGATGAAGCAGCTTATGTAGCTCATTAATTAAGAGATCTGACCCCTGCAGGGTAAAGCACAAAAACTACAAGAATCCAGCCAATCAAAACAAGTCAATGTAGACATGACCTATGGGGCTGCAGCCCAACAAAGCAGAATTTACTGTTGTCGGAGTCTTTTCTGCCTTCTCAAATCTTGAGCCCGTGTCATCAGTATCAACATCGCCAGGGAGCTTGTTAACAAGGTTGAAGATTCTTGGGCCCCCATCCTGATTCTCAACAAAATCTGCAATTAAAGCTCCTCAAATGAGTCCTATGTATAAAATAAACCTGGAGAAGCTCTGGTTTAAAGAAGTGCTGCTGAAGCCACCAAACCTGCCCCACGACTCTGAGCTCAAAATCTATTTTTGAGAATGAGAAAACATGCAGTTAGTTTACATGGGCTTTGCAGTCAGATCAAATGGATGTGAAGGCCTTTTCAAACTTTACCAGATGGGTCAGTTGTTAACCTCTCTTCCTTCACTTTTCTTAACTATAAATTCATAGGATTGTGGCATGTATACATGCAGTGCTTGGAATATGCAGCTTGCAATAATCCATCATTATAAATTCAGGGTGTTGGTGATGATGGCATGGTTTGGAGAAGCATAACTGAGTCTAGTGAGCTGTGTTGCAAGCCTTGATCACCCCTTGATTATACAACGAATGAATCCCACTTCCCTTCTCCTGACTCAGATCCCTTCATGAACATTCATTAATGTTCATTGATGTTCATGTTCATCTCTTCATACAACTGTGCTATTAACTCATTTTTCTAGCAAAATTTTTTTAAGGTGTTGCAGCTTTTAAAAGTAGACTAAAGTGTAAAACAAGCTGTTCTCTGCATGTGTTTGCAATTCAGGAACACACAGATGCTCAACGGGGCCAGCCTCCCATTAACGTATCTCAGCTGTTCAGACACAAGGGAAAGTCCTAAGATGTGACTTTTTAATATTATTGCTGTAATAAAAATATGGTCAATCCAAAAACCCAAGCCTCTTTAAAAATATTACTTTAGACATCAGGGGAATGTGGGAAAGTTTCATTTTGGTAATGATCTCATGGCTGGTCTTAAGAGATGTGGAACCACTACATTCCATATAAGCAACGGGCATACAGAGCTATACTTCTTTCATCCAGAACAGCTTTATCCTATACTTACAACCAATTTCTTCATCCATGCTCTCTCCCTACCAGAAAATAAACAAAAAACTTTCAACAGTCAGAGAAAATTAGAGAATTCCCCATAACTAGGTATAAAAGAAAAAATTCTCAGTAGTGATCAATGAAAAGGATTTTTACCTTATATTCTTCTCTGTGCCTTCTTTCACTCCATCGTGAAATGGGCCCAATATGGTATTGTCACAGGGTGGAGGTAAGCCTGCTATGATATGCACAGGAGTAATGAAAGCGACTCTTTGCAAGCACTACAATGCATCAGAATCACTCAGAGAACTCGTGAAGCACCTACTTCCGGGCCCCAGCCTGATGACTCTGATTTGATAGATCTGAAAACGAATCTAAGAACCTGCATTTTTAACAAGCTCTCAAGTAATACTGCAGATCAATGGGCCACACCTGCACTGGGCTGTCCTATCCAGAGCAGTTTCACATGTTCCTCTTACTCCTTTTCTCTCTTTTTTTTTTTTTTAAGATTTATGGGGTACAGGCCAGAGATGCGGAGGGTGAGAGCATTCACCAGGGACAGAGTGGGGAGCAGAACAGGCAGATCGAAGAAGTACACTGCTGAGGGGAGCAGCGGAGCAGCGGGCAGGTCAGGAGAGGTCTCCCACACCGTGTGGTCACCTCCAGGGCAGGCGGGGATCGAACTCATGCGGAAGTGGCTTAAGCTTCTTAGTTCAGCGCTTTAACCCGCTGCGCCACCAGGGAGGACTACTCCTTTTCTCTTTTAATGGAGAGAAGTACCAACCAAAATGAGGATCTAAAAATTCCCAATTAAGGTCTTCACCATCATTACAGAGGAAGATCTTAGTTTTCTTTTCTACTTATGTCTGCTAATATTAAATACAAGGTCCTATGTACAAGGGCCTTGCCCTTTTCCAGGATTATAAGCAGGGTGGTTTAGGAAGTTACCTGGGTGGAGTAGTTAAGAACAGGGAAAGGGTAAGTATTTATGCTGAAATCACTGTCAGTCACCTCTATGCTCTTACTCAAATTAATCTTTCTGTGCTTATTTTTTTTTTTCAAAATGGAGATCATATTAGTATATTCTGTCCAGTGTCTTTATAGAGATTAAAGTAAACATGAGGATTTAGCATAAAGTCTTTCAATCAAAGTTAGGTATGATTATAGTGAAAGCTGGGATGACTCTCAGTGTCATGGACTTTCATTTCCATGATTTTCACAGAACTTTCACTTGACTTGAATGACTTGGCCCTCCCTACACCATTTTTTTTTTTCAACAGAATTGAGGAGACAGATCTTCATGATGTCATTTGTCCAATCAATGGCAGAGTCAAGGTATTTTCCCTAGACTTACCTGTTCAAAGCCTATGATTTTATTGTTTTCTTTGTCAGATTTCCTATAGGAGCGTGAATAGTTCTAAAGTGAGTTCCTTGAGGCCATGCTACTGTACTCCCCAATGGACCCAATGATACCAGGACTTGATAATTTCAGAAGCATAGAACCTTTACCAGGAGGGTCTAACATTTACACTTTGTAGAAATAAAATCTCATGTGACATTTTCTGTAGTGTCCTCATTCTACATTGCTATCACAAGCCCTGAATGAGAAAGTGAATCAGTGTACACTCAGCCCGAGAAGGTGAAAATAGAGAGGGTCATATGGACAAAGAACTTCACTTCACACAACAGTATTAGGGATTCACTTTATAATTTTATAAATAAAAATACTCCCGAATGATTCCAGGTTCGAGACTTATAGAAAGAAATTAAATGGCTTCAAAGAGCTAGAGATGTTAATGCCTCAAAAAAAAAAAAAAACATGAAAAACAAGTAAAGAAAAAACACTCTTCATTTTGGCATTTGGAAGATTTACATTGTGATCAATTCTGTCTGCTCACTTTAAAACTAAGGCTGCCACTCAAACTTTCCATACAACTAATAGACTTTCTCAAGCAGGAGCTCTAGCATAAACACATAAGGCATATAGAAGAACAGCCATAAAAGAAAACATAAAGAGAACAAGAAGCAATATTTTAAAAAGAAACAAAAAAAAGGAAGAAAACAAATATAAGTAAAATGATAAAAAAAAAAAATCAAGATACCAAAGTAGGAAACCATGTTGTTGAAAAATTGTTAGGTTGAAAGCATAAAGGGTTACAGGGTAGTAGATAGGCAGCCCTTTAGGGTAATCCGGAATTTGTAGTGCATATGGCCCCCTGCCAGAAGAAACCATAAATGCACAAAGCCTATTAGAGATCTAAGAGCATATTTCATAGCAAAGAATGTCAGTTCACTGGAACTACAGCAACTCCTAATTTGTAAAGTCTCAAGTTATACGGGGAAAATATATAAAGTTAAAGGGAGAAATTGACATATCCACAATCCTAGTGGAAGATTTAAGAACATTTCTAAGTTTGACTGAGATTGACAAAGAGATCACTTTTTATAACAGCTGATGTCTTAGTGAAAAAAAAATCATGATGAAGTTAAATGTATGAGTCAGAGAGGAAGGAATAAAATGAGTCTTATTCACAGGTCTTACACTGTTTACTGAAAAAAATCTAGTGATGTATTAGAATTCTTAAATGAGTCAAGTAAATCACAAAAGTATTTTTCTATAAAACTTCACCAAATGAAAAGTAATGTTTTTAAAGAGGAACTTATAAGAGAAATATCAGATAGGCAAAAATCTGATGAAAATACAAGGAAACTACACAAAAGAAATATAAAACAAGAAAGCATTTAAAGATAAAGATATTCATATAATATCAGTGGACTGAATCTGATACAGTTAAATGTCCATAGGCAAATAGACATGGCAAGAATGTTGTAATTATCAGACCAAATTTCTAATAGATAAAAAAGACAAAATGTCAGAACAGATGGGTAATGTAAATAGAGAGAAAAATCTTAAGAAATAGCCAGGAGAAGTGCTGGAGACTAAAATAAAATACACTGTAACAGTAACAAAGAAAATCTTTGATGGGTAATAAAAAAGAATAATTAAGAAATGTGGTAGATATTTATCAAATTGTATCAATAATCACTTCAAGTATTGAAAGTCTAAATATTAATGAAATGACATTGACTGAGTAGATTTTTTTTAAAGACCAAGTAAACATGGTATCTACAAGAAACTAACTTCAAATATAAGGATTCATATACACTGAAAGTAAATGAATGAGGAAAAATATATGCCATATTAACAGTAATTGAAAGAAAGCTGAAATAGTTGTTTTGATTTCAATATAGTAGACTTCAAAGTAAAGAAAGTTACCAGATATAAAAAGGGGAATTATTTAATGATAAAACTGTCAGTTCTCCAAAAAGACAGAGCAATTACTAATGTTTATGCAATAACAGAGCATCTGAGACAAGCTCAGAGAAAAGCAAAAGAAATAAATTATCTACTACTGTAGTTGGAGACTCCTCTCAAAAATGGACAAATCCAATAGGCAGAAACTTAGTAAGGATAGAGTTACACTCAGCAGTACCATCAATCATGTAGGTATTAAAGTCATTCACAGACTACTTTAAAACAGTAAAATATGTACTTGTACCAAGCTCACATAATACATTCTCAAGACAGACCACACTGGGTCATAAGATATATCTTAAATTTAAAATTTAAGAAAATTTACTCTCAGATAACAAGAGAATTACAAATCAATGACAAAAGATAAGTAGAAAATCCCAAAATATATGGAAATCAAACAGTGTTCTTCTAAACTGCATATGTATCAAGACGTCTAAGATATTTTGAACTACAAGAAAATGTAAACACAGCTTATCAAAGTTTACAGAATGTAGTAAAAACAGCAAACAGAAGAAATTCATAGTATTAAATGCACATATTAAAAATGAAGAAAATTCTAAAATCAATACTCTAAATAACTGCTTTAGATAATAAGAAAAGTGAGAGCAAAATATATCAAAAGAAAGCAGAATAAAATGATAATTAGGGCAGAAATCAATGAAATTTGGGAAAAAAAGGAAATCAATACAGAAAAATCAGTGAGACAAAAAACTGTTTCTGGGGGCGTGGGGAATATCAATAAAATGGAAAGTCTCTAGCCAGGCAAACTAAAGGAAAAAAAGGGAGGAGGACAAAAATTAGTAATATGAAAAATGAAAGATGGGACAGCATTGTGGCTCTCATGGATATTAAAAGGATAATAGAATAGTACTGTGAATAACTTTATACCCACAAAAATTTCATGACTTAGAAAAAAATATCAGTTTCTCAACAACAACAACAACAAAACTGTCAACCTTCCCTCGAAACAATCTAATAGGAATGTATTAATCAAAGAAATTAAATCAATGATTAATAGCCTTTCAAAATAGGAAGCACCAGACCCTGATATGATTACCAAAAATTTTTATTAAACATGTAAGGAATAAACTATATGAATTCTTTACAATCTCTTTCAAAAGGTATAGGAAGAGGGACTATTTACTAACGTAATCTATAAAGGCAGCATTATCCAAACAAATACACTACAGAAAAAGAAAACCATAGCACACTATGTCTCATAAACATAGATGCAAAAGTCCTCAACAAAATATTAGCAATCAAGTTCAAAATAAGTATGCAAAGAATTTTATACCATAACCAAATGGGATTTATCTCAGGTATGGAAGGCCAGTTGCACATTTGAAAATTAATTAATGTGATCCATCATACTAACAGTCTAAAATAGAAATTTGTGCTATCATATCAACTTATACTGTTAAAGCATTTTATAAAATCCAATAACCATTCATGATAAAGATTATCAGCATGCTATAAATTTAGAAAAACCTCCTTAGCTTAACATAAAGCTATCATATCTAATGGTGAGAAACCTGAACCTTTCCCTGTAGAACCAGGTACAAGGTAGAGATGGTGCCTCTCATTACTCTTTTCAACATCACACTGAAATTTCATTCTAATGAAGTATGGTGAGAAAAGGAAATAAGAAGTATACCATTTCAAAAGAAAGAAATACAATTGTCTTTGTAGATGATATGATTATCTATGCAGAAAGCTTAAAAAAAAGAGACAATTATAGTAAACAATTATAGTAAAGTTGCAGGATACAAAGCTAATAGGCAAAATTTAACCACTATCCTATATACCAACAATGAACAAATGAAACTTGACCCTAAAAACCAAAATAATATTATATGACCCCTCCACAAATGAAATTCTGAGGTGTAAATCTTATTATATGTACAAATTATACAAAAGGTAAACAACAAAACTCATAAAAAAATCAAAAAGCTAAAAATTGAAGTAGTCCATGTTCATGGATAAGATCTAGCCAGATTACCAATATGTCAATTCTTCTCAACTTGATCTATAGACTTGCTGTAATCCTAACCAAAGTCCCAGCACAGTTGTTACATGGATAATGACAAAATGACTTTAGTTTTTACAAAGAGACAAAAGATCAAGACTAGTCAACACAATAATGAAAGAGAATAGACCTGCTATCATTCCAGACAGAGACACATACTGACTGAGAAAGCCACAGGAGACTTTTGGGGTCCTATCATCCAAATTTACCTTAGGGAGGCTATAAGAATATAAACACTTTTTGATAGTAAATTTGGAAGCTAGCCTCAGGTGTTATACTTCAACAAAACTCTAAACAATGGGGATTTATTGTTCAATGACTACAGAGTTTCTGTTTGAGTATATGAAATTTTCTCAAAATGAACAATGACAATGATTGTTCAGAAATGTGAAAGGGCTTAATGTTATCATGTTACACACAACAAAAATGACAAATTATATAGTATGAATATTATACCACATAAAAAGTTCAAAAATAATTAGCAATGCTTCAAAATGTCATGAGAAACAGATAGTTTGCTTATTAATTAATTATTGAAATATGTGAAATGCTGATGGAATTGTAAGATAAAGTCTTAATACTCCCCATCAAATAGTTTCCATCTAATAAATTACATCCAAACAAGTAATTACCATACCTATATAAGATAATGAGTTTACCCTCATCAAAATTTTTTTTTGCAAATGTTCTGCTTTTCTACTGGGTACCACTTGCATCCCTTTTTTCTCGTCTTCCTTCTTCTTCCTGCATATCTCTACTCACTAATACTGCCACTGATTTTGAATGTGATATAACAATTGGTCTCATGAGCTGATAACAAGAATATATTTCTTCAACTGCTTTAAATAATATCTTTTCCAGCTGAAATGTCTCTTTCAATTTGTATGAACATTCTGTGAGAAAATTGCCTAATTTTAGTTAAAGTGCCCAATGTAATATATTTCCATGATATTTATGCAGTAAAGTTTTCAGTGAACATAAAAACTTGGCAGTTTTCATCTCAGAAGAAAATATAAAACTAGACTAGCATAGCACTTATTAAACAATGAAAAATATATCAAACTTGGGGAGCAAATAGAGACATGTAACTATAAATATAATTTTTAAGTTTGAGTTGCAAAGTCTAGTAACTACTACCAGAAATAACACAGATTAGAATCTGAAAAAAGTGATATACTCTGGGAGGCCTCTCTGATGGCACAGCGGGTTAAAGCACAGCACTAAAGCCACTTCAGCATGAGTTCGATCCCCATCCTGGAGGTGATCCACATGGTGCTGCAGACCTCTCCTGACCAGCCTACTGCTCCTCTCAGCAATGTACTTCTTTGATCTGCCTGTTCTGGGCTGCACTCTGTCTCTGGTGAATCTTCTCACCACTCCTGCACCTCTGGCTTGTACCTCAGTTCTGTATGCATAAATAAATCTTTTATTTTTTAAAGATTTATTTATTTGTGCATACAGAACTGGGGTACAGGCCAGAGGCTCAGGGGCAGTGAGAGGCTTCACCAGAGACAGAGTGGGGAACAGAACAGGCATATCGATGAAGTACACTGCTGAGGGGAGCAGCGGGCGGGTCAGGAGAGGTCTGCCACACCATGTGGTCACCTCCAGGGCAGGCGGGAATCGAACTCATGCAGAAGTGGCTCCAGATTCTCAATGTTGTGCTTTAACCCACTGCACCACCAGGGAGGGCCATAAATAAATCTTTTTAAAAAAACGATATACTCTGGAACCTATTGCTGATTCAAAAGTAATGCATAAAATGTTTGTTATTGTTGTGTTTTTTTTTCTGCTTGTAATACAGGGATCCATCATGCTTAAAACTCCCTGCAACTACTCCTGCATTCTATTAACCACCATTTATAGAGAAATGTTCATGCTCAGTTATCCATGACACAAACCACAACAGTTATCTATAGTATCAACAACTTGGCTTCATCTATTTTCAGGATATTTCTCCCACATTCTGATCTTACAGTTTGAACACCCAAATACTGATATGTTATAGCAGATGAGAAACAACTGACTCCCATTCCCTAAATTTAGAACAGAAAAGTTAACTTCAAAAGCTTATTTTGCTGGGTTACCATATTCCAAAAAACAAAATAATACAAAACAAAACTAAATGAAGATCACTCTTACATTAAAAAGAAGCTGCCACAAAGAGCTAAAAAGATACTTCTCCAAATACAAAATGCAGATGGCCAACAAGCATATGAAATAATGTTCAACATCACTTGTAATAAGGGAGATGCAAATTAAAATCACAATGAGATACCACCTCACACCAGTGAGAATGGCACATCTTAAAACAACTAGCAACAGCAAATGTTGGATGTGCATTTGGAGAAAAAAGGATCTCTCTAGCACTGCTGGTAGGAATGCAAACTGGTACAACCACTACGGAAAACTGGAGGTTTCTCAAACTGCTAAAAATGGAGCTTCCCTATAACCGAGCAATCTCACTCCTAGGTATTTACCCAAAGGACACAAAAAACACTGATTGAAAAATATACCTGCACCCCCATGTCTGTTGCTGCTTTATTTACAATAGGAAAGACATGGAAACAGCCCAAATGCCCAAAAGTAGATGACTGGATTAAAAAGATGTGGTACATATATACAATGGAATATTACTCAGCAATCAATAAAGATAAATTCATGCCTTTCACAGCAACATGGATGGATCTGGAAGGGCTCATGCTTAGTGAAACAAGCCAGAAAGCAAAAGAAAAGTACTGAATAGTTTTACTCCTAGCAGGAGCATAAAGGACCGGGGTTGGGGGTCGGAAATAATAATAATAAATAACTAAATACCAGAGACATTTCACAGGGTTGGGGTGGAGAATGGGATAAAAAATGTGGGGGCTGGGGAAGTACATGGGACTATGGTGATGGCACATGGATGATTTGGTGATGGGAAGCCCACATGGATTACAACTGAAATAGAAAAAGGCACAAAATTATGTAAAACTAAACTATCATTAAAAATGCTTTCAGATCTATTTCTTTCTGCTTATCCTTATCTCTAATGTTCCAGTATTGGCCCTCATCAGTCCTTGACTCTGGACTGTGACTGTTACTACCTATTAACTCTTCTTCCACCTCCAGTCCAAACTGACAGAGCAGACTTTCTAAACTACTGATCATCAGTTGCTCTCCATTGTCATGGATACAAATTCCCACAGTATTCAAATCCTTCCAAGAGGACTAGGCTACCATCTGCTCCCAAACAATCTTCCTCCCACTCCTCCCAAACTCCCCTAGCCTATGTCAGTTTTCCCAAGTTCCCTAAGCACTAACTTCTGAAGATCCCCTACGCCCTATACTCAAGCAGTTTCCCTCCACAAATTCCTTTCTTTTTCTTTATAAGTCACCAATAGTCTGTATTATATTCTTTAAAACTGATTTCTGGAGTTATACTCTTGCATAAAGCTATTACATATTTTTTATTTCCTTTTTTAAAACTCCTGACATGATCCCTGGCTACTTCATGCCTCTATTCCTATTTCCTCTCCTCATCTGAGATGGCTAATCTGCATGGACTTATCCATTATTCTCCCTATTGAATTTGTTTCCTCCATCTCTTGGACCCAACCTATAAACTACCATTATAGGTGAATCTTTAATGGTAAGGACTCCCTGTTGCATTCTGTATTATTGCATGTTAATTTTTCTTTCATACACAGTTGTTTGATCTTTTTCCTCCCCTGCTGGACTGAAAGTTCTATAATTTCAGAGATAGAAAATTGTTCTTCACCCTGCCAGGAAATTATCTGGACCTGTCTGGAACTTCATAGCTGTTCACGATTTGTTGGAAGACTTCAAGTTGCCATTATCTAACAATAGTATTAATAAATACACATAACCTATAAATATATATATATATAATTACTACCATAGTTAGTGATTATATTAAACATAATAAAAATACATTGAAAACAAAATTATAAACTGCCAAGCCATCATCATTTTCATTTTCTCCACTAAATGAGTTGCCCAAAGAATGTGTTTTCATGAATAATCATAATTTTAAACTCATTGGAGAGAAGACGTTTTCATTTTCAAATCTCTGAATTATAGTCTATTATAAAGTTCTATTAATTTTAGATTTATACAATCTGACATATTCATGTCCTTTGGGATCACTATGTTTAATGGATGCAATAAGAATAATTTAAATTAATTTTCTTGCTTATGTATAAATTTTTGCTAAAGCATTTACAGCAGTGTTATCTAATTAGATCAAACATATCTCTAATAAATGATGCTGCTTTAGTTTGACTATCAAATAATTTTAAACTAAATAATGTATTAAAAAAGGTAAAGCACAAAATCAACAACTTTTATACAAATTCCACAAACACCATCCAAAAGAATGGCATCTGTTTGATTATAGTTAGCCCACAGCCACACTAACTGCTACAATATAGTCAAGTAATACAATCCTATGTAGCTCAAATAAATTCTGTGTGTTTTATATATTTTCCTATAAAAATAAATTTCTCACATCCTTTTTTTTTTTCACAATAATACTCTTTCAAGATAGGAAAGTTCTTAGCATTATTGTTATAGCTCTAGATCCATTATAGTAGAAATTGAGCCTGGGCACAGTTCTCTCATTGAGAACAATGGAACAACTCATCACCAGGTAACCTGAGGTGAACCTGAGGCAACTCACTAGAAATCCTGCTTACAATCTCCATACAGTACCTCTTTGTTCGCAAACTCTTTGTTTTCATGATGACTGCATTGAGACTGGGTCAAATTGCTTCTTTCTTTTACACTCTAAGTGGCCTGCAAACTTGACTTGTAAACAACCAACCAGGAGAAGTTGGTCTTATCTGATAATCTCTAGATAACGACAGGAATGAAAAAAGGACAAGACAAGCAATCATGCTGTGAATAATAGCTGCTCACACTTGCTGCATCATCTATTCCTGCTACAACCCAGCTAGCACTGGCCCTCTTTAGCTGGGAAAAGGAGAATCAAGTCAGCCTGAACAATTGATTCAAGGCCTCTTTATGGTGAAAAGGCAGTCTTGTCCAATTGGAACCCACTTTGTCAGGCTAATTTTATATGGTTCCCTTCAGAGTTATCCTTAACACAAAACTGCTGTGCTTGGGTCAGTTACCTGTCAGCGTGTTATTTAAGACAGTTAAAATTCACAGTTATGTGGAACCTGAGAATACATCAGTCACCTATTTTCTTTCCTACCTTACCTGTTTGCTTACTTGTTCTGATGTCCTTGTCAGCAGTGAATTTTCTGCTCAAATTCTAATTAAACCACAACTCGGTTAGTTTCAAAAATTTTTAAATAGTGGAATTAAAGTCTCAGAAGCCCAAAGTATAAAAATGAGCCAAGAGGAACTTCTTTGGTTTCTTGGGGTGAGGCCTTCATAGCCCCACCTTCTCTTTCTCAAAGTCGGGGTACCGCTGAACAGTTTATGTTCATGCTTCACAGAACATGGAATCTGAAAGTCACTGCTTTAGTCAGAAAGTTTCTATAGGAAATAAGTGATCGTGTTTGGCTCTGAGTTTGCTGGTTTTCCTGAAACTGCCTTGGACGGCAGGCAAAATCCCTGCCCTGTAGGAGAAGTCATGTCAGCTCACAATCCATTGTGCAGCAACTGGAGGGCATTGTCCCTAAAGTTTGAAGTCACAAAATGAGAGAATCACCTCATTACCCCTGGATGCCTGTTACTGCAACTCAATTGTAGGGTGTACAAATGTTTATGTCATAAAAATTATACTCTCTATATATCATGTTGAAATGGAACTAACTTCACCTTTACAATAAACTCTTATGAAATCACATGGATTTGCAGTTTGAATTCATTTATCTTCCTGATCCTTTAATAGTGCCTTTATCATCAAAGGAACTTAAAATGATTTGCTGCTGTTTGTTTTCAACAGTTCAGGCAGCCAAGAAACTGATGTTAGCTGGAGAATCTCGCCACAGGGCAGAGACTTCATGGGCACACAGGAGACTATAAAGATTCTCTGAAAGGAGATAGTAAGAAATGAGCAAAAGGCAAAATCAAAACAGAAACTGAGATCACTGAATAAATTATTCCTGAGTAATGATATTTCTGCAAATGTAACATGGCAAACATGGCTCCTCCTTTTGGCAAAGACAAGAACCATCCTACATTATATTTTCTTCTGCACCAGTATGTTTTACTAAGCAAATGTTTCCCTAAAGCCTAAAATGGAAATAAACATTGTGATCATCTTTATTATTGGGAGGTAAGAAGAATTTTCTGATACCATTGTTACCTTAACTCCAATGTGCTATGTGCAATCCAGTGAAGCTATTCAGCCCCTTCAGTTTGGTAAATTAATCACACAGTCCTTCCAGACATTAATGTCAGACCAGATATGTAAACCACCACCAAAGGCAACAAAACAGAAACTTTGACTTTTCTGTTCCTCAACAACAACAACAACAACAACAAAATATTCATTCAATCTCTTCTTTCATAGCCAAACACTTAGCCATCTCATAATTTATTCTCCCATCACCACCATCTTCACCCTAGATCCTAACCTTGATTTCACTTCCTAATCCCATCTTTCACACAAAAGCAGAGAGTTTCCACGAGAAATCTTAAGATTTGAGTTTGGGTTGGAGTTGAACTAGCATATGGCCTCCACAGTGTAGAAAACATTTTCATCTCTGAACCATACCACTTCAACTTCCTTCTATACCCACCTACCCAAAGGACTAACTGTCTGAACAAAAAAACTTCTCTCTTGGGAGGCCATAATCTTGTCTGGGACAGGAAATGGATAAGAAGGCCAGGAATTTAAGAAAGTTAAGCTGAGAAAGTGAAGCAGAGTTTAACCAGAGACGGCACATAAGCCCAGAGACCTGTAGAACAGGAGGGCTAATTGCAAACACACGTGAGTTTTCCTCAGATGACAGAAATATTCTAAAAGTGGACAGTGGGTGGTGGTTGCACAACTCTACAAATTTACCCCAGGTGACCTAATTGAACCTTTATAATAGGCAAGTTTTATGGTATAAAATGTGTACCTAAGTAAGCTGTAAAAACTTCATAACTCAAAAAAAATCAATTCAAAGGCAAGGCCCCAATCTAGATTCCTAAAGACACTGAATAAATCAGTGAATGGTTGTTTCTAAGATAGGTTTTATTCAGTCTTCAAAATTAATAGGTTATTAATTTTTAAAGTGTCATAAAGTATATTAATATTTAAAAGTATTATATAATAGAAATTAAAAAAACAGCAAAGTCCAATACAACTTTTCTGCAATATATAGCTGTTAAGTCCGATATATAGGCTCCTATTCAGACAACGGTGGCATACTCAAGGTGGTGTGGACAAAGATGGCTGGTTCCTACTCTAGGCAGCACTTGATACTCAAAACATGGCTAGTAATACTGGACAATGGAATTTTTAGTTCAATTTTATTGTAAATGATTTAAATACAAATTGTCATTTTTTCCTGGAGGTTACACGATAGCACATACCTAAAAAGAGCCCAAATATACACATAATTTAGTTTATGAAATAAAGTCATTCCAAAACAATGGGGGAGAATGGGTTATTATTTCTATCTGCAGAATATCTTTTTAAGGTTGGCAGCTCAAGAAACATAAATTAAAGCAATGTGACACTACTTTTACCCAATTAAACTGACAAAGGAAAAAATTTTATTATTAAACAAATTGTTTGCTAATGGATGAAGGAATTTGTGAACTTAATTTTTTTTTTTAATTATTAAGGAATCTGGTTTCAGGGGAAATTCATTCTGCCTATCAAGTAATTTTAAATTATGCCTAGAATTGATTTAGAAATTCCACTTAGTAGAAATGACCCTAATAAAATAATTTGAGTAAGTGTGCTCACTACTGTGTTTACAGTAACAAAACCCCAGCATTAAAGATTCAAGAACTGAAAACTAGTAAAATAAATTATGCCATTTTATTTGGTAGAATTATGTGTATTTTAATATCTATTGACTATTAAATATGCTTATTGTTTGTTACTAAGTGCAAAAGGTGCATTGTGTATTAAAAAATATCACTTCACTTTTCATAGCCCTATGTCTGTTTCTCTTTAGATAGATGCAGATAAATCAATGGAGCAGCAGGGCTCATCTCTGGGTGATGAAATTATGGGTACATCAATTAAAGATCTCTGTTGGCAAGCAGACAACTCAATTCCAGTTACATTATACAGTAAGCACTGTGTATTTAAGAAGGCTGCAAGAAGACTAAAAAACTAGATTAACCTATATTGAAACTAAATATGAGAAAGAGTGGGAGTGGGCAGGCAGAGAGAGAGAGCACAAGCAGGAGAAGAAGGAAGAAGAGGAAGGAGAGGAAAAAACACTGTAGAGAGGGAGAGAGAAAGGACAGAAAGAATATACTTCTAAAGAAGCACAAAATAGGAGTTTTACATGATACTCATCTCTATAGAGATTTAATAGCAAATAAATCTTGGGGCTTCCTAATGGCTGGATTGTAAGCCTCTAGCTGCTGAACTGTGATGCAGGTAATCTTTGGGGAAGAGGCAGGTAGTAAGGTGAGGAATGTGGGAGAGATTTCAGGGATCAGGTCTGCAGCTAAATACCAAGCAGTAAAATTGCAGTCCCATTATTTGCACAGCCCATACAGAGATCCCATTGATGATACTTGTACCAGCAAGTTGACTATCAGCCTTGTCTATGTATATTTGCCTACATCTCTATCTATAGCCAAGCATCTTAAAAATTTAAGAAGACTAAAATGAAGACTATTTCTTTATTCTGTGAGGTCTGTGTTTTATTTATGTTTCAGAGCCTTTTTCAAACATTTTGAAGTATGTGAGTTATTCTAACAAGTCTTAAAATTCCATAAATAGTGAGTAGATATAAACAGGTAGCGATATTTACTAAATATCTTACCTAAGTTAGGATGCTTGTTGCAATCATGTTTCAGTGGTATGGAGATATTTCTAACTTCTAATGCAAACTTTGCAATTGGAATATTGACAGAAGTCAGGTTTTTGGGTTTCTTTTATAGATATCTGGAAGCTTATATATTTTGTATCCTCATGAATTCTCAAATTTTACAGATGTGCAAATTTTACAAAGATGTCCTTTTGATCAAGTAGTCTGGAACTCCAAACATGAGAGACCTGAAGATTCAACTTTAATCTTCAGAGTTAACTTTCCTCTAGTATCTGTTTATTACCTCTACGCACTTTATTCTAGCCTCTACTTCCCCAAAGTATATCTATGTTAGAATTTGAGGTGCTCCAAAGCTCTTAATTTCTCCTTTACGATGCTCAGCTTCCTTTCTCCTACCCAATGTTTTGAGATAGGTCTGGCACTTAGCCACTAATTGAGGTCTCAACAGTAACTAGCTTGATTCAATTAATCTACAAAGTGTTCAGTTGGAAAAACCATGTTTTATAATGCAAGAAAGTCTCCTTGCTACTGTACGGGAATCTCATAGATGACTATCTGTTTATTTATTTAATTTTTAATTTACTTTACCATTTTTTTCCTAGCATTTCCATTTCACTGGTTCAGATTATTTTTCTTTGTCTTCTATCCCTGGCCTATCTATTCTCAACCACTTTTTATTGCAGATAAGTAGCAATTTTTCTCAGTCTGTTAGTTTAAGTAATGATTATTGGTATTATCTAAATAGTGATGGAAAGCCACAGCACTTTCCTGACAGATCTGCAGTACTGAGACATTGCCCTGCTAACAGTGAGCATCTCTGCATGTGCTTATTTTCCAGCAATTTATTCTCATCTGTGAATTCCTCTTGCTCTTTACCAATCTTCATATTGGAAATTTGATTTTTAAAGGTAAATTTTGACCAACCTTTGCATTTTAGATGTTATTGCTTTCTTGGATATAGACTTCGCAAATATTTTCTCCTCATCTCTTAGTCTCCTACTTTCATTTTGATCTAACAGTATCACAAAACAGAATCTATTAATGTTGATGAAGTTTAATTTGCTGATACTGAGTAAGTATGGAGCATATTTTTGATGAAACATGTTTTTGGCATCATGAATAAGAATTTTTCCGGCACCTCCTATTTCTCCTATAATTTCTTCTGAAAGTTTTATATTTTTAATCTATAATCCATTTTGAGTGAATTTAGGTATAAAAATGGGTACAAGTCAAGCTCTATATTTCAAAACTGATGTTTCATTTTAGAGTAATTTCTAGTTCACAGTATTTTATTTACTTATACTTGATGATCTTATTTCCTAATCCATTGGTAAACCAAAACAGTAGAAAACAAGTCCCATGCTTCTGCCAACATATTGGTCTTTCTAACATTTGTATCCATATCTCTGATTTATCTCATGCTATCACAGATTAATGATCTGCCTTCCTTTCCAAAAGTATTTTCTCCCATCTTCTCTAATTACACAAAGACAACCCTCCAGCAGTAGGTGTTTCTCTCAAATGTTATCAGCTTCCTTTCTCAACAGTATTATTCACATTAACATAGGAAGACACAGTTCTTTCTTCCTTCCTTTCTTTCTTGAACACTTTGCCCTCAAACTACTACCCCTTTATTTGTGTGCTTCTTATTAAAAGCACTTCCAAGTGTTTGATTTTAATAATTGTCTCCAATTCATTTCTTTCCAGTAAGTCTTACACCCCCACTAATCAGTGTTTTGTCCCCAGCGATTGAAATACTTTATTAAATAGCCTTTGTTATCAAATCCAACATTCAAATCTCAGCCCCTATCTTATTTGAGTAGCTGTTCACCCTCCTAGAAATAAGGTCATCACTTGACCTCTCGTCTATGAATAGTTTTCCTCCAAGTTCATTGGTTGCTCCTTCTCAGCCCTCTTTGCTATCCACCACCCCCCCCACACACACACACCTTTTTCCCTGGCCCTGCAGGATAGTGCCTCAGGGCTTTTCAAAACAAAATCAGTCACTGTTTCTCTTTCCTCTAATTACCACACAGCACTCTCCTTGTCGGTCCCACCTCCGGCTCTCCTGCATCCTCCATCAGAAATGCATCTAAACTTGTCTGAGAAATCTGTTGTGTCCTGTGAGGGATGCTCTAGATGGGTGTGCAGGCCCCATGCCCAGAACACTCCCAGTGTTCCTCTGCCACATCTGTCCCCCTTAAAATGTGTGGATCTGGGGTGTGGGAGGATAATGCAGGAAGCAAAGCAAGGCATCAATAATGAATGGACTGGAAAATAGTGATATTTTACCTATGTACATACTGAAAGAGAGAGATCTGGAACGCCAGTTTGTATCCAAATTGTAGTGCAGAGTAACAGAAGTGAAAAGGCCAAAATAAGAGTTTTCTTTAAAATATCCTATAGCTAGAGTATACCCACCTCCTTTGCCCAAGTGAGAACACATCAATGTTAAGTAATATTTCTTCTGAGTGAGCATGATTTGTTCTCACACTCAGGGGTTTCTTGGCAGGGATCCCTAATAAAAATTTATTATTTTTTCCATTTTTCATTTTTGCCTTCATTAGTTTCCTGTAGTGTTTCTCCCTGTACCTCTTTTCACTTTATTAAAGCTCATCTGTGGAAATTATCTTATACTAAAGAACATAAATAAACTTTTATTTAGCAAGCTGTGGAAATTAGGGATATGCAGCAAAGATGATTGAGCTCATTAAGCACCAATGTCACTAATGCTCTCTCACTCATTACTCATTCATTTCACTGATTGCTTTAACAGAATAGGAGGTGCCACTTCTCCCTTGGATCATCAAATTGCTCCCTGTGGGTGTCACAGAAGACAGAAGATGGGGGCTGGCAGGTCTCTGAGCCTTGGTGCTTCAAGAGACACAATAGGAGCACGAGTATTTATCATTGACAGTTCCAGCGTATGTATTTGTGTCTATTAGTCCTTCTCTCTCTTCCTCCCTCTACAAAGGGAAGGGAAGGAGGTGATAAAAGACCTGTGTGGTTAAGAGTACCTCTGAAATGGGAGTTTTACACTCAGCACTCGGTGGGAACATTGTGAAGAGATCCAGAAAGCAACAATCCACAATGTATATTGTGTAGTTGTTTGTGGCCACTGTATTTACAAATCTGCCTGACACTGATTCTAGCAATGGAACTGCTAAAAGCATCCTCTACTCCAAATAACAGAAAGAACTTGTGATATATTTCATCACACATCCCATTCAAGTTCTTACAACAAGAAATGTAGAAAATGAGTTTGAGATGGAACCAGGAAAGGGAGTTAACAAATCACTTCTATTTAGTCTGGGGTGATGACTGACTGCAAGAAACTATCTGTATCTACATACCTTAATGGAACATTTTCAGTTATCACATAAAAAAGGGCTAAGGAACTTTTGATTAACCTGAAGGAAATGTTTGAAGTGGACTTACTTAAAAGCACATCTATGTTACTTGCATACAGAGAAGGAATCTTTAAGGATCCTGGAAGATGGAGGAGGGGCTGGTTCCTGATAGGGTTGGACCATCATCTTCTAGAGCACCTGATTTGCAGTGGAAATAGCCCTCACTGGAAGGGCAACATGGCAGGGGTCCGTGGTGAGAAACTCCAACTTATTTATTTATCATTGGTTAGTGAGTCCCCTGGTAATGAGTCTAATGACAATCTCTTGTAACACCAAAATCACTAACTTTCTCAAGCACAATTGCATGTCAGGCACAATTTTAAGACTTCACTGACGCTACATGACCAAACCTTCAAAATGAGTCCCTAAGTATTGTTACTATCCCAAACCTTCAGGGCACAAATGTAATCAAGGACTAAGCAATCTGTCAAGAGCTTCCTTGGTTTCTTCTCCAACTTCACGGGTTGCTCCTTCTCAGCCCCCATTACCGACCCCCAACCTTCTTCTCTGGCCCAGCAGCCAGAGAAGAAACAGGGCTGCTTGACTTGAAAGCTGTTGCATTTGACAGCAGCTCTCCGTAACACTAAAGACACCACATTTACCAATGTACATGTGGCAAAAGGTATAGCTATACAAGTCAACTACACAACTGGTTGAAAATGGGAGAGAGCCCTTTGTCACTAAAGTTAGAGGGGTGAAGACTGAGTCCTCAAACTCCTTACCCTTCCGCAAATTTGCGAGGTCATCAACTGCCCACCTTAATATTACACGTCACCATGGTTCTACAGAATTTATTGTTTATATCAGGCCTTCCAGCACATGAGGCTTCTTTTCCAGGGTGAAATTGAATGTGTAGAAATAGAAGAATTGCCCTGATCCTTACCAACTCCGAATTTACTGATTTAGGAATAATTTAAAAATCTAATCACAACTTTTCTTCAAATGCCTTAAAAGGTACAATTACATTTCTCCAAGAAAACATGTAGGCTCAAAACTTATTGAGACCTAAATTCCACTCAAGAAAATCCAAAACTATGTATAGAGGCTGTTCAATGAAAAGTAATTAATGTCTTCAACAAAACCAAACTAAGAAAGCCTGAGAAGGCTCTGAGAACTGTCAGCATGCCATCTGAGTTAGCCAAGGACACTGCTTCAATTTTCCCTGTGGTTTTGGCACAAGAATGCAATAGAAAGGGACGTTGAGTTAGAACAAGAAACCTAGTGTGTCGGGCCCTCCCTGGTGGCTCAGCTGGTTAAAGTACAGCACTAAGAAGCTAAAGCCACGTCAGCATGAGTTCGATCCCCAGCCCAGAGGAGACCCACATGGCATGGCAGACCTCTCCTGACCACCCCCACCCCCGCTCTTTTCAGCAGTGTACTTCGTTAGTCAGCCTGTTCTGCTCCCCACCCTATCGCTGATGAATCCTCTCACCATCCTCTCACCTCTGGCCTGTACCCCAGTTCTGTATACATAATAATCTTTTAAAAAAAAAAAAGAAAAAGAAAGAAAGAAACCAGAGTCTCTTTGGTAAGTTCCTTCCTCTCTCCTTTCAATAACAGTGGCCATAGGGAACAAGGAAATGACTAGAATTTTGTAGACTCTCCAATGCAGGGTGGGTGGTGATTAACCCTTCCCAGAAATGACTTCATGGAGCCTCCTGACACCGCTCCCTTTCCCCCCCTTTCTTAGGAATCTCTGCTCGCCGACACCACTCCTACCTTAAGACTCTGCCTGTTCTGCCACCCCAACAATCTGTGATCGGAGTCAGTCCCCGATAGCCTCCAAAAGAAAACGCTGGCTAGGTGGCCATTTGCTGGGTAAAACTGGAATTCTATTACTAAAGAAAATTAAGTCATGAAGGCCCAGCTTTTAGACAGATCTCACCTGCACACATTCAGTACAGTTTAGAAGTATTTTCATCAACTGATACTGAAAGGGAGAGGGCTAGATGCTTAAATCTGTTGGTTATAAAAAAAAGTCTAAGTAAGATTTATTTATTGCCTGATGATAAAGTGAAGACATATTTATCCTGGGAAAGTTTGAATTCACAGCACTCTATTTGAATTATAAATCACTTAAGTTGCCATGCTTCAAGGCAATCATTACTGACACAACTTTTCATGCCTTCCATCTGCTGCTAACTTCAGACCTCAGATGACCTGCTAAAGACTGCAATGTTCTCAAGGAGACTATTTATAATAAGTGGGATCTTACAACTTATGCTGAAAGTATAGAAGAAGGAAATCTTCATTTCTCTTCTTTCCAGAGTCTGAATAACCACTCTTCCCTTGTGATAGACAATTTGATTAAGGAAGACTGTCTACTCTCAGAGTAAAGTTGACATGTTATTGGGGCAAAGGATTTTTCTATAACTGTTAGTGATAAGATTGACTGAAGATAAGGAAATATGTGCTGTTCTAAGGTAGCCAGAGCAAGATTTTCAGATAGCAATGCCTTTGTTACTTTCATGCCAAACTCAAAAAAGTACCTCAGGGAAAGAAATTAGTTGGCAAACTACTTGCTTATCAAATCTTTTCCTATTTGAGGGCTGTCACCCTTTCAGGGAAGATTGTGGGTGAAACGGTGCCACCTCCTATCACAGAAAATTCTGAGGCATGGGAGATTCTCTCTCAAGACTTTTATTACTTTCTGTTAGGAAAGAGCTCTTCTTCCAGCTCTCAAAAATTGAAACTAGAATGAGGTGAGCAGAGACAAATTTCACCAATTTTTCACTTCATTGTGTGTAGAGCACTTGTGTTTCTGATGATTGTACCCCATGATGACTGTCCATGGTGTTTCAGACTCGAGTCCTCTTAACTCTCACATCATTCCTTTCATGTCTCCCATGACCAGCTGTATCTGTATGCACAGGCACACAGAAACACACCTCTGGAGTGTATTCACCCCTCAGCAAATATTTGACTCTCAACACTTTTTGTTGCTACTTTTATGGTTAGGAAAACACAGCGTCAGCCCAAAAGTATTCACATTTTAATCACAGACAGACAATACACAAATAAATAATATATAATTCAAAGTGCTTAGCACAGGAGAGATGGAAAAAATATTATGTAGATATAAGGGGATGCTTTTAATTTACATGGAATAGTCCCCAGACTCTGTGAGGAGTGGCCTTTGATGTTCTGGTGGCTTTGGATTTGTTTATTCTTTTTTCTAATTCCTTGGGAGAAAAAGGTTTATTTGCTTTACTTCTTGTTTCTGATGCTTTTTGTTTATGGAGCTGTTTTCCAACCTTTTACTTTGAGCCTATGTTTGTCTTTGAAGTTTAGATGTGTCTCAGGGGAGGGCTGAGGTTGGATCCTATTTCCTGAACTAAGCAGATACTCTGTCTTTTCATTGGTCAGCTCAGACCATTCACATTCTGCAGCCCTGAGGTTTGAATTTCTTCGTGAACCAACCATCATCTCTGCTGACCTGGACATCATTCACAATTGAGCCCAACCTCTGGATCCAGTCACTGTTTTCCTCCATTACACTAAATAATCTCATGCATAATGCCCCAGAGAATTCCTCTCTCCCTGCCTTTGCATGGGCAATTTCCTCTTCCTCAAACACTTGTTCCCCTTATTGTCCCGTTAATTATGACACTCTGAGAAAATGGAAAACACCTTTAGGCTAGGCATTTCCTGGCTCCTACAGAAAACCACACTTGTCTGATGCCACATTTATTTCCAGCATACCACTGAGCAGCTGAAGGGTGGCTACTTGTTTGCATTACTGCTTCCCACACAAGAAGATGCACTTCATACAGTCACAAATCTTTGTCTTTAGATTACTAATACCTTAGTGCAAGTCCACATGCGTGGCAAAAGAGAGAACAAAATACATAAATGAAGGCATAGTTTGTGAGTGCCTAAATGTATAAAAAGTTGTTTGAATGAACTTTTGGTTTCAGGTCAGTAATACAAAAAGGCATGTCAAAATGGACTTCTTTTTCATTTTCATTCAACCAAGAAGATGATGCCTTTTTTCTTGAACTTTTTCTAATAGGAAACTGCAAGTGAAGTGAATGTCAAGAATGCCTTATGCATGGAAAATATAATAACTACATAATACACCTGTCAAAATGATGTTTAAAATAAAATGCTAACAGACCCATATAACTGAAGAGGTTTTGTGGGAGTTGCTATTAAAAAGCAGTTTTTAACACTGCACAGAAAATTATCACCTACGTGAAACTTTTAAAGCAACTGCGACTTAGGGTTGAAAACGGTACTTGACATTACCAGAAAGTCATTTCAAATGTTTCATATCGCTAATCATTGGTTTGTAAATCTACAGAATGGGTCAACTCATCTGTGTTCAGTTCTTAGTGGAAAGGGAATTAAAACAATTTCAAAGCTGATTTTTTTCTTTAAATACTTAAATTTAGGGTAAATATCTAAACTTCACATATAATTTAGACCTATTAAGTTAAAATGTGCTTGACTATGAAGTAGGAATAAGACAACTTCACTATAATTCAGTGACCAGCTAGGTTGAGATTTCCTCATTAAAGCTGAGCTACTAGAAAACAAGCATGTTGTAAAAATGAAGGGGTTTTTTTTTCCTGTGTAATTTATTCATGACCAGTATCTCTTTCCTTCTCACAATTGCTCTAAGTTGTTGATAGGGATAGGAAAGTTCTTAAGGGCTTACCCCAGGGCTGAAGTGAAGAATTGCCTTAGGTGAACTTGCCCTTGTCATTGAAATCATGGATATGGGTAAAACTTTTCCAAATGTAAAAGTCAAGTCTAGGGGCCCTCCCTGGTGGTGCAGCTGTTTAAAGCACAGCACTGAGAAGCTAAAGCCACTTCAGCATGAGTTACATTCCTGCCCTGGAGGTGACTACATGGCACAGCAAACCTCTCCTGACCCGCCTGCTGCTCCCCTCAGCAGTGTACTTCCTCAGTCGGCCTGTACTGCTCCCCCTCTCTCCCTGGCGGATCCTCTCACCACCCCTGCACCTCTGGCCTGTACCCCAGTTCTGTATGCATAAATAATTCTTTAAAAACTATCAAGTCTGTCAATCTAAGTAAATTACTAAAATGGAAGAAACTAAAGAAGGCTGATATGGGGTTCATTATCAGAAGAGAGAGAAGGGAAGAAGTAGAGAGGAGAGACAGGAAAAAACAGAGCTGGCATCTACTCAGCATCTACTATTAATATATTGGCAGGCATTATTTTAAGACCAACATCAGAAAGTGCCCAGCCTTCACTTCCCGTCACCTGCCTGGAGGAGACTTGAGCACATGTTGCAATCATTACATGGCCCAGTATGTTGCAAAGGAAAACCTCTTGATGGTAACATGGATAGCTATTATTGTGCCATTATTTCATGTCCTCTCTATTCTTTCTCTTTTCTTATTTCTCCTTTTCTGTGTTTTGTTTGTCTGATTGCAGATCCTTCCACCAAGGATTCGTCCTATAATTTTCTGCAAATACACTCTTAAAATTGACAGAATATACTCTGAATACTAAAACAGGACTGCTAATAACAATTTGCAAATCTTTAACCATTACTTCTAATCAGTTGATGTAATACTCAACATTTGGATGTTCTGCCACCTCTCAAACTTGGAATAACTTCCATTCTTTGAGTTATAGATTCTATAGAAATAGTATATTTGTTAATTTGTTCACTCTTTCGACAAGGCCGACTGACTGATTCTATGATCTGTGTCTTTTTCTCTGTGCTGAGTACTATGGCTCATGCCAGATGCATCACATTTAGTTTATTTAAGTAAACTCAATGAGGAAGCTGAGTATCTATGAAAACATCACTTAGTTAAAATATTTTGAACTTTTCAGAAGATATCTCTAGCAACAGTTTAAACTCTGGATTCTGTATGTTCATGAGCTGTTTTCAAAATGCCATGGAACATAAAATATATCTAATAGCTTATTGAGTATATGTCTACACATATATGAAAAGATACATTGATTTAAATTACCTTATCATGTGTAGCACCAAGTGAAAACTACAAAAAAATACTTCTAATAGGGACTGGTGAAAGAAATTGTAGAACATTAACAAAATAGAATGTCACAACATATTGTGAGTACGTGTGTGTTGATGAGAAAACTACAAGGTGCAGAACATTCTGCTTGGATATACTGGAATTTGAACTGCATATGAAAGTCCAGGAAGATTAGATTATAGCTAAGATTAGGGCTATATTTAGGGACAGAAAATGAAAGTTAAACTTACAAAAACAATTCTTCACTACTTAAAGCTCTTTCCAATATTTTAATTTTTACTGGATACTAATACTAATGTAAATATTATATTTAATATTTACTAATATATTTTAAAAATCTATAGTTGAGCTAAACAAAAGCCAAAACAATTAAAACTAGAGAAGCCAGATGGGAGAGGGCTGAGAGGATTCACCAGACACAGAGCGGGGAGCAGAATAGGCAGATCTACTGAAATACACTGCTAAGGGAAGCAGGAAACTACAACTAATTAGCACCAATCAAATTTTCCCAACACTTATATAGCTGTTGAAGTTGATTCCCTAAAACCAAAATTAATAGGAGAGCCATTCTAAAGCTCTTGTTTTGGGGGCCTCCCTGGTGGGATAGGTATAGATGTTAAATCTCAGTGCTACCAAGCTATGCACAACCATTGAAGCCTGAGTTCAATCCCCAGACAGAGACTGAAGATCTCTCCAGTCTCTCCTGCTGCTCCCCTCAGATGGAGCATGTAGTTACCAACTCACTATATGAGTCCAGCATTAATTTAAAACTGAAACTAGATAAAAGACATTCCAAGGATGTTATGGTCTGAGTAAAATATATGTGTGTGTATAATTGTCTAATATGCACATATAATTTGTTATTGATCATAAATCAGGTTACAGTCTAGCTCATTACATTTTCGTCAACAAATGAAAAGAACATGTATTCTGATACTTTGTAGTGGAGTGTTTTATAGATATCAGTCAGGTAAAACTGATAGTATTGGCTATCTAGGCACTCAATGATTTTTCTGCTCATTTGTTCTACGGATTTCAGAGAGATAAGTGGTGAAGTCTCCAACTATAATTGAGTGTTTATATTTATCCTTTAATATCTATCAGTTCCTGTATTATGTATTTGTAATTCTGTTGATGAGTACAGAAATATATTTAAGTCATTTTATATTTTCAGTTATCAAATTACATATTTTTACCATAGTTGATTTTATGTTCATTAACTTTCTTCCTTTTTATTGAAAGTCATATAAACACATTAAGAGCTTTAGGATTTTTAGAATTTCTAAGAATGGTATCATTTTATACAGTTTAGAGTCATCTCAAATTATTTTTCTATGAAATGGCAACTCACATTTTCTTATTATATGTTAATCTTTCCTTTATTCATTTTTAGGAATTCCTTGCATGGTAATGATTTTAATCTTTCCTGTTATATAGCCTCCTGTTATATAGTTTTTTTAATATTTTAAAAGGGGTTTTAAGACATTTTTAGTTATGAATGCTTTGTAGTATAAGTGAAATCACCAATATTTTCTTTCAGGTTTCTGAATTTTGAAAAACACAAATTTTTCAGCACTTTATACTGAAATTAGTTAATTCTATTCTAATAACTTGTAGATTTTAGAAGCATTTATATCTCTCAAGTACTTGAAACTTGCTTTTGTATGTTTATATAAAAAAGTTCTCTTTTTTGAAATGGCTATCAAATTTCCCAATAATATGTATTAAAATGTTCATCCATTCTGTCCCAATTTGAGATACTGTCTTTGTCATATTTTAAGATTCTGTATGCCCTTGTATATATTTCAAAGCTTTACCGTTTGTTAATGTACCACTCCTTGAGCCAATATTGCATTGTCTAATTATAATGTGATTATCATTTGATAGGGTTTTTCCTCAACACTCTACCACATTGACATCAGTGATGACTTTAGGTACTCACTTGCAACAGCAAGGTAATCCAAAGGAAAAAAATAAACAAATGGGACTACATCAAATGAAAAAACTTTGGCACAGTGACAAAAGATACCCTAATGAATAGGAAAAAACATTTGCATACCCTATGTCTGATAACGGGCTGATATCCAAGGTCTACAAAGAACACATGCAACTCAACTAAAAGGAAAAAAAAAGAACCCTATCAAAATGCCAGGTAGCTTACTTCTTCAAGATGCACTGATAATGAATAAGCCCATTAAAAAAAAATTGTCCAGCGTCCCTTATAACTTGGGAAATGCAAATCAAATCCACAATGAGATACTACCTCATTCCTGTGAAGGTGTACATATCAAAAAGACAAGGAACAAGATTTACCAAGGCTCTGGAGTAAAAGGAACCCTCAAACACTGTTGGTGGGAATATCAACTGCTCCAGCCCTATAGAAAAAGTGTAGATCTATTAAAAATAGATCTGCCGGGCCCTCCCTGGTGGTGTAGCGGGTTAAAGCACACCACTGAGAAGCTAGGGCCACTTCTTCATGGGTTCGATTCCCGCCTGCTCCGGAGGAGATCCACATGGCGCGGCAGACCTCTCCTGACCCACCCACTGCTCCCCTCAGCAGTGTACTTCGTCGATCTGCCTGTTCTGTTCCCTGCTCTGTCTCTGGTGAATCCTCTCACTGCCCCTGCCCCTCTGGCCTGTACCCCAGTTCTGTATACACAAATAAAATCTTTAAAAAAAAAATAGATCTGCCATGTAATCCAGCATTTCGACTCCTCGGTATTTACCCAAATAATGCAAAAACTCATATTTGTTCTCCTGTGTTGATCGTGCCACTCTTCCAACAGTCAAGTTATGGGAACTATTGTGTGCCCTATTGGGAAAAAGTAGTATAAGTACAGTATGTAATATTGCTCTTCTATTCAAAATGGAAAATTTACAATTTGTAACAACATGAATGAACCTAGACAGGATTATGCTAAGTAAAGTAAGTCAGAAGAAGAAAGAAAACTACTCATATGTGGAATATAAAGAACAGAAACAGACAAAACTAAATCAAAACCACCCTAGAAATCTGGCTAAAGAACTGAGCTTCCAGAAGGAAAGAGAGAAGTATGGGAGGAGAAAGGGGAACAGGGACCCAATGGAGTATGGTAAAGGATTATGGGCACCTTGGTGTGGGCACAGTGGGGTAATGTAGATCTGAAGAGTTGTGAACCTACACCCCTAAATTATATACAGCATTGTCAATCAATGTTATAGCAATACAAAATACTACCCAAAAATTGTAAAAACATAATTGTTTCAAATTTTCAAGATACCAAAAAAAATGCATTTATCTTATTGGGACTCCATCAGATTTATAAATTTATTTAGGAGGAATTGACATCTCTACAATATTATTTCAATATGTTCAAGCCAAATTTATAAAGGATAATTATTTTAAAGGCTTTCTGATATAAGTTTTATACATTTTAGGCATATATATGTGACTTTATATAATGAGGTTGAGGGACATTTTAAAAAAGTGCTATTAAATTAGTATACAAAAATAACTCTCTTGCTTCCTTATGATGGAAACCCTCCTACTGTCAAGTTTCTCCAAAGAATCTACTGTAGACTACAGAATCCTCTGTAGTTCTGAAATCTCACACACACTAACGACAACCTGGTTTGTGAATTGTCACAGGAAGATTAAAATATGCCGAAATCTTACTTGAGTATACATGTTGGGAGCTGGCTGAACTGGTATGAAATATAGGAGGAAGAAGATTGACATGTAAACTTAATAAGATGAGTTCAAGAAGTTGTAACTTGGCTTATAAAGCTCTGAGAATGTCAGCAGCCCTGCTCTTCATTTAACTTCAGGCACTTCTTTCCCACCTTGTAGATTGCATCTCTCCTGGGCGTACATTATGTCAGCAGAACATTCTGACATAAATTTCCATCACTTAAAGTTCACAGGCAGTGTGCAGGAAAAGTACCATTAGGAACCATAGCAGTGAAAGTTAAAGCGGGTGGGGTTCAGAGGGGTGGGGGTGACAATTGCCAGCAGAAGTGGAGGCATTGTTCTGACGCTGTGAAAGGTGCTTTTAAGTATATTAGTGATATTCCTGTGAAAGCCACCTTATCAATTCATTCAAAATAAAACATCCATTATGTGGAAATTGTGACGCAGAAGGAAAGAGCATAATGATCCTTTTGTTACAAACTCCTGGGCAAATAAGTCAAGATTCAGTCAAGGCTCCCAAAAAGAAATGTGAAGTATTAGAATTAATGGATCATTTGAAACTTGTTCTGAATATTACAAAACTATTAAAATGATCTGAAAATACATATTCTTTCTTCCCATATACACTGCCCCCCTTTCCTTATACTAAAAAGCCTCACTAGAAGTTAGATGCATCTCAGTTAACCTCATTTTTAGTTGACACTGAGCCTTCAATTATTAAATAGTAGAGCAGAAATAAATGGCTACCAAAATTAATAATGCATGCAATTATTTTCTGTTCTTTATGTTGGAAAGTAACTGAAGATGCTTTCTCAAAATACTTTTTATGTACATAGAGCTTAAGGTTATGGATTTTCAGATTTCTGAATTTTGATTATGGCTTGGTTTTATTGGCAATATATTGGGAAAAATAAAAAGCAATGTGGATTTTGGGGTCAACCTGGATTTAAACTCCAACTTTAAATCTACTTTGGTTATGATATCAGACAGTGATTTAAGTCATTTGTCTTAAATATTGTGATGAAGATTAAATGAGATAATATATGTCCCTAACATGGTCCATAAACAATAGATTTTCAGATGAATGATTGTTTACCATTTGGCATTTGTCCTTCTTATTCTCCTCTTCAGTCTCTCTTTACCCTTCAGAGAAAAATAGGTCTATATAAGAAGAGCAGAAAGATTTAAATGCATGTAGACATAATGATGTGGTCTCTCACTTAACTGAGGTTTAAGTAATTCCCACATTTTAGAAATCATTACCCAACAAGTACTTTCCATGACGACAAAAATTCATATTTTTAGATTTAAGTCTCATTAGGATGGAGGATTGAAAACCTCAAGTCAAATGGATTGGGAAAACCTCAGAACTAATTCATCACATGTCCCTTTGCCAAGCTCATACAGAAATTCCCTGGATTATCCACAGTTAGTCCTATCACTGAATCTTGTGCTCCAAAACTAGTTCAATTTCATTGAGTTGTGCTTTTGGCAATAGGATGAAAGAAACAATTATTGAAGACACACTGGCTGTAGATGTTACAAAAAGCAAAGCACTTACATGTATTTTCTTGCTGGTTGCATAAATTAGCTCTATGATGTTTGGTACTATGATTACACTACATATTTATTTTTTAAAGATTTATTTATTCATTCATACAGAACTGGGGTACAGGCCAGAGATACGGAGGGTAAGAGGAATTCACCAGGGACAGAGTGGGGAGCAGAACAGGCAGATCGACGAAGTACACTGCTGAGGGGAGCAGCGGGTGGGTCAGGAGAGGTCTGCCGTGCCATGTGGATCTCCTCCGCGACAGGTGGGGATCGAACTCATGCGGAAGTGGCTTAAGCTTATTAGTTCAGTGCTTTAACCCGCTGCACCACCAGGGAGGGCCTCTACATATTTTAAAACTAGAATAGTGACTACTTTTTGACGTCATATGAAAAGTTAACACCATATTCAAGCACTGGACTGTCTAAAAGTGGAAAATCACTTTAATATATTAATACCGCATCCTATAAATTCTGAGGGCTTAGTATGAGCCCCATCACTATCCTAAGAACCACAAAGGGATAACTCAGGACCAAAGGTAATGCCTCCCTCTCTCCTCCACCTGGAATATTGTAATAGTCTTAAATGGAAAGCAGGGAGTCATTAATCTGCCTGTTAATAATCCCTGAGTCTATGAAGATGACTTTATAATGACTCCTTAGTTCTGTACTCTTCATTCTTTCATTGCAAGCACCGTATATCTCAGAATGCTAGCTTTTGCTGCATTTGTAATTTCTATAACCATTTCACTTCTTAGGACCTCAGGTTCATTTTACTCCTTAGAATTTGAAAATGAGTTTGGACAATAGGATCACCCAGTGCTTTTTCAGCACAAAAGGATTTTTATTTTGTATTGACAAACAAAAATCATTTCTACCATTTCCTTTAGACTCATTATGAAATCTTTTATTCATGTTTAAGACTGAAAGTTTCAGCAAAATTTTTAGATCTCTATCCAAAAGCAAATGCCAGTATCAAACATGCTTTAAATAATTACACAGGGGAAATACAATCCACATTCTATTAACTCAGTCAGAACCCAACTACCCAGAAAGATGGAAACACCGTACAGCTGACAGACTATACAGGACTCTGAAATTTGTGCATAACATCGCTCAAGGTGTAAGGAGGGAATAGGTATATTGAAGATCTTTTGAATTCTGTTTGTCATATTTATATTCACTGCCATATAGATTACTACATAAATACTTCCAAGCTCAGTCATTTAAACCCTATTTTTAATTTAGGAGTGGCAAAGGCTTTAAAATTAGGCTATAATGAAACTTTAGAAGTGCACTGACATTCATTAAAGAATCCACATTGCTGGCTCTGTAATGTCCCCCTGCACCATCATTTGACTTAACCCCCATAGCATGATGCAGCGTGGGGGTCATTCAGAGTCCCCAGTCTAGGGCTGAGCTCACACTCTTCACTCCATAACGAGTAAATCATAGTAAGTCACAGACATGGAATTTGAAACTGATTCTATCTTGATCTGGAGACCATCATTAACAAAATAACAGGTGATTTTGATATTAGGGAAACCAAGTTTACATGGATTTCCTGCAGTGGCATGCCAGCAACCTGGTGGCCTATAACCAGGTGTTCTTGCTCTGCAGGATCGTAGCTCACTTTATGTATTTGACCACATAAAGCAACAATTGGATCTGTCTTTGAAAGTGGTTGCTACAATTTACACAGGGTGTATTTAATGGAGAGCAATATTAAAGTGTTACACAGGCACAGAGTTAGTGTTAGCCCTTCAGAGTTTGCAAGAGCAGGCTGTTTTTGTTTTTGTTTTTTTGCTCTGTTTTGGCACTAAGATTTCTGTGTCTTCCCTTTCAGAGTTAGTAGACTAGGCTCCTGGGCAAAAACAAGAGTGACCAGTACACTTTAGAAGTTACAGGAATACAATATAATCTACATGTGAAGAAAATGGAGACAAGAACTTCCCAGAGAGGCCGTATCCCCCAGTGATGACTTTATGTTAAAATGGATAAATGTTGATTACATGGGAATTCAGGCCATGGAAATTGTTTTTAGTGAGGGGAGAGAAAAGAAATTTTATAAACATTTATCGATTTCTTCTTGTGTGCTAGGTATTGTGGAGACGTATCTTTATGTCATCAATGCCCGAGCTCTTTGAGCAGTGTCCTCATTTCATAAGTGAGAAAAACTAAAGTGCTGAGTAGTGCGATCACTTTCTCAAGGTGAAGCACCAATGTGTATTTGGCATGCCAGACATGATGAGCCTTAAGGTCTTTCCAGATTAACTCTACTACACCTCCCATGTTTTCTTCTTCCTTCTCTTCCCACCTTCCTCCTCCTCCTCCCTATCATGGAGAAAACTTGGCTAATTTATTACCACCATTCATGAAACAGAGCTTTTGTTTTAACATTTTGATTAGGAAATCAACCTAAAGTTTCAACAAAGACTTGCTCAGTTATTCCCCCAGTAAGTCCCCACCTATGCTTTTACGCAGGGCCTCTCCCAGCTCTACCTCCTTGACTCTCAATTTCCTGTCTCATGATGGGTTCATGGAGCGCGGAACTCTGCTGTGCATGGAACTGAAGACACATGGCTGGGGTGTTGAGATTCTTTCAATACTAATTACAGGTGCTTGCTGGAGAGCAATTAGCAAGGTGGGTGCCACGTACTTTGCAGAACTATCTTCCATCCTGATCATTTTCCCATAGCAACAGTCTCTGACTCTCTTTGAAGTTTAAAAATTGCAGTGTAAGTTGAGTTAAAAGGACTGGATCCAAGAATGAGTGCTAAAATTGAAATGATGATAATGATGACTGCACCTCTAAAATAATAGGCCCCCTGTGATTTCTTTAGTGCCCCTTGTGCTGGGGGTTGGAAACATTTCCCAGACAAGATGACATGGAATAGGTGCAATTGCTCCTGCCCTACTGATAGCTGACACTTACCCATTGTAGTGATCGGCTGGAATCCATTGTTTAAAAACAAACAAACAAAAACAGAAGGGCTGGTCACTTCCTTATAACTATGAATAATTCATTGAATATTTCAGGTAGTGAATTCCCTAAAAATAGCTGAAAACTTAAATGCTTGACCTTAAAACAAAATCCTTACCACTGTTTAATATTGTTATTTTTAAACATAGCACCGGGCAAACCAATGTCCTAAATGCTTTGCTTGTTTTAACTTACTGACTTCACAGCACAATTCCAAGGACTTCTGAAAGACTGAACAAATACCAAAGTCATTCTTAGAATATTGTTCCAGTTTCGAAAATCTAAGTAGAGAATAGACCTGCTTTCCTTTTACCTGGTAAACCTAATTGCCTTATCATGACTAACATTCTTGAATAATGAACCAGTACATGGGACTGAAAAATAGACTGAAAAACTCAAGGAGAAATTGAGATCTTGAACTATTTCCAATTTTCATGTATTCTTTTTTCAAAAATGATTGAGAATCAACTTATATATACTATGTAAGTTAAAGTGGATAATGTGTTGATTTGCTCTTTTGTATTGCAATGCGATTACCACTGTAGGATTAGGTAACATCACTATCATTTCACACAATTATCTTTTCTTTTTTTGTGTGGAGAAAATAATTAAAATCTTAATATCTTTGAAATGTAGAGTAGGATGTTATTGACTACAATCGCAGTGCTAAGCTTTAGAGCTCCAGCACTTATTTATCTACTAATTACAAGACTGTGGGGTTGTTTGTTTTTTAAAGCTTTATTTATGTTATGTATACAGATCTGGAATATAGGCCAGAGGTGCAGGGGCAGTGAAAAGCTTTACCAGAGACAGAGTGGGGAGCAGAACAGGCAGATCGACACTGCTGAGGGGAGCAGCAGGCAAGACAGGAGAAATCTGTTGTGCCGTGTGAATCACCTCCGGGGTGGGGGATCAAACTTGCACTGAAGTGGCTGCAGCTAGCTTGCACTGCTGTGCCCTAACCCTTGAACCACCAGGGAGGGCCTGATCATAAGTTCGTATGGTAAACATCTAATTCCTCCACACTCTAATCCCTGTAACTACCATTCCATTCTGTTTTCAAGAGTTTGACTTTTTCCATTTTTGAAGGTGAATGCTCTATTGCATTAAGGAGAAAATTTCTGAATTTCGTAATGATAAACTAGGTTTATAATTTACTAGCTATATATCCTGGGGCAAATCAATCTGCCTTTCTGATACTCTCATTTCTCAACTGTAAAATAGGGATTTTAAACCTGCCTGGAAGGGTGTTATACAGATCAATTGAGAAAAGATAAATGAAAAATGTTGTAAGCCACAGCTTTGCACAGCAATTTATGTAATATTGTCATTGATTAAAATGAAGAAAGGAAGTGAAAATGCGATAAAGAAAATTTGGGCAATACACCCCCTTCCTATTTCAAGGGTCTTTTCTCATATTATTTTCATGACATTTGGACAATTTATTGTAAACGATTCAGAGGAATATAGAAGAAAATGAGAATGTTTTTCTGATGAACCTCTTTAAGTTTTTCCCCCCTCTGTAACCACTATTTATAGTTAGAAATAAATATAATGGTTTCCTTCCTCTTTATAAAGCAAATCAGGCTTGTTACTTTTGCAACAGACCTGGAGGATAACTGTGGTTTCACCTCTGGGTGACCCAAGTTTGACATTTTTCCAGTTTTGGAATGTGGCTATCTTTTAGATGTGGCAAAATAGAAATCTCCTAGAAGGTGATGACAAACAATGAATCATTAATGTCCCTCAAAAAAAAAAAAAACAACTTATTGTTGAAGCATTAGACTTTTTTTTTTTCAGTGAAATGACAATTATTTCATTATCCATGATTCATCAGTTTTTAGCGTGTTATTCATATATAAATTTGAGATTCAAGCTGACAGGAAAATAGTGCCAAATCATTGATCTGCAGCTTGAAAATGCTGCATGATTCGATTGCTCTGCAGTTTTCAGCAGAATATAGTCAAAATTATCACTTTTCTGTTGTGTCTACAATACTTTTTGCTCAAACTCTGAGATGTTCTTGAATTTTACCTTCTAATGTTTCCTTACTTCACCTGAAGTTCTGTGGCTAAAAATAGTACCAAGATAAGTATTTTCTGAATGCTTTCTGTCTCTTGAATGTCTGAATTTATTACCCTCTGCCTTTATACAACCAATTGATTTACTGGGGATTCAGCCAGAGGGAAAACTCTTCCCCAAATGTTGGCCAATAATAGCCATTAACTAATATCATCCATTAGAAACAAGTAATAGAATTAGTAAGTGTTCATTAATTACCAAAAGTGAGGCGGGGGAACCCAGCCTGCCCATGTGCCCACATGTGGCCTCGTCAGCCGCCACCCCCTTCCACTGAGACCTGTGTTCTTGACATTTTTGTCTATGCCTACTTTGTTACATGTTTTCCTTCTTTGTGCAGTCTCCTCTCTTCCCCTACCTCTTACTTGTATTATCTCTTCATTTTATGATTCCTTCTCCACATTTCTCCCTTTCCCTTTCTTTGTTCTATCTATCAGCTGACAAGTGTGCCTGTTTTTCCTGCTTACATATGATTAAGAACTATTAGTCTTGCTGAGCCTGGAAACTAATCAAGATTAAATAGAATATTAGCCTTATAATGGAGGAATTGACAATCCAACAATACAGCTGTCAATTTTCTCTTTTTTCCCAGGATGGAGGTTTGGGGTCATGGTGAGGAGGCATGAGATTATGTGGGTATGTGGACATGATGCTTCCCAACACAGTCATATTATACCTAGATTACATGTTTTTTATATCATACAAGTAAAGAAGCAGAAACTTCGAGAACTGCTCAGGCCCATGGAACAGGAATGACCCAGGTCTACCTGGCTTCAAGCCTGTGCAAGCTGTTTCACATAACCTCTCACTGCCTCCAGCCATATGGTCGTCCCTCAATTAGCTGATTAAATTGGGTTTATTTCTCAAGTTGATATTCCATGAAAAGCATATTTGCAGAAAAATTTAGCTGTCACTCAGGTTAAGCCTTCCCACAATCTGAACTGTGGCAGTACTCCAGCTTTCCAACCAGTAGAGATGATTGCAACATTTTCTTTCTTTGGTTTCAGAATAAATGTTTTCTCCAGGAAACTGAAGGCTCAGCTGGGCTTTTTCTTTGTAACCCTGCATATATCTATATCCAACACATGCTGTTTAGGGGCATAAAACGGGCCTCATTTAAATTGAATTTTTTGAAAGATTTATTGAATTTATTTATGCATACAGAACTAGGGTATAGGCCAGAGGTACACAGGTAGTGAGACGATTCACCAGAGACAGAGAGGGGAGCAGAATAGACAGATCAACAAAGTAGACTGCTGAGAGGAGCAGAAGGCGACACAGGAGAGGTCTGCTGTACCATGTGGATCACCTCTGGGGCTGGGGATCAAACTCACACTGTAGGGACTGTGGCCAGCTTGCAGTGCTGCATCCTAACCCATTGCGCCACCAGGGAGGGCCCTAAATTGATTTTTTTTAAACCTGCTACGATACTACACTAACCTACGATAGGTTACAGATTAAGGACAAACACATCCAGAAAATGAAATACCATATAAATTCAAGTATTTAGAGCCGGCAGATTTCTTTCATTTGCTTTGGAAAGGTACAACTACATCTTTTTTTCTCACATATGACCATATATCTTTCCCCATGGAATAAGATCTATTACATTCAAATTGCACTTGTGCTTATTCATTCCAGCATGGCAACAAATATCTATAAAAGAACTATAGAAAAATGCTTAAATGATTGATATTGCATTTGCTATCCAAAGCACAAATCATCTCCAACAGTACTCAAATCCCTTTTCTACCTCAAACATAGATAATAAATTAAAATGTCAGAAATATTCTTTGGCTTAAACATTTGTTTTGAAGATTAAAGACATGACCTAGCTCTATCGTTAAAGTCATATCAATTCTGTTCAACAGTAGGGCCTATTGAAAGAGAGGAAATACAGTTTTGAAATCTCCATTTGAGAAAGTAATTTTTGTCAGGATGCTACTATTAGGGTTCCTGGGCAGAGCAAGACCATGTTTCTGAAGCATTGGCAGCAAGACTTGGTACTGAGCAGACAACTCAGAATTCAGAATCTGTCTCTGTCCTTTACTATGTAAAAATGGGAAAAATCATCACCTCAGTCTCCCCTTCTATATAATGGGGATGATCATGAATAGAATTGCTTCAGAATTGCTTCAAGTATTAAATGCAATGATGCATATAAATATCCTTACCATAAAACCTGACATGGAGTAGAATAAGTATTCAATAGTTAGTTTGTATTACAGTTGCCACATGCCAGAACTTTGGTTAGTGTGGGAAAGATTTGGAAATGTTTCCTAGCCTGGTTATAGTCAACTAAGTTTGCAAAATGCACTTAAGAATAGTGTGAAGATGGCGCAATGGTGGGTTGGTGGTGGGAAATCCACGGGAATTACAACCAAGATTAAAAAAAAATGCACAAAATGAAGAATGATGTAAAATCAATTGATTTAAAAAAAACTAAATATGGGACCAGAAAAAAAAATAGTGAATGCTCTGAAAATATTGCACTAAATGTTGTTCATGAGCTTTATTTAACCTAGCAGCTCTGCCCACAAAAATTCCCTGATATTAGGACGGCTCCACCCATATTATAGCCTGATACTTTACTGTGAGTGTCCCATGGAAATTAGAATAGTAAAAATACCCCTATACCAAGCCCATTCTTATCTGATATATTTTTCAAAAATTTGTTCTACTCGTTAATGGCAGAAGTAAATAGAAAAATACACAGTATTTTATAATAAAGTAATGCATGTTTATTGTTAAAGTATTTTAAAAAAGAAAATTATAAAAGACAACAATTAATTATACCTAAATTATACCCAAAAAAAACAAATTGTCATAGAAAACAAGATTCTTTCTGTATTTTTCTACCACTTAATTTTTATGAATGCCTTCCTTATACTCATCTCTTATAAAATCTTGTACAATTTTTTCACTTCACATTTTTAATTAGTGCTTTGATTAATGCTTAATTAATAGAAAAACAAGAGTTCAGAATTTTAGATTGCCTCAAATCATGAACACTACCCTGCCAATTAAAAACAAAACAACACTAGTTTAAACACTACCCAACCTTTATATGCTCCAGATTCTAACTTTTCTTGCTTAAGGAATTGTAAGGGTTTTATTACCTTTTCATTTTATCTTATTTTTTGAATACCACAATGGAAACATTAAATTTTTTGAGCAGATTTTTTTTTTCAACCTGAAATCAACATCCAGCAAGATTGTGTAAATATTCTTAGTATTAGTTTCAGGAAAATACAAGCATGCATAATAACATAATAAATCTCTCTCTAAGTCTACCCAAAACTTATATCAGAATATCAGATCTTATATTCAAAATATAAGTTTTCCTTCCCCAAACAGCTATTTTTTTCCTCTCTTATAACGCATGCTACCCCAGTGAGCCTTTCGCTCTCTGACCTCGGAGACCTGTTAGGTTACTAAGTTCGCTAGTTTACAATTATTTTGCTTTATTAGTGTACTGCTTCCTTCCCTTATATTACTTAAGAAACTTGCAATCATCCACCACTACCATTATCGTTCAGGTTTGCTTCACTTTACATGATCCTCTCAAACTCCTCCCAAGTGTTTTAAATGTTAATGTTTTATCTTTTCTCCTAACTGCACAGTATTCCATTGTGTTGGACACATCACCTCTTTCACCCAATCCTCCCTCCAGCATTGAGCTAGTAGAAATAGTACTTCAGTAAACATTTCTGAGCATAGAATTGTTTGATTTGATGATTTCATGGTCTCAGATGGATGCCCAAAAGTAGGATTGCTGAATCCTATGGCATCTCCATTTTTATGTTAAAATTTCCTGCACCAATTTACATTCCCACCAACAATGTATAAGTGATCCTCTTTATTCATATATTCCCCAGAATATGCTGGAGGTCTTTTTGATATGTGCCCTCATCACAGGCATGAGGTGCTATCTTGTGGTTTTATTTGCCTTTCCCTGATAAGAAGTCAATCATTTACCATTTGAACAAGTTCTTATGAAGACCTTATACATATTGATTATAAAATATATATTGTTCTCGGCCCTCCCTGGTGGCGCAGCGGGTTGAAGCACAGCACTGGGAAGCTAAAGCCACTTCCACATGAGTTCGATTCCCGCCTGCCCCGGAGGTGACCACATGGCGTGGCAGACCTCTCCTCACCCGCCCGCTGCTCCCCTTAGCAGTGTACTTCGTCGATCTGCCTGTTCTGTCCCCCACTCTGTCTCTGGTGAATCTTCTCACCGCTCCCGAGCCTCTGGCCTGTACCCCAGTTCTGTATGCACAAATAAATATCTTTAAAAAAAAAAATATATATATATATATATATTGTTCTCAGTTAAGTTGATATGCTAAATTTAGCTACCCACTAGTACCCAACTGTTATGGTAATGTCGTTATGCTTTTACTAGGCTGTGATTCTTATAAACTAGTCTCCTATGAATGTCTACTAAAGTTTTCCATTTCTGAAGTTTTCTTTCCCATGTTTCGAATTACTTATTCACAATAAATTCTTAGAATTGGGATCAAAGTACCAACAATTAATTTACTAATTGTTTATTTGTTCAAGAGGTATTTACTGATTTATCTGGGCATTTGTGTGGACACGATGCTGAGCATGGTACAGGGGCTGGGACCCAGAAGCATCAGCCATGGTCCTGTCTTACACAATGTGTTATCAGACTTTAGGACTCTAAGTTGATGTAACAAACTTCTTTCCAAAGCACAATATCAATGTGTGCTAAAGATCATAATAATTAAATCCCATTGTAGTTTTATAAATACATAGACAAAATGTAGCTAAAATATTGGTACAGATATAGTCAGAGATATAGACGTAAGTATATTTAGACTTGCAGATGTAATCTATCTGAGAGAACGTACACCATGATGGAAGGATGATTATCTCATATTACTCACCTTTCATTCCAGGCACTAACAGTAAGTTTGCCTTTTTTATTTATCTGAAATACATGTAAACATCTGAATACTACTGCTACTTGTCCAATACAAATACGTATTTACACATACTTCACAAAATAACTACATCCAAAAAAATTCATTTTAAAAATATATTAATTGAGATGACAGATTGCTTCAGTATGATCTAACTCTACTGAAAAATCAGCCCTGCCTCTAGGTCCTCAAATTCCCAGACTCACTTAAGGGTAAAAACTTCATTCAGTAAGTAACATTTTAGGAAATTGTTTCCAAAAACTTCTCCTCTGAATTCCCACAAATTGGTGTCACCCATTTAATGTCTCCTCTACTATTATCATCGCAATTTAAAGGGGTTTCTTCCTTCTCTAAGATCCTCCCAATCAGCTTTCAGGCCAATACTACCAAAACCTACCTCTGACTACTCTGCCCTTTTAACAAAAAAGCATGCTTTCATGATTCCCTTCTAACCTCCAGGGGGAATCTGATTATTATTGGGTCAGATTATACATCTTTCTCCTTGCTTTCATGAAAATCTACTCCAGTCTATCCAAACACGCATTTTCATCCATACCCTTTACTTTTTCCCCCTCATCATTATTCACTCTGTATTGTTGGTCTAAAAGTCCTATCCCATACACTAACACAAAATACTATTGTGTACCAACTATCTTCTTCTGTGCCAAGAACTGAGTATTTCCAAATGTTACCTAACTTTAATCATAACCTCTACTCCATAGGAGACAACTGTGGCACACCACTAGCTTGATCAAATTTACATAACAAATTTAATGTCTAACATTCCTGTTCTTTGAGCCTAAGTAGATTTCATGGTCAAACTGCTACTTGTTTTTTTTATCTCAGTTACCACCAGATTTATGAAACCCTTTCCAACATTCCAGTTTAGTAGTGATTTCTGACTTCTTGTAAATCATCTGTACACTACATCCCTGAATAGGTTACCTCTTAACTTGGGTACTATGTCTTCTTTCACTAACCCACTTAATATTTTATTACATTTTATGTCCACTAAATAACAAGAACTTTGTAGGTATCTAGTCTACAAAACAAAGAAAACATGATTTTTGCTTTAAAAAAACATGCAATTTAGTTGTGGGGTTAACCTTGAATCCAAGAATAGAAGAATATAGGATAAAAAAAAGGGTAAGAGGAGAAAACATGGAGGACAATACAGAGGACTATGAGTGCTTAGGTTGTAGGAAAACACTATGACCATGCCTGAGGTAAGAAATCCTCTATCATGAAAAATCAAATTAGGATATAAAATAATATGTCTTTTTAAAAAGTAATCAAATTAAAAATATGTAGTTAACATTTAATTATTGTTGTGAATAAAAGCAAAGTATGCGATGTAACAATAAAGTTTAATGTGTAGGTGGGCTGGCAGGCATTTGTGTAGAGAATGAACAAAGTTGCCCTTCTGAGGAAGGGAATTTTTACCCAAGATATCAATGTGGAAAAAAAATATTAGCCAGGTAAAATTGCAAGTGTAGAGGAACAATAATCTCAGCAGAAGAAAATACAGAGGTGAAGGGATTTATGCAGATAAAGACAGTGTTTTCCAGGAATTGAAAGAAGGCTGTTCAAGGATACAGTACAGATCTGTGTAATTGTCTGTGTAAATGGGACCCATAGGGTTTTGTAGTGGTCCCCTGAGGTCAAAATGCCTTGAATGAGCCAATGGAGTAGAAAAGTAGAACGACATCATTGTAGGAAGGAAAGTTGGGCCAGATCTTTTAACATTTCAAAGTACTGTAGAGTTTATAGCTCCTTTTAGTATAAATGGGAATCTATCACAAGATTCAGCCAGTGATTCAGTGATCCAAAACCAAATACTTAAACTTCTAGAAAGTAAACTCCATGGGTTGACACACCTGTGCACACTATTTTATCCTTTATAAATAATCTTAAATTCATAGTATCTAACATAATTATTTGAGAATATGACTTACTTATAGTTTATTTCCTGAAATAGAATGAGCTAGTATCTCTATCTTGTGAAACATACATACTTTGTGAACATAACCAGGCTTTTTTCTCATGTTGTTACATCAACACCATACACTCGCTGAAGAATAAATGTGAAGTTCTTCATCTTTCTCTTCCAAGTGATAATTGTTTATAACCAGGTCTAAACCTTCCTAAAAAGCTGAATTGAACTCTTGACATTGTAGCCAAGCAGAAATTACTGTGAACTACAGACATTTGGAGCAATGACTGCCTTGACAGTATAGGTATAACAGAACTGTCAAGCATTTCATCCTAAGGCTACAGGTTACAGACAATTCAGGTATAAAGTTTGGTGTTCCCTTGAATCAATCTGTCAAAACTTCTGCTAATCCCATTTCCAAGAGGATGTACTTTCTAACAGTTTTTACATTATGAGAAGACTCAACAAAGTTGAATTTGTAACAAATTAGAGGTTATATAGAAATCTAGAAGAATTCCCAGTTGGAAATTCATTCTGTGAGCTAATATAAATTTTCTATCCTGGGAAGGAAATTCCATTTATATTTCATAAACTAGTGCCAATCAGCTAGTTGAAGCTCTATTGAGAAAGATTTGGTGATCATAACTGGGCTGGGAATGGATGCCAGGATTGATTAATGATCATGTGACCAAAAAGAAAAAGCGGTGGTGGAACATGTGGTTGCATCTGCCGAAGTACATTTAGAGTTGTTAGAGCTTTATGAAATACATCTAAAAAAAAATATTTTAAAAGGGAGGGGTGGTGGGATATAAACTGAAGACAGGAAAACATTGACTTATTTAATAGTATTTTAAATTCAGTCAACTTACTGAATTGCCCTTTAATACATCACCATTGTTACCCTGATTCTCTTGAAATTTCACATGAAGAACCTATAGTTAATCATAACAAATTAAAATGTAACTTCCAATTATTTAAATATCTTTTTCTTATCTTATTGCATTGACTAGAACTTCTAAAATAGGTTAAGTAATAAGAGTGTGCCTCCTTTTTTGTTTTTACTTCCAGTGAAATCTCCTTACAATAAAAACCAGATACTAGTTATTTTTGGAAGCTAAGTTTGATAATTTTGTGATATTAATTACAGAAAAGCTGACTCCATGTGATGTTTTTTCTTTTATGATTTATTAATGTATTTTCTACTATTACTGAAAACATACATGATTTTGGCGTATTATTTATATTGCTACAATTTATATATTAATATTATTTTTAACATTTTTTCATTTATATAACAATGAGAATAGGGCAAATGTTTTCTTTAGAGTAAGTTATTGCTAATATGTTTGTTTTATAAAAGTCGATACTTTGTTGGAATATATGAATGTTCTGAAAACAATTTAAGGTAGGCTTAAAAATATAGACTCACGGGCCCTCCCTGGTGGTGCAGCGGTTAAAGCACAGCACAAAGAAGCTTAAGCCACTTCCGCATGAGTTCGATCCCCGCCTGCTCCGGAGGAGATCCACATGGCGTGGCAGACCTCTCCTG
>NW_004567105.1:69194049-69204120 GCF_000260355.1 Condylura cristata | reverse complement strand
AAAAAAAAAAAATCAAGAATAACAATCAGGCGCAAACTTTCAGCTATAGATAAATAAGTCTTCGGGAAATAATGTATGGTATGGTGAATATACCCAATAATACTACAGTATAAATTTGAAATTTGAAAGGGACATAGAAATTAGGTCTTAAAAGTTCTTATTACAAGAAAAAATAGTTTGACTGTGTGATGATAGATGTTAACTGAATCTATTTGGGGAATTATTGTGAAACATATACATACATCAAATAATTAAGTTGTACATCTAAAACTAGTCCAATGTTATATGCCAATTAGATCTTAGTAAAAAAAAGAAAAAAAATCTGCACATTCATATCTAACAGATTTGAGTTATAATCCAGTTTTATTACCTATTGTTATTCCCCAGTTCTAAGAAAGGGATGACATTGGTACTGTACTTTATAGAACTGTAGTAAATACGGTGGTTATAATACCAGTATTTTGTGGCCATTATAAAGTACTTAATAGCTGTGCAAACATACGCACTCAAAGAAAACAGAAAAAATAGGAATGCATTTATTTGAAAGACAACAAAATGAACAAGTAGCAACAACTGCATGCCTTTGGATTCTTTAATTCTCTGAAACCTTTTCTCTCTTCCATGTTTTTTCAAGTCTCTCTGTCACTTCTGTGTCTTAGTATGCAATCTGTATTATCCCAGATACCTGCTATTTCAGTGAGATTTATAATGCATTGCTGAGTTATACATAGCATTTGAAAAAAAAATAATTAGCTACTTAATCCCCTCTGAAACCGTGGCTCTATCTCATTACTCTCCCCTTCTAGTTCTTTTTCTTCTTCAACATTGTTGAAGACATTTGCTTATTATAGTGTTTCCATAAAGTATCTCTTGAATAAAACACTTACTTTGTTTTGGTTTTCCTCATTTATTGATTTCTATCTTTATTTAGTCTTTTCTCTCCTTTCATTTCTGCATGGTAGGGGAGAATGAGAGAAGAAATGTGGCCTCATCAGTAGCTCATGTCTGTAGGAGGCTGTTTCTGTTTCCCTCCTTCATGTAGACATCAGATCAAGGGAGCGGAGGGACGGACACAGAGCATCCTGTTCACCAATCACATGTGATATCTCATCAGGCAGATCTAGCATAAGAATGTGAAGTTTGGAATCAAATATCTACAATTTAATACAGGCTCTACCATTTATTTCTTTGTGATAAAGCCCTTAACTTCTCTAAGTCTCATTTCCCTTATCTGTGGATAGGGCATAATACAGTGTTTTCTCATAGAGTTTTGAGGATTAAATGAGATAATGAGGGGCTGTGTTTATCTCACTGGCTCATCCTTACCGATGCATACAGAAGTGTGTGATGTGTGTATGTGAAATATTTCTTAAATTAATAATTCAAAAATGTTTCTTGAATGAGCATTGGGAATTTCCTCCCAGCCCTAAAACTCTCCATGTTACTGGGGTCCAATCTTGTGCAGAGATTGAAGAGCTCACTGAACCTCTGCAGCTATTACGTGATAAAAATGATTGAAGCCACTTGCCAACATAAAAGTGCCTTGTGCTCAGTTATTAATAATACTGAGCAGTGCCCATTATAGAAAACCTGCAGCTTTTATGCTTCCATAATTTTAAGCATGCTATCATCCTCTGAAGAAAGAAGAATCGCTCCCAATACAAATTCTACCAGCTCTCTATTTTCCAATAAAGAGAAGCTGGCAGATGATGAAAACAATGGCAGGTCCTTTCCTAGCCCCACTCAGAGGGAGGGGAAAGCTGTAGGAGACCAACTCTTACCTTATGCATATCACCACATGCGTGGATAACTGACAGCAAGAACCCACATGAATGGAGATATGAAAGGCAGTACACGCCCTTCTTCAAGAGTCATATCTGCAAGATCATCCCTTTCCCATAAAAGAGTGAAAAATTATTCAAAATCCAAATAGACATGCCCAACTGCATATTCCTGTACCTAACATGTTCTACCACACTTGCGAGAGGGTACTTAGAGAAAATTTTGACATCTTACATATCTTTTTTTTAAATAAGCCTTTTTCTAATGACTCCGCCTCCTGTTCTGAGGGCAGGAAACGATTCGTTGTATTCTAGAGTGCTGTGTGTAAAACATTTAAATTAGAATATAACTTTTCAGGCTGGTAGCAAATATAGAACATTTGTCCAATGTATAAAACACAAGCCAGCCTATGAGTTGCCTGTGGTGGTGATAGAAAAATGACTGAGATAAACATTTTAATCACAACCAGTGCATAAGAGAGTGCCCTGAGAGAAAATTGCCTATAATATTAAGTAAAAACACTTGAATACAAAGGATCCCAAAAGGAGAAGCAAAGTGTAGGGAGAGAGATCAAAAATTTTGCTGCAGCTGATTCTTTGGGATTATGTACAGGTTGGAACATCCCACCGATGTGGTCAGAACACCCCAATTGATTGGGTAAGGTGTTGGTCAGTCAATCCAGGAAGAGTGGCATGGCCATTCCCTGACCAGTGTCCCAGCTGTGAAACAATCGCTCCCCTCTACCCACCATGGCCAGGACACAGCACAGCCTGGGGGTGTCTGACTCTCCAGCTCATAACTAGGAAATGGTTGGATTTTTTTGCAAAGGGAATTGAGGAGTTAAAAATCACTACCTTGTAAGAACCGTTTCTGTTTTTTCTCTTGACCTCAAAAATAGCTTTTATAAGAGACTTTAGTTGAATCGGTTGGAAACAGCAACCCCCACCCAGTAACCTCACACTTTCTTCCCTGGGTGGGGAAGTATCAGAACTTAGTCCACAGTATTAAATGTTTCATTCTTAACGTATCATCAATCATTTACTGCCGGAAGGGGTGTAAGGAGTTCCACAGCTTACCCGAGACTATATTCTACATAAGACACTCACATATTAGCCTAAGAGGTGCCTCCTACATGTAAAACTTTCTTCAAGATGGGACTCATGTCTTCTTGCAAGTTGCCCAAGACTTTCTGACATTGCTCATCAAGCATCAATCAAAATGTCTCCGGGACTTAGTATTGTATTCTACATTTATTTCCCACACAGTGATAATGGTTTTCCATTAACTGGAATTATGTTTCTCTCACCCATATAAATGAAGTCTAAAGTAGCTTTGGTGTATGTGGTGCAGAAGTTGGAGGACAGAGGACAGAAACTACCTCTGATATTCAAATATCTCTGAGAGGAGAAGCCACAGTGAAAAGTTGGTGCAACCGGCAGATGACATTCCCTCTCCCTTTTGTGATGCAGAACACAAAGGTGCTCTTATTTTCTGCCAGGAATGGGACTGGGAAGGAATTGTGACATGCATCAAGGGGAAAGAAAGGCTACAATTCCTTGCTACAATCTTGCTCCCATTCTTTGCTGAAGATAAATAAGGAGCCAGCCCGCTCCTGGTCTTGGTGTTGTGGCAGCACTAACAGCCAAGAAACCCCTTGTGGTTCCGTCATCCAGAGCTATCTTATTTTAACTTACTCAAGAACTCTAAGAGGTGCTGGTAACAGCACCTACAAGCAAATCTCCCTTCCAGAACTACCTGATGAATCCTGGAAAAGGAGCAGGGTTTCCGCAAGAAAAAGACAACATAGGGACCTAACGCCCCCTGTTGGTAGAAATGTAGAAATCTGGGATTACATTTGACTAGAGTAGGCTGCAGGTAGTTTTCTCTGACTGAGCCAGTTACTTAGGAAGAGGCCTTCTTGTTGTTATTTTTACCACATACCAGATGGCCTGGTCAATCGCATGCCTTCATTATTATTGTAACCAAGTGGATATTGTCATGTCAGGCATGAGGAACGAACTGATGAAGAGGGCTCCAGCATGGACGAAGCTGCTGTAGAGAGCTCGACTAATTGCCCTGTGGTCCAAACCAGCATCAACGTGATTTCTTGACAGCAGTCCAGATGGCTCCAGCCTCTACTCCAGGCATGCCAGCCTGTTAGGAGGGTACTACCACCTGCTCCGGAAGAGGGCTGAGCCCATTAATTCTCATTTACAAAGATGACATTGATTCAAGAGTGCTGGCCACATGGGAACCCACATTTTAGAAACCGGCCACTAAGGCCTCCTCATCCATCCAGTCTCCCGTCCTCTGGCCTTGTTGCAACAAAAAGTTAGTCGCAGCCCTTAAACTCTGTTTGCTCTCTAGTTTTATTACTGGCAGAAAGCTGTGCAGTTTATCAACATTATCTCATATTGGCAGATCCCAGACAGTAAAATGGTAGTTGTTGGGGCCATTAAGAGATGCTTCCACACTCTGACTGATACCGAATTTATAGAGACTCGCTGTGTAAGGTCCTGGAAAGTACAGATTGTCTCATTATATGAAATGACAACCTAGCACCTCCAAGATAGGGCAATTCCAAGTACTCACAGGCCTCAGGTACAAGTGGGCTTTTGAGGCTTGTTAAAAAATGATGCTGATAAACTTTTAAGGTTTTTACAGGATGCATCTTTTTCTATGCTCAAAGCTTCAAGGAAAAATAGGATCTCTCCCTCTCAGCTCCTGCAAATCCTTGTCTGACAAAGCCTACATTCTTATCAGGGAAAAGTTGATCACTTTTCTCTTTGTACTTCCTTAAAGTCCCATATTGGGGCCCTCCCTGGTGGCACAGCGGGTTAAAGCACAGCACTGAGAAGCTAAAGCCACTTCCTTATGAGTTCGATCCCCACCTACCCAGGAGGTGACCACATGGCGCAGCAGACCTCTCCTGACCGGCCTGCTGCTCCCTTCAGCAGTGTACTGCGTTGATCTGCCTGTTCTGTCCCCTGCTCTGTCTCTGGTGAATCCTCTCATTGCCCCTGCACCTCTGGCCTGTACCCCAGTTCTGTATGCACAAATAAATAAATCTTTAAAATAAATAAAGTCCCATATTGTATGTATACACGTGTGTCTTCAGTTGGGTTCTTCAGAGGCTGAGATAGGGATTCTCGTGTAACCAGGTTTTGCAGGAAAAGCACCATGGGGACACAGGGTGGGCAGGGGGAGGAGTTCCTCAGAGGCTCAGGAGCATGAGTTCTACTACATGGTAGGCCACACCTGTGAGCCACCTTTTGCTCCTGGTGGTGAGTGTGAACCCCCCAATAGAAGGTGTTGGACAAGGTATGGACCATGACCCAAGAGTCTGATTCACCAAGGATGAGTGAACCATGACTATCATCATCAACATCCCTGGGAATTTGTTTGACCTCTCAGGGATCTCCCCAAATCCATGGATTCAGAAATTCTATAACTAGGAACCAGAACCTGAAGGCTGTCAAACTCCCCAGTTGATTCTGACATAATACAAGTTGAGAAGCACCAGTCTAATTGAAGTTCTGAATCTAATCTTTGTCACTCACAGCAGTGGCAAGATGGACACACATGCCTGGTAAAGAGCCTTGGGTCTCAGGAAAGATTTGTCAATCATAAAAATAGCAGCTAAAGGCTTAAGCAGAGGCGTGTTAGTTGGGTAAAGGAGGTTATTCCTTGGCAGGGGGTAACACTCTGCTAAGAATGGTTCACCTACCTTAATTAGTTCTCATAGAAACCCAAGTTGTGAATATGGATTGGGAAGTTGAGCCTTCAAAATCAGCTCTAGGAGCACAGTAGTGAGAAATGGACCTGGGTTTATTTTCTTAAGGTCTCATTGATTTGTATAACCATGTAAGTTTCAGGAATACTACTTCACATTGTATAGATGTATAGAGCACACCATCACCCAAGTCTAGTTACCACTTAACACTATCCAGTTGAACTCCTTCACCTATTCCTCCCACCATTAAATGTTCATCATCATTTATCATAGGAAAATGCAAAGCAAAATCACAATGATAAGTCACCCCGTGCCTGTGAGAATACCTTTCAAAAAGACAAGTAACAACAGGTGTTGGTGAGGGTGTGAAGAAAAAGAAATCTCATACACTGTTGTTGGAAATGTAAATTGGTGCAGATGAGAGTATCAGTCAATGCAGATTCTATTGAGAACAGTACAGAGGTCTCTCAAAGATTAGAAGAGAATTTTATATGAGTCAGCATTTCCATTTGTGGGTCAAGAGCTCAGTTTTGACTGAAGACTTCATCTTGTGTAAAGCCCCCATTTTTAGCTACCAACCCATTTTTACGTGGTAGAGGTTTTATACTACACCTCATGGGAAACTACAAAAAGATTCATGGGGAACATGACATAATCATGTTTATATTGTATAAAGAGCATTTTGGGTTTTTTTCCTGGCAAGTGGATGGAAAGAGCAAGATCACATTAAGTTGAATTGTTAGAAAGATATTGTAATATAGGAGAAGGAGGAATGACTTAGATTAAACCATTAGCTTCCTAGAGCGATAACAATGCCTACACTAAAGAGGTATCTTCCAAGTAAAATAAGCAATGTTTAGAGATTGGATAAAGGCATAGGAGAGAATTCGAAATTAGATCATCCCTCCAAATTCTGCCTCCCACCACAAAATGGATGATTCCATTCATTGTGATGAGAATCATTAGAAAAGGACAGCATTACGGGAGGAAGATATTTCAGATTTATACATTTACACTGATTTATGAGATGCTGGTAGTGTGTACAAATATTTTTTATCCGCTGCAGGATATAGCCATCCAGAGACTGTGCACTAGCAATAAAATTGTGAGACTTGTTGCTGGAGAAGAGATAGAATATAGAGCACTAAGATGCCAGCAAATAGGAAAAAGCATAAACCAAGAATATGACCTAGGACAGAGTTTAAAGTTCCCCATCTTTTAAAATTCAGAAAATAATAAATTAAGGGGACAGAAGTGGAAGTAACAGATAAGAAAAAATTAAAGAGGAAATTTATTGTCAGATAAAGCAAGAAGGAAGGTGTCCTAATGGAAGTTATGATGTGTGGGGGTAGGTGTCGCTGAAACATGTGACATGAAGATGACAGGAATATAGCTACTTAACTTAAGGACAGGCATTCTTGCTCTTTCATGGAAACAATGTGCATGGAAGACACATGGAGGACTAGAGATAAATCATTGATGAACTGACTTACTGACATAATTTCTCAAAAGAGGAAAAGCAGCATGCATTAGACTGATCTACTACCAATAATCAAAAACTCAGCATTTGTAGATGTCTACAACCTGGAATATTCCAGAATGGACTAAAACCAGGAAGAGCTAAATGCAGCAAGCAGCTGGACTGTGTGACCTGCCTGGGGGTAACAGCGCACCACGCCCTATCACGTTTATCACTTCAATAGAGGGTCCACTGTTTCCCTTCACAGAGCAAACAGGTGAAAGCCTACTTCACCTTCCCATACCTCTGGATGTATCAGAGCCTCTCTTCCCCTGGGAGTGCCTCAGGGTCTTCTTGCTCTGATTTTTGATTTTTCTCTGGGTGTGCAAGCATTAAGCATTAAGTCCTGATTAAGCCAAGCAAAAAAAAAAAAAAAAAAGACATTTTTTTAAACTAACTGAATTATTATGAACATGAGCTATTTTTACTATGAGGACAAATCATTTTAAAGGATTGCAAAGAGTAAGATATTTTGAACAAAGGAAATCTCTGTCCACAGATTTGGAATGAAAAGAGTATTTTGCTGTTGTGGACTTAAAACTTACAAGTCACACAAAATTAATACTATAGGATACGTATACTGTAGTCCAGTACTAAAACAATTGTACACTAAAGACATAATAAAGATGGGGATAGGGCTTGGTGAGTTAATGAAGTGGCATATATAACTATAGAATAGAATTATTATATACTAACAAAGTACTATTTCCTTTCAAATGAGAATTTAATGAGATTTGGCTTTGTCTGCCTATGTTCTTAAAATTTTTTGAGAGAAACTTTAATTCTAGTATAATCACTAACTTTTTTGTGAATATATTGTTTTCTTACATTGAACACACTTGGCAATTTATTTTCTTTTCCCTTTTTCTTTTGCAAAAAAGAATTGGGGTGTAGGCTAGAGGTGTGGGGTGAGAGGATTCACAGGACTCAGAGTGGGGAGAACACATGGATTGACTGGAATATACTGCTGAGTGGAGCAGTGAGTGAGACAGGACAGGTCTTCTGCACCATATGCATCAGTTCCCTGGCTGGGGATCGAACTCAGGCCAAACAGTGACTTAACTCTAGGCCAACAGGAGGCCTGAAATTTATTTAATAAAAATATAGCTAATGAAAATCAAACCCTTTTAAGTGAGTCTGTGTATTTAGTTGAGCCTGTGAAGCAAAAGTGATAATAGCTACTTTCAGTTATCTCAGTTATCTACTGGAAACCACCCCAAAATTTAGGACTTAAAACACTTCTGTGGGTTGGAGGGACTCAAGTGTGTGCTTCTCTTCATGGGGACTGTACAGGCCTCAGATTTAACCTGTCTGAAATGACAAAATGAGCTCTCATACTTTCCACCTCAAGTATTGAATAGCCCAGCCCAGACTTCTAGTCTAGTCCAGTATGTCAGCTGGACTTTGAGAGGGAACATTCCATAAGAACAAGCTCAAGTATGCAAGTGCTTATCAGGGCTCTGCTGCTAGATGTTCACTGTGCTCAAGAGCCAGAAAATGTCACAGGAACAGAACCAGAGCCAACATGAGAGAGAAGCCCAAGATCTTTGAATATTGGGGTCATGTATATTAAGGAAATTGAACAAAACTGTCTACCAAAGTTTAGTCATCCAATCTGAGAAATATTTGCATTATTACAATAAAACATACTGTAGCCTTGTGTGTGACCTGAAAGAAGTGGCTAAGGGTTACCCATGCTCTAAGAACGCTTGCTAGCTTAGTAAGGAGGGAAAACCCATTCTAGGCAGAATGCCCTGCAGCTGTCTTCTTGGAAGTCTCCTTGGCCCATTCCCTTATCAATATAGCACATAACATTCCTACTCCCTCATGATAAACAGGCACACAGGCTTATTCTAATAAAAAAGTTACTAATGTCGGGCCCTCCCTGTTGGCGCAGCGGGTTAAAGCACAGCACTGAGAAGCTAAAGCCACTTCTGCATGAGCTCGATTCCCACCTGCCCCAGAGGTGATCCACATGGCGCGGCAGACCTCTCCTGAACGCCCGCTGCTCCCCTCAGCAGTGTACTTTGTTGATCTGCCTGTCCTGCTCTCCACTCTGTCTTCTGGTGAATCCTCTCGCCTCCCCTGAGCCTCTGGCCTGTACCCTGTTCTGTATGCACAGATAAATAAATCTTTAAAAAAAAAAAAGTTACTAATGTACTGAGGGACACGTGTGTGAGAACAGATTCACCTTTGCTCTAAAAGCATTTAGAAGTGGAATGTGTTCAAGAAAGTTTCACCGCATACCTATCTTGCAGTCCCCAGTCTGGTAAGTACTGTGCAGCTGCGTCCCAGGTCTCCAGATTCCTAGAGGATCCATACATACCAACATTGTTTCCAAGTACTTACAATCGTTATAGAGTTGTCAAACATCTTCTCCTCCAGCTAGGCCTCATATTGGTTCAGTTTAAATTCCCCTGGACATAAAATTGCAGGTTCACTAGGCAGAGCTTCTTCCAAGTCAAAATTTTGCTGTGCTCTATGTTTAATCCCTGCACCTCACGGTGTATGCTATCTTTCTAGCAGCCAATGCAAGTTTCTTCACCATCCAGCTCACATCAAACCAATGCTTCTATTTTTGCATCAAGTGTTAACACACACACACACAACCATCCTGGCAAGCCTTTAGCAGTTCAGGCTGCTTTGATCCTGTGACCTCCCTTCTTCGTATAAGCATATATGGCATCATCACAAAATAAGAGAATACAGGACAGTCAACTACTGACAAATGGTTCCCCCCAGAACTGCCACCTCAATTGCACTCAAAATGCAGTGCTTCTAACTTGTCTAACACCATGTTTAAGTTGAATGCAATGACAAAGCATAGTCATCCATGTATCCAGAAGCAGGAAAAAACTATAATCAATTGACTATAAACAGGCAGAGCTACTTCAGTAATATAAATTTTGATATGCATCAAATAAAAAATTCTAACCATAGGCCCTCCCTGGTGGCGCAGCGGGTTAAAGCACAGCAATGAGAATCTGAAGCCACTTCCGCATGAGTTCTGTTACAGAAATCCATGGCACATTTAATA
>NW_004567105.1:69189394-69193949 GCF_000260355.1 Condylura cristata | reverse complement strand
GGAGCAGTGAGTGAGACAGGACAGGTCTTCTGCACCATATGCATCAGTTCCCTGGCTGGGGATCGAACTCAGGCCAAACAGTGACTTAACTCTAGGCCAACAGGAGGCCTGAAATTTATTTAATAAAAATATAGCTAATGAAAATCAAACCCTTTTAAGTGAGTCTGTGTATTTAGTTGAGCCTGTGAAGCAAAAGTGATAATAGCTACTTTCAGTTATCTCAGTTATCTACTGGAAACCACCCCAAAATTTAGGACTTAAAACACTTCTGTGGGTTGGAGGGACTCAAGTGTGTGCTTCTCTTCATGGGGATTGTACAGGCCTCAGATTTAACCTGTCTGAAATGACAAAATGAGCTCTCATACTTTCCACCTCAAGTATTGAATAGCCCAGCCCAGACTTCTAGTCTAGTCCAGTATGTCAGCTGGACTTTGAGAGGGAACATTCCATAAGAACAAGCTCAAGTATGCAAGTGCTTATCAGGGCTCTGCTGCTAGATGTTCACTGTGCTCAAGAGCCAGAAAATGTCACAGGAACAGAACCAGAGCCAACATGAGAGAGAAGCCCAAGATCTTTGAATATTGGGGTCATGTATATTAAGGAAATTGAACAAAACTGTCTACCAAAGTTTAGTCATCCAATCTGAGAAATATTTGCATTATTACAATAAAACATACTGTAGCCTTGTGTGTGACCTGAAAGAAGTGGCTAAGGGTTACCCATGCTCTAAGAACGCTTGCTAGCTTAGTAAGGAGGGAAAACCCATTCTAGGCAGAATGCCCTGCAGCTGTCTTCTTGGAAGTCTCCTTGGCCCATTCCCTTATCAATATAGCACATAACATTCCTACTCCCTCATGATAAACAGGCACACAGGCTTATTCTAATAAAAAAGTTACTAATGTCGGGCCCTCCCTGTTGGCGCAGCGGGTTAAAGCACAGCACTGAGAAGCTAAAGCCACTTCTGCATGAGCTCGATTCCCACCTGCCCCAGAGGTGATCCACATGGCGCGGCAGACCTCTCCTGAACGCCCGCTGCTCCCCTCAGCAGTGTACTTTGTTGATCTGCCTGTCCTGCTCTCCACTCTGTCTTCTGGTGAATCCTCTCGCCTCCCCTGAGCCTCTGGCCTGTACCCTGTTCTGTATGCACAGATAAATAAATCTTTAAAAAAAAAAAAGTTACTAATGTACTGAGGGACACGTGTGTGAGAACAGATTCACCTTTGCTCTAAAAGCATTTAGAAGTGGAATGTGTTCAAGAAAGTTTCACCGCATACCTATCTTGCAGTCCCCAGTCTGGTAAGTACTGTGCAGCTGCGTCCCAGGTCTCCAGATTCCTAGAGGATCCATACATACCAACATTGTTTCCAAGTACTTACAATCGTTATAGAGTTGTCAAACATCTTCTCCTCCAGCTAGGCCTCATATTGGTTCAGTTTAAATTCCCCTGGACATAAAATTGCAGGTTCACTAGGCAGAGCTTCTTCCAAGTCAAAATTTTGCTGTGCTCTATGTTTAATCCCTGCACCTCACGGTGTATGCTATCTTTCTAGCAGCCAATGCAAGTTTCTTCACCATCCAGCTCACATCAAACCAATGCTTCTATTTTTGCATCAAGTGTTAACACACACACACACAACCATCCTAGCAAGCCTTTAGCAGTTCAGGCTGCTTTGATCCTGTGACCTCCCTTCTTCGTATAAGCATATATGGCATCATCACAAAATAAGAGAATACAGGACAGTCAACTACTGACAAATGGTTCCCCCCAGAACTGCCACCTCAATTGCACTCAAAATGCAGTGCTTCTAACTTGTCTAACACCATGTTTAAGTTGAATGCAATGACAAAGCATAGTCATCCATGTATCCAGAAGCAGGAAAAAACTATAATCAATTGACTATAAAGAAACAGGCAGAACTACTTCAGTAATATAAATTTTGATATGCATCAAATAAAAAATTCTAACCATAAACTATGATAATAACTCCATTTATATTTACACGTGTAAAGGCATATATGTATACACACACACACACACATATGTGCAATACTGAAATAATATATACTAAATTTTCAGTGTTGACCCTTAGGTAAGGGAGTGGACAGAGTACAAGTAATAAAATTTCAGTTTTTTCTGAATATTGTTTACTCTGAGACTCTTGGCAATGAAAATGGCTATTAGTCACAAAGTATTAAGAAGTAATATTATAACCTATAAATGACAGTCCATGCTTTCAGTTCCAGTTTTCTTCTTTACATTCTTAAGTAAAGTTGAGGAATAGACTGGTTTCTCAGGTTTGGGGACTTGTAAGCCTTCCTACCTCAACAACATGAAGGTGCCCAGCCATTAGAGCATGTGTTGGCTTTATGGTAGGATATTTTTCCCTCCATCTTCTTGGCACCAAACCCGCACTCAGCTCTCCTGGCAATTTGGGACAAATTTGTCCAAGCTGATATCCCAGAGGAGGGTAGAATTAGCCACTAGGAGCTGCTGTGTTATGTTGCTGTGTCTTCCTTCTATTACATGGTTTGCAAGAAATAGTCCTTCACTCTCTTAAGGCTTCAGAGGATAGTGCAGAAAGATGTCCTTCAGTTCCCTAAATCTCACCAGCTCAGTCATTGGTACACCCTTTCTATACTATCTATAATATCTTCCTAACTGGAATCTCTTCTTCCTTACGTTCTCAGGGCTTCCCAACCCCACACATGCTTGTGAAGTTTCAACTCTTACTCCTTACATCTCAAAAGTTTTTGCTGATTCAGCTGTCAGTCAACCATCAGTGCATATTTCTCTGCCCTTTCAGTTGGGCTCACTGGAGAATGGCCTTAGTCTTTGGCACCCTTTGGTTGGTGACAGAGGGGATAGTTTAATTGTGGGGTAAGGGGCAAAGGGTGCATATTTTTAAATTTTATAATAGTTTATTTTTACATATATGTTTGTGCATTTTTCCATCTCAGTTGCAATCTCCTTGGGTTTCCCATCACCAAAGCACAAAGGGTGCAGTTTTAATTTCAACTTATTTCTCTATATTGATCATGGATCATTCCTCTTAAACTAACTAAATATATCTTCCCACAACAAACATTAATTTAATTTTCTCCCTAATGCCATAGGGTCTGATTTGACATTAACACCACAGTCACCCTTCTCTAGCATGATAACAGCCTTAATTATTTTAAAAAGAACATTCATTTCATTCCTGAGTCAGTCTTCATTACATAAACTTTACACTCTGGCTGAGAAAAAGTCTGAACTTTTTCTCACAGAAGGTGTCATCCCAAAAGATGCCCTCTGAGTTTGAAATCACTTTTCTAGTCCTGGCAGGGAAGGAGCTGAGAAGAATGGAGTGACCAGTTCACCCTGTCCTAGGACTAAGAAGATTCAGAAACAAAGCTGAATCTGTAAGTATTTGGTCAAAACAACTGGAGAGGTGCAGAGACTCCAGGAATAAAGCCCTTCCATTTGGGGCCTGATTTACATTTCTTTCTTATCACTAACAAGATTAACTGCACACTTATTCTATGCATCAAGGTGCTACATTAGAAAAGCAATGTGTATGTTTGTTCCTAAAGTGCTAATGGGCTTATTGAGAGCTGTGATATATTTGCTTAAGACACAGAACAGCCCATTAGTGCCAAGTGATGGAAGTGGAGGGTCTGTACTAGTATTCTTCGCGATGGACGAGGGCTCACAAAAATGGCTTTGCTTCGGTTATGGCTTTTTGCTACAGACCCCTAATGCACAAAGTGCTGGGAAAAGGAGAACGTCGGGATCATGACTGGAAGACTGGGCTACATGGGCTGGAAGCCTGGCTGTGTCCAGACCATGATGTCCTTTCTTGTGGCAGCAAAGCTAAGCCTGTGCAACAGGCAAGATCAGAAAGTGAGTAGCACATACCTGATAATGCAAAAGCTTGGCAGTGACTGTGTGCCTGGAGGAGGTTAAATGCTAAGAGGATGATTCAGTGTCTAGTAACTAACAAGGGGGGAGGGGCAGTTGTGTCAATAAAAATGAGTTACGCCTCACATTCTAACCACAAATTCTGTTTATGATATACTAAGTCAACTTATATTTACATTTGTAAAAGCATATACATACACACATATATGTGCCCAATACTGAAATAATATATACCAAATTTTCAGTGGTGACCCTTAGGTAAAGGAATGGACAGACTACAAGTAATAAGAAAGTTTGAGTTCAGGCTTGAGCTTGAACTAAGAAGCCTGTGTCTGCTGGGTCCCACTTCACGTAAACTTTACCTTGTGTCGGGCATTTCCTTATTCCTCGGTTCTTTGGGTGCCTTTCCTCAACCCTGTTCACCGGAGCTGGTCTCCGGTACCTTTTGATGATAGGTTGTCACTCCCATTAAGTTGGAATAGAAAGATGATTCCATTGTTTAGAATTACATTGCTTATTTCCTAAGGGAATTTACAATACAATTAGTCCAACAGTCATCAGTTATTAAAAAAAAAAAATGAGATTGGGTGGGTGTGGTGAATTAGGCACACTCATAAAATGCTGTATCATCATCACACCTTATTTGTAGGTGAC
>NW_004567105.1:69171278-69188914 GCF_000260355.1 Condylura cristata | reverse complement strand
AGAAAAATAACATATATCTTCTAAACTTCTGTACTTTACTACACATTATTTATTTTAGTAAAAAATTATAGGATGCTCTAATGCTTGACAATTTGCAATGTTTAAGTAAATTTTGTTATAAACATTTGATATATTAGAAAGCTATGTGTATAGCAGTGCTTTCAAATAAATATGGAAAATAAGCATGGAAATGTACTTATGTAGTATATAATAATTAGAAATGAATCTATTTTTGATGTTTCCCAGCTTTATTGATATATAATGGACATATAACATTGTGCATGCCATTTAAGGTACACGATGTGATGATTTGCTACATACATACACTTAGACATTTATATCATGTGTTTAGAAAGATACCACAGTGGGGTCCTACATGGTAGCACAGTGGGCTGGCCATGGCTGCTTCAATGCAAGTTCAATCCCCAACCCTGGAGGTGACCCACAGGCACAACAGACCTCTCCTGACCCACCTGCTGCTCCCATCAGCAATGTACTTTATCAACCTGCGGGTTCTGCTTCCCACTCTGTCTCTGGTGAATTCTCTCATGAATTCTGTACTTCTGGCCTGTATTCCAGGTCTGTATACATAGATAAATCAATCCTTAAAAAAAAAAAAAAAAGATACCCCAGCTCTAAATTTGCCTTTATAGGGAACAAATAGATACAAAGACTGTATATCAATAAGAAAAGAATTTCAAACCCATTATCTCAGTGAAGTTATAAGGTAAGGATTCATCTTGGGCTCCAAATAAGATCAGACTCTGTTCTTCCAGATTTGGGCTGGCATGGAGAAAAAAAAATGGTATTCTAATCACACATGGGCCAAATTCTACACTGTGACGTGCTTTGTCCCAGGAAGATAAACCATGGGTAGCTATATCCTCATCCTTATTTGAACTTAGGATCACAGGAAAACCTCCCTTTTAATACAAGTGACAGTATTGAGTAGGATGTTTCTTTATGCCTTTCAATATCAACCTTTTTTTTCTGATGAGTCATTTACTTTCAAAGGCTTTACAACATTACTTGGGTCACCGGAGGTGACATCTGCTGACGGCCTCGGTTGCCTTGTTTCTCTGTCATTTCCAGCCCGCTAGCTTTTGAATGGCTCCATCTATGGGTACTTGTGCTCCAGTTCCTGGGCTAGACACAGAAGTTGCCAGCACAGCTGTTGAGGGCTGGGATGACACCTCCTTGCCTGTAGGGCCCAACATCTGGGGTCCAGTTCTGATCTCCCTTCAGTTCCCACTCATTGGTACTTTCCCCTTCAATTGTGCTGACTCAGCACAGGGGGAGACCTTCCCTTTCATCTCTTGTCTTTTTAAGCATGTCTTTTTCAACATTTTTCATTCTATTTTTAAATGAACAATTAGCCAAGAAAAACTGTAGTACTTAACATTTAGAGAAATAAGGATGCTCGTAAATATTTTAAATTCTATATGTAATAAAATTTATTTTTCTATTATTCTGCCAGGCACTTATCATGAGAACTATTTTCCTTCTTAGTTGCAAGTTACTGTTTGTTCTGGGTTCTCGGCTCAAGTCCAGCTACACTCTTCTGCAAAAGTCTTTCTTTCAAGTTCTCTTTCCCAATAGGTGGGAAATCTATGTTCTGTGTTCTCATGCACTCTGACACAGATGTGGTGTATAAATGAAGAGGAGACAACACAACAATTTAACAACAGTAGATCTGCTGGAAAAAATACACTATAAAATAAAATGACTATCATTATCCTTCCCGTAATATTTTCATCAGTGATTTACCCTATGCTATTCATTTTGCAATTCAATGTAAGCATTTTGCCTTTTTTTTTTTTTCATTTGTTCCCTGACTACTAGAAAAGCTCTCTACTATAGAAAAGTGGGAAGAGTCAAGAGGAAAGAATTTCTGAGTATGCTCTTCAGTTTCTGGGTGACAAATAGGTAGCTTGAAAGTTGTCCAAGACCTGACATATGCTGCAGAAAGGAAAATTCGGGGGTAGAGAATTGGCCCCACCTAGGAAAGTCAGCTGTTCCTGCATGGCATCCCAGTACAGTGTGCTTACAGCTACAGTCCCTGATGTAAGATCACCTTAGCCCTCAGGTCAGGTAGAACTGCCACGTTGGAGAGGAAATCCAAGAGAGGAGAGGTGGGCCACTTCTCAAGGTACCACGTCTCATGAGCGCCTGAGTTAGAACACAACATCGATCAATGTGCTTTTTGAAGTATCCCACAATTTTAGGACATTGGTCTTGGTTAGGACTGCTATCTGAGTTCTTGCTTACCAGTGCTTCTCCTGCAAACCCCTCAACCCCCCACAGAGCCACAATTAATATCAGCTGCAAGACAGCCATTGCCATATTTGAAGCATCAACAATTATAGTGAACTATCAGGCTTTCTAGAAAATCTAAAGAGAAAGTTGGAAATCCAGTTTTACAGTGAATGATATAAAGCATTTTAAAGATAATTTAATGATGAGTGCAACACAATTAAACATCCATTGCTTAAAAAAAAAAAAGTTCAAAGACATTTGTGACATAATAAGCCTGTATCTGGTTAGATCCCCAACACATCCTCAGGACATACATTCTTCTACTGCTAGGGTTATTAAGGTTAAAGATTTTTAAAACACTGATTGCTTAAAAAAACCTCTCTTTTGTTCTTCCAAAATAGGTTCTGTTTCTTTGGCAATGTTTCTATTATTTTCTTGAAAGGGACTAATGGAGAAATAAGGAGCTAAGTATTCCCATGTAGACAAAATCATCCAGGAAAGAAGATGGTTATGCATATTTTATGCTTCATGGCACTGCCCTTTTCTTGTAATCCTATATGTTTATGTTTCACATGGATATTAGCATTATTGCTGTCACAGGGGTTGACTGCCCATCAGTCATAAACTAAAGCCCCAACCTGACAGCTTGTATTTGACAGTGACTGGAAGACTACTTGAAGAGTATACCATTTGCAAGATCTCCAGATAAGGACATATGAATAAAAATTACTTTCATATTTAAAACTTAGAAAAAATTGGAAGAAACTTGGATGTCTATTTCATGTCTGAAATTTACCATGACTCTCTAAGAGGATAGAAGTACATTCAAGAATGGCACAATGTTTTAGAAGTTGATGTCCATCATTCTAAGATGATGTTGACTTGTTAATGATCAAAGCCAAATCCTACATCTGGCATATGGATCCTTTTGCTTCATTTTCTCCTTGTTATATTATCAGTGCTGTTTTTTATTACTCCCACTGATTTTCATTATGAGACTGCCTGGTCTCTCAGGACATTAATATTTATGCATTGTCAGTGCCCATATCACTGCTCTGGCAACTTACTTAAGCAAATCAAAATACATCCACTTCATTTCTAGAACAGCCTACCAGTTCCAAGCTTACCTAAGTCTAGAGATAAGTCCAGTTTAAGTTTAGAGACATGAGGAATGACAACAACAAACAAGGAAGAGTTAACTGGTAGGAAAACCACATCCTCGAAAAGATGTCTAGCAAGTACAACTTGCTAGAATAAAACAGATAAAATTTATGACATTTTGAGAGTCTTGTCTTGTCAAATAAATCAAAAGGCATATTTAGAAGTTCTATCACTGAGTCTTGGACACATACCCCTCATGAGTATAGTGGACACTGAGAAAGCTGTGCAACTTCTAAGAAGGGTATGTGCCCCCAAGCCTACCTGAGAGATGGTCAAGGAGGAAAAAAAGGCCAGGAAGACCCCCACTAAGACGACCCTGACACCACAAAGACCAAAGGAAAAGAAAGGCACAAAAGAAAATTCAGGGCCTTGGCAAAGGGCCACATCTCATATGAGGCTGGGTTTTGCACAATGTTGTCCCAGCTATCCATGAAGGGGTTAACCTTCATGTTCTAATAAACTCTTAGGAAAACAGAAAAGTGATCGTACAGACACTTTCTATAGCTGAAGGTTCTCTTCGGAGCTCAGTTATATAACATTGCCATAAGCCTTAGGGGATGCTTATTTTGAACTTCAGTGAGACTCAATATAGTGATTGTATGTGGTGCTATTTTCTGGATGATGTGTTCCATCACAGATTTCTCCAGTGATAGGAAGGCTGTATTGAGCTAGGACAAAGTTAATCTTAATATATGGAGCTGATGACAATAAGAGCAATCCAGGCACGTTAATAACTTGCAACACATTGGCACCACATGCTTGGGATTGTTGTTTAGTGCTTGTGTGAAAATGTGAAGAAATTGATTTTATATTTTAAACATGACTTACTTTCTATTATCAGTCATAAGGCATTTTTATGTGACAGATATAAAACATTTCTAAACATTTGTATTTGTCTTTCATTTAAGTTTTCCCTTCTATTTGGATGGTGTTATTTATTCACAGTCAAAATAAAATTAGCTTATATGAACATAATTATTAAAGTCATGTTCAATTATGCTTTAAAGTTTCTTTTGGACTTTTTCTCCTGGAAAATCTGGTTCTAAAGATCATCGTTATCCCCAGTTTTTTAGTGATTTTGGAAATCACACAAAAATAGAAAAATTTGTAGATTAATGTAACTTTTCCCCATAAGAATACCACCATCAATTGTAGGAAGCAATGTGATTTGAGGATATCAATGAATCATGAGTCTGTCTACATATGTAGGTCAAAGGACTGGTTGCAATAATGGCACCAGGTAAAACTTCCCCCAGAAATTTGCTGTTGCTAAGAACCATTCTTTCCCTTTTAATTGATACTTTAAAATTCTGACAACTTGAGAACCAATTTTTTGGAGATTTCTCTTGTCCTACAGACCTCATGGAGTTGCACAGAATGTTGAACAAAGTTTTATATATGAAAGTAACCTTTGCAAATGATGGTGTCAACATTTTAAGATAGATAACAGCAATTTCAAATGCTTGTCCTTTCTACTTGCTCTCTGCCACTAGCAATGGAATTACTTCAAGAAAGTCTCTAATACATATGAAAATTATATTTGATACTTTGACTTGTTCTACTCTCTTTCACTTCCCCCCTAGTCTTCCTTCACAGAAGACCAGGAAAGTAAATTGAAAGTAAAATCATTACTTAATCTGTGACTAGATGATGTAAATATTTATCAATAATTTCCCTTTTTAGGTAGGTAGTGGGACAGTTGACAAATTTTCAGAGTATTTTAAAAACTGTCCTTAAAGAAAGAAGGTGTGACAGATGAAAAATGAACTTTGTTTTCATTCAAACATGGTTCAGATCTCCCACGGTGACTCAGAGTCTTTGGATACTCAGAAAGTTAGTAAGCAAAAAGTTACAGCTGGACAGTCTATTTATTTATGATTGAAAACCTAATGCACATCCATTTAGTTTTACAAAGCACAATCAAAATAGAGATTCATGTAATAGAAAACTATGAGGAGGATTTACACAGTCTCTGAATTATCATGCCCCCAGTCGACAGCAAGGCAGTGTGCTATCACCAATAAATATACCCAAAGACAGCTACTGATTCAATTCAAACCCTAACAAAACTCCAATGGAGATGCAGGTTCAACCCTCTTCAGATGTATGTAATTTAAAATATTTTCCTTTAAAGGGCACTACATAATCAAAAAAAAAAAAAAAAAAAGCAAAGATGATGCCAGCTTTGCCTACCACTGCTCTATATAGAGATTCAGGAATCCTAACATGAAAATCAACTCTCATTGATTATATGACTAAATGATTTTGTTAGCCATGTGGATACAAACCTGTCTTTGTGATCAATGATGATGATTTTCAAAAATAAGTAATGGACTCATTATACTTATATTAGTATGGAACAATTTTCTCTGCTTAGTATCTCAGACTAATTGCTGTCTGGGTACTACACATTTTTTCACAAACTAATTATAATTTAGTATTTCAGGATACTAGGTATGAGTTTATGCAGTAATATACAGGGGTAATGCTAATACAGTATCTTTTTCTATTGGTTCAATCATCCTGGACTTAGGATCGCTAAGTCATAATAGTGAAGTTATTACAGACTGGTTTAGTATATCAGCAAATGCAGAAAACTAAAAATCTAAGCTGGGTTTCTTTTCTTAAAGTGGACCAATAAGGGATGATGGACTTCCACTGTAAACAAAAATGTTTTAACTCTACTGATTCAAGATATACAAATAAATATATCAATATTCTTATAAACACCATTGAAAACATTTAGGAAATTTGTTATGAAATATCCCTGTAAATGCGATGGGAAATTGACCCATACATGGATGACCAATAATTTTTTGACAAAGGAATTAAGAATATACAATTGAGAAATGACACTGTCTTCAAAAACTGGTTTTGGGAAAACTGAACAGCCACATGCAAAAGGATGAAACTGGACCATTATCTTATACCATACACAAAAATCAACAAAAAATGGATCAAAGACTTGAATATAAGATGTGAGATCAAAAAACTCCTTGAAGAAAACATAGGCAGTAAGCTCCTTTGATAAATTTTGGTGATATTTTTTTCAATGTGACAATAAAGGCAAAAGCAATGGAAACAAAGAACATCAAACTAAAAATCTTCTGCATTGCAAAGAAAACAATCAACAAAATGAAAATGCAATCTGGTATGTAAAAGAAAATATTTGTAAATCACACATCTGGTAAATGCTTCTTTACTAAGTTGAATCAGATCTGCACTCAATTTGTTCAAACTCACACAACTTAAGAGCAAACAAACAATGCAATCTAAAATGGGCAGAAAAATTTCAATAGAGATTTTTCCACAAAGATTTTTAGGTAGCCAAAAGGTAAATGAAAGGATGGTCAGTGTCCGTAATCACCAGAGAAACATAACTCAAAACCAAAACGTAATACCATCTTATGCCTGTCAGAATGGCTATAATCAAGAAGACAAGAAATAACAAGTTAGAAAAAGATATGGAGAGAAAGCAAATCCCTGTGCACTGTTGGTAGGGATGTAATAGAGGCTTCTACTATGGAAAACACGATGGAGTTTACTCAAATAATTAAAAATAGAATTACTATGGGCTCTGGCAACTCTACTTCTGGGTATTTATCCAAAGAAAATGAAAACACTGGCTTCAAAGATGCAAGCACCTGCAAGTTCACTGCTGTATTATTTATAATAACTAAGATAAGGAAACAGCCTAAATATTCTTCAATGGATGTATAAAAATATTGCAGTGTATTGACAAGAGACTACTACTGATGTGTTTAAAGACTGAACCCTTGTCATTTGTGACAGCATGGATGGACCTTTGGGCCTTACACTATCCAGGGCAGTCCCAAAGGGGATGGGGTAGCCAGGTGTGAGTCTACACCCTTGTACTTAAGAAAGCTAGAACAAGACCCAAGGATAAGCACACATAGAAAATTTAATAAAAGGTTTATGTACAAGGGAAATGAAAAGATTCAGAGCACAGAGAGTGAGACAGCAAGAGAGGAGCTGGAAGAGAAGGTGAGAGAGACAGAGAGATTAAATAGTCAACATATCCACCAGTAATGCTGCCTGAGCTGGTGTGCAAGTGCATACTGAAGGCAGGCAAAACTAAGACCTCACCAGGCCTACGTGTGACTGGTTTTATACCAAGCATGCTGCTTAACCCTACCCGTATTTCCCAGGGATTCCCTCATCGAGTGAAGAGATGTGGCAGATTCATGGCATGCTGGGAATTGTAATCCTCAGTGCCTGGGATCTCTTTGGCACAAGGAAGGGGTGGAGACCATAACATCAGCAGTTGGACTTCATTCAGGACAAACTGTAACCCTGACAGTACTGAGTGAAATAAATCGAATAAAGGAGAATATAGTATTTCTCATTTATGTGTGCTATTCTAAACAAGCAAACAACAACAACTAAACTCACAGACACAGAGAACAGATGAGAGAGGGTCAACAGAGGAGGGTTGTGAGGGAAATGAGTGAAGGAAAACAAAATGCACACCTATTCGACTATAAAATGATTAAGTCATGGTGTTGATAATTAATATTATATTTTGTATTTGAAAGCTGCTGAGAGAGATCTTAAAAGTCTTCATCATGAGAAATAAAAAAATTTAACTATGTAAAGTGACATATATTTGCTAGACTTGCTGTTATCATTTCCTAATGTATTCAAATGTCAAATCACAGCAGTAACAGTCACATCTTCAGGTATGAAACGTAAAGTTTTCTTGATGAATAATTTTCCTTCCACAGGGGTTAAAGGGAAGTCCACAAAGATTGTCAGCATTAAATATAGAAACTGAAGTCAGTTTTTTTGATTTGCAATCTAGTGTGCTTCACACCAAATTGCATATCCTCCCTATTATAGTTTTAGAAAAAAGTCTATAAATTTACTGATACATTGTCTTCCAAAAGAGAGGAAAAACAAGCAAACAAAACTATCTTTGAATACAATCCTTGTTGCCAAAAAAAAAAAAGTTATAGTTACAGGAGAAGAAAATAAAATTATTTTGTATAGCAGCATCCATTATTCACATTTATTGAATCCTTAGCATTTTGTCTTATAATAAACCCCTCCCTTTTCATTTTCCTGTTCCTTAAGTTATTTTTGTTGGCAAAGTGCTGGAGACCTAAGTTAAAATCAACACAGAAAATGTTTTTACTACAGACCAAGCCTGGTGCAATTTATGAGGCATAAAGGTGTTTCTTTAGTAAGTTGAATCAGATCCACACTGAGTCTGTTAGAACTCATTAATCTTACAGAGCGAAGGAGAAAAATGTTCATATTGCTTTTCCTCAGGTACAAAATTGAATTCTCTAAATGAAAGGGTAAAGTTATTTCAAGGAAACCTCTTACATGGCAACCCTTTTTCTTTACTGTAGGCTAAACATGTAAAACCTTATTTCACATAGTGTTTCTCTGTTATCAGCACCCAACACAATGAAACGACATTCAATTCAGTGCACTAAGTAAACAGAAGAATCTGCACTGCGAAGGTTACAGAGGCTTTGTTTTCCTTGACTACTCTGCACAGCAGCCCCTGGCTGGGCAAGTTGTTCTGAGGAAATACCCAGGCAGAACAGGAGATGGAGCTCTTCACTAACATGAACTCAAGGAGGTTACAGTCTTCTCGGATTAATCCCATTTATTTTATCCTACAAAAGTCACAGGCTCCTAGAAATCAGGGCTACCTCCAGCCCCTTGTATTAGGAAGTTTCCAAGTTGAGGAATCAAAGTCCTCACGGTCTTTAAAATGGTAAGAACGTGATGAGGAAGCTCTGAGTTCCAGGCCTGCAAGTTTCAAGGACATATGGGGATTCTTTCCCAAATGATAGTGGTACTCTGCAGGCAATACTCATCTGGAGACAATGGGCTTCTTTGACAAGGACAATGGATAGGTAGCAATCTCCTGGGGGAAAAAAAAATTCCAAGGAAACTTTCAAACATTTTTTCCAATCAGATTACGCCACCCAAACCCTTTCTGGGGTCTGCTTTAACTTACTGTTTTTGAGAATAGCCAGATACAGCCTATTCCCATACTTACACCTCCTAAATAAACTCTTTTCTCTTTGCTTTGTTCTAAGTCTATCTTCTCCCATTCCTTTGTAACTATGGGTAGAAACATTGTGCCATATCCCAGAGTATACAAAGAGTAAAACTGTGTTGTGCACCTGAAACTAATATAATGCTATATATCAATTTCAAGCTTGGAAATCAAAATCCCTCACAATTCATGGGAAGGAAGCAAAAGAGCCAAGTTTTAAACATTTTTCTTCCTGGAGAAATACTACTGCGATGAAAACAGTTTATACTTCGGAATGACTAGACATACTGGACTTTTACTCTTGCATTTAGAGCACTGGGAATTTTAAAAAATGAATCACCCATATGTTGAAGCATGACCCTCATCAGCCTTAAGAACATCTGAACTGAAGCCATTACAGTGAGGGTGGGTATATGGGAGATCCGCACTGAGCACAGTGCTCTATCAGAGGGAGCCTTGGAAGCGGCATGTATGAGCTCAGTCTCTCTGTTTCACACCTCACGGAGTGACCACAGTATATTGCTAGGTTGTAAATGTGGTGAAGGGTGCAGATTAGATACCATTCAGAACAGCTCTCGCAAATGTAGTAAACCCCAGGCAGAGGTGTGAATTATGCTTCTAGTCAGCCACCATGGACAGCGCTCTCCCCGGGGCACTGGGTTTGTGCATCCAGTAAGCCTTTCTCCTTTAGCAGCCTCTGGAGGGCAGCGTTCTCTTTCTTTCTTAGTAAGAGAGACCTCCAAAAGAGTTTTCCTTGTGTCCTAACTAAGCAATAAGTGTAGGGGGGAAATGCTTGATTTTATAATTTCATAACACCTGTAATCATTAGAGTGATAAGGAGAGACATTTACTTTCAATGAAGACACATTTCATGGAACCTTGCTAGATGAGTGACATATATTTTCATAAAGTACTTAGGAGATAGTCTTCACCTATAAATATACCACACAAGATCACATTAAAAGCCTATGGTGAAACAGACCACACTTGTGCAGATATAATGCAATACTGCATGCAAGGAGGAGAAGACACAAAGCAGCATGGAAGGAAGGAGAACTTGCAGTCTATGTCAGTACTGTCAGGGAGGACTTCTGAGAAATGAAGTCTAATCTGAATTCTGGCAGGTGATTAAGAGACACCCTGGCTAACAAGAATGGAAAAGAGAAATTACAAACAGATAAGAGTGGGGGTATGTAACTGATGAATAGATCAGGAAGACATGGTGTATATGTATTCCATTGTGTGTGCATGTATGTATGTATATACACACATGTATGTACACATGCAGTGGAAAGTTACTGAGATCAGAAAAGATAAGCTCATGCCATTTGTAGCAGCATGGTGCTGGAAGGGATTATGCCAAGCGAAGTCAGTCAGAAGGAAAAAGATAAATGTTGGATGGTTTCACTTCTATGTGAAATATGGACAAACAAAGCAAAGGGTGAGGGAAAAGACCACATTTACAAGCTGACCATAGATCTGAGTCATAGCGGGAACAGGTAGATGAGTCAAAAGAGGGAAGGGAAGCTCACAGGTCCTGGAAGATCTATGGGAGCTACATGTGAGGAGAGAAATCAGTATTTTCCCAAAATTAATTATGTAAGAAAATCAATATATGAATTTAAGTAATAAAAAGAGTAAGGGACATGTTGCAGGCAGAGGAAGTGGCACCTGAGAAAGCAGAGGCATAAAAGAAGGAATTACAAGGGGTCATACTCCCCTTTCCAGTGCCAACCCCAGTGATATCCTTATAACTGCAAGACTCCTGGAACCCAGAGGTGCACTGGGACCCTTCTATCCTCTTTCCTTTCTACACAGTAAGAGAATTTGGGGGAGTAAATTTGCAAACCATTCACAAGGTTCTTATCAATTATGGGATTAAGGGTGAGCACCAGGTAGTGAAGCAGGTACTTGTACACTCTGGCACTGGCAGAGTAGAAAATACTAAGTCTGGGAACATGGAGAAGGAGGAGTTAACTGATAAGAACCTTTTGAATGGTTTGCAAATTTATTCCCAAATTTCTCCTGCTGAGTAGAAAGGAAAGAGGATAGTAGAGTCCCACTGCATCTTTGGGTTCTAAAAGTTTTGTAGTTACAAGGATAACTTTGGGGTTGGCACTGGAAAGGGGAGTATGAGGCTTTCAGGAAAATATTTCACGTTTCTAACTACAGAGAAGTTGTTGTGGAAAGAATGTCTACTTCATTAGCTACTGTGAATGATGTGGCACATTTGACTCATGACAAACCCTTTGAATAAAACGACACTTTCTTGGAAATGGATAGTGGTGAGTAGGGACATTGGTCCACACATATCATCTGCCTGTAAGTGGACTGGTCAGTGATGAGGGCCATGTGACTCCCTGTTAGTAACTAGCTCCCTTAACAGAGATTTGATCAGTTAGTTTGAAGTTGGTGTCATTTGTTCATTCTACTGGACAAAGAATAATTTTTTGAATAATTCATTTAATTTATATTAAAACAACCACAAGCTGTGAACCAGGAAAGGGGCTTCAGAAGTCATTCCCAGAAGTGTATTTTAATATGTTCTATTGAATTCTATTTGAATGTGAGACTTTTCTATTTAATTTATAGTGGAAGAAGTGCTTGCATCATATGGTTCATGAAGAACTTAATAGAAGAAAAACAGGTATCTTTTCTAAAAGCAAACATCTTCCATTTTACCTAATATGATAATCTATCATTATTTTCTTTTTCAATGGCTACAAAAAATAAAACATTAACCATAATATCTGCATTAGCTTAATGCTACATCTATTTAACTCGTATTATTGTTCCTTTAGTAATTCTATTTAAATTGTAGAAATATTTCCATGAAAAGAGCTTCTGTTAAAACTGAGCTTAAGCTATTATTTTCCCCTGTGCCTGATAGGAAATGATATCACTGATTGCTTCAATATAAATTTGATTTCAAAGTTACGATAAAACCTATAGTTATTTGCTCCAGAAAAATCACTCTAGTGATTTCCTCTAGTCATGTAAATGTAGGGTTTTAGGCCAACTATTGCTGGAGGAGAGATGTGCAAAGCAAGATAGAAGGATGTTTAGGGGAAAAATTTAGGTTGCTATTATGGCTGCCCTTATAGCCAAACCTGGTTATAAGAAAATAGGTTATTTTAAGAGTTTTCTGAGAGAGAATATGTACTTTTAAATACATGGTGAGAATAGTGGATTTTTAAGACAGAATGTATGAAGTCCAATAATTTCATGACTAAAAAACATAACATTTATATTATTTTTCAAATGTAACTCACTGTTAGCAGCAGAAAAGGGATTAAAAAAAAAAAAAAAACAGCCATGAGTCAGAATACCTCACATCAATCCTAACCTTGAAATAGGTATGTTTATGTTTCCAGTTCCTGGTTTTGAGTTTCCATCAGTGCGTTCTTTAGAATTGATACTGTTTCTTTAGAATCAGCATTGTTCTTTAAACTCAATACTGGTAAGCTTTAATTCCAAAAGGAGAATGATGATTTTTTTTTGTTGTTTTGCAATTGATTTTTCTTGGGGGTGAAGATTTGAGAAATAGCAGGAGGAATTGTGTGTGTGTGTGTGTGTGTGTAGGGATATCTATATATCTATAGAGATATCACTGAGGCATCATTGGTTTGCAGTTAACACTCACTACCAAAGTATCCATAGTCCTCTACCATAGACCATGTTCACTGAGTCCCACCCCCTTTGTTTCCACTCCACCCTCCTCTTCTAGTAGACTCACTTTTCTAGTAGACTCACTTCTGTGTTCTAGACACACAAAATTAATGTGCACAATAATTTATTATCAGGGTACTACAAATCAAAATCACAGTAAGATACTACCTTACTCCCATAAGAATGATATATTAAAAAATCAAACTGTTGGCGAGGGTGTGGGGGGGGGAAGACTGTCATACACTACTGGTGGCAATGTAGACTGGTCTAGCCCCTATGTAAAACAATATGGAGGCTCATCAAAAAGGGCTAAAAATCAATATACAGGAGAGAGCAATTCTACTCCTTACTATGTACGGGTGTAAACACTCCAATTTGAAAGAAAGTGTGCATTCCTACACTCATTGTAGCACTTACAACAGCCAAGTTATGGCAACTTGCCCAAGGACAGATGAGTAAGTAAAGATATGATAATATATATATATATATATATATACAATGGGATACTACTCAACTTTTAAAAGGGATAAAAATTTGCCATTTGTGATAATATGGATAGAACTGGAGGGAATTATGCTACATGAGATAAGTCAGAAGAAGAAAGATAAATACCAAATTATTTCAGTTATTAGTGGAATAGAGAGAAACAAAACAAAGCAACATACCAAACTGAACTAAATCAAGAATCTTTTTATATATTAAAAAAAAATTGATAGACCAAGGTAGCAAATGATATTCCCAGTATCACCCAGAGACTTACAACCAAGTCAGACTGAAATGTATTGCAACACATTTGTTGGTGCTGTTGTTTGTTTCTTGGGTTGATTTTTCTTTTCAAATATCACCAGTCACTGACAGAGTTATTTATGAATACTGATACACTACAAACTTATGGACAAAGATAACTGGTTAGCTTCAGTGAAAATCACATCCTAATTTATACTGATTCTGATCTGCATCAGAATGAGAATATAAGTGGAGGAGAATTTACTCAATTGTGAAAATATACTGACCTATAACACATACTCTTCAGCACTCCTTCGCTGTTATTTTCAACAAGCCTTGGTAAGAAAAGCTGCACCAACTAACCTCAGTCCAGTCTACAAAGATGTATGCTCCAAAATCAAAATGAATGACAGGGGATTCAATGATCTTTACAGTCATTCTGTCCCACAGACAGGTGTATTATTCCCCATTGAAAAGAAATTTTAGAAAATAATTCAGCAATATAAACCCAGAGTCTTCAAATTCCAAACATTCTGCCTTGATAACCCTCCTATCTTTCTAAAAAATAATGAAAAATCAAAAGAAAATAATTTTACATCAAATTTTTCAGTGTTACCATTTATGAGATTGAAAATCTATCAATTTTTGCTTTTTATTTTTGTTAAAGTATTTAAAATGCCATTTAACATCGATATGACATTTTGTGTTGTTTTTTTTAAGATTAATTTGTGCATACAGAACTGGGGTACAAGCCAGAGGTTCAGGGGCAGTGAGAGGATTCACCAGAGACAGAGTAGGGAGCAGAACAGGCAGCTCAATGTAGTATACTGATGAAGGGAGCAGTGGGATGGTCAGGAGTGGTCTGCTGGACCATGTGGGTCACCTCCAGGTTGGGGATCAAACTCATGCTGAAGTGGTTTTAGCTTCTTAGTGCTGTGCTTTAACCAGCTGTGCCACCAGGGAGGGCCCCAATATGACATTTTGAATCAATATCAGAATTGGTATAACATAACAAAATGAAAATGTTCGTTGCTATAAAACAGAGAACGAAATAAGACAAAATATGACATGTTATATCCCTGGGTAATAAAGATTAAGAAAATAAATCTGCTTCCAATAATGTTTCCGTGAGTTTCATTTTTGTATGAATGTACGTATTTTATTATTATCTGATGGCTGAAAAACTGGATAAAGGAAGATGAGAGGGGCCTTTTCATGCAAGAAGGTGCAGAAAAAGAAAAAGTGTGAACAGCCATAAAAAATGCAGTGCTTTCATTTTAGGGAACTGGAGGGTCTTGCTCAAAGCCATGTAAACTCTCAGTATTCCTGCTACTTGTGAATTCTGCTCTCGTTTTTAATTCATGGAAAAAAAAGAGATATTTATTACTCCCCGTCAACTTTTCATTTTGCCTTCTGCCACCTTGCTCCTCTGTCACCTTTTACTTTTCCCCCACCACTTTCTCCTAGGATTTGAAAACAAACTATAACTGATGTTGAGTTAGAAACTCAAGGTTTTGGGCATTCCATTTTGGAAAGATTATATATGACTCTAGGAAGCTATTTATTCTGATCAAAATGATAAAAATGAAATAAACCCTTCCTGCTGTGTTTTTTGAATTTCATGATAAATCTGTTAGTTTTTCCTATTTATGTCTAATAAAAAAGAAACCTCAGGAGACCAATTTTCTTTACCAAGATTGCTTGTAGATAATTAATGGTATTAGATTTTTTAATGCTTCAGAGGGTGATTCTTAAGTACTTGGATTTTCCTGTATGCTAAATTAGATTTCTCATAGTTTTTGGTGAACTTTTATTTTTTCCCTCTAGCTTTGCATTTCTGACACACCTATCCCCAAACATGATGTCTGTTATATATTAAGTGTGGGCAAACTTTCCTGTGAAGAATTGAATAAATATTTCAGGATTGGTTGGCCACATGCAGTGACTTTTGTATCTATTCAAACCTGCCATTGCATTGCCCAGTCATAGATGAGAATGTATGTGCAGACATGGGTGCTCTACAACAAGCCTTTTTGAATACTGAAATTTGAATTTCATGTCATTTTCACATGTCATCAAATATTGTTTTTCTTTTGATCTTTTGTAAACATGTAAAAGCATAAAAGCCAACCTTAGCTTACTGCCTGCATCACACAGATGCAGGCAAGAATTGGATGCAAAGTCATTTTCCTAGCTCTTCAAGACATGAAGTGAGAACAAAGTAAATACAGAAATTCAGGGATTCTTCTGAGTCCGGCTTTTCAAGCTGGTGCTCTTCAAAACTTCCACTGTGCTGTTTTCTGGACATATTCTCAAGAGTTGCTCATACTAAGCACCTTCACTTGGTGTGGCAGGGTAAAATAATGGCCACAATTCTTGACGCATCCTATCAGGAGATGAGAGTACTCTATCCAGGCTGGGCTTGTGACTGACTTTCACCAGTAGAAGGTGGCAAAAGCAATATTCTGCATGTTTATCCTGGCCTTTTGCCCACCTCCATCCTTATCCATTATGGATCATCACAGAAACACCACTGCATGGTTTTCCAGAACATGCAAAATGCTCATACCAAAACCTCAGAGCAGCAACAGTCAAGGAGTTTCTCAAACTTGGGCAAGTCAAAGTGCAAACGAGTGGGCTGGAGCAGAGGAAAAAGGCAGGAGGAAGCACAGAGCAGGGTGCCTTTGGGAGACCAGCATCATATCTATGTGCTCACAGAGCTTAGACATTTAGAAAGACTTGTTCTGTCAAGTGGGCAGAAATAAAAACTGTTTCAGAAATAATAGTGTTTCTTTGAAAAACTAAAGATGAAATAATTGATACCCCAGCTTTCCCCTCAGATGCAGAACTCTCAGTAACCAGAAATCAACACAATCGATCATAGGAGAAAACAGTGAAGAAGTCGTCCATCTCTAGAAAAAAATAAATGACCTCAGACAGAAGTCTTCAAAATTCATATTTAGCCTCTTCAACACAATTAGCCATTCTCATGGCTAAGTCATTCCAAACAAATCCCCCTTCCATGTACAAAGTCCATAATTCAGCTTCTGATTTTCTTACTCTTAAAATTTGGCCAATAAAAAAAATTGGCCAGTAATTAAGATGATTATTTGAGCAGCAGCAGGTAATCCAGCAGAAAATATAATCCTGAATAGATAAGAAATAGAACACTTCATTTAGTGTATAGATTCATTTGTATCCACACGGTATGGATGATGTCATGAAAAAAGCAAAAAGAAATTTTTGGTAAGTAAAACATAAACGCTTAAGCCACAAAAGCAGGTGAAGGATTGGACGTATAAGACAAACAAGCTAAGAACCAACCCAGCTGCTACCTGAATGGCTGTCCGGGGGCCCATTCCCGGTCAGTGGGAACCCCAAGGAGAAGTAGAGCATATGAAGGAAAAGAAGTAAATATCCCGTATCTGAAGGACACACATCTCCTGGTTGCAGGGTTCATAATCGTTAAAAATTATACATGGACTTTGGTATATGATCTTAATATTTCAGAATTTTGAGGATAATAAAAAATATAAAGTTGTTTGGGTAAAAGAAAATAGTTACAGACAAGGGAACCAAGATACCATGGGCTCAGTTTCCTGGCAGTGTTCTACAAAGTGCATGTCCAGTAGAAAACATTACGTTCTAAAGTGCAATTGAATATTTATTGAAAGTTGAGATAGATCATAGATATTTTCTTTGAAAATTACTTAAGAATGTACACAAGGAGGCCCTCCCTGGTGGCGCAGCGGGTTAAAGCACTGCACTGAGAAGCTAAAGCCACTTC
>NW_004567105.1:69035953-69170461 GCF_000260355.1 Condylura cristata | reverse complement strand
AAAAAAAAAAAAGGAAAGAAAAAGAAAATTAGCATGATATTGCAGTAGGCCAGGAGCACCAGGAAGGTATAGGAAGGTATTTTCCAGATCATTAGGGGTTATCTAATGAATGTTTTATGGACAGACGAAAAGAAAACAGATCACAGTATAAGTAACCTCACGTATGTGTGACCTAGATTCAATAGTTATGAATACATGATCAACCTTTGCTACATGCTCAAGTAAGCCATCATAGGAAGTTAATAAATAACAAAAATGATGGGAAAATAGTATATCATTAATATATGTCAAGTAAGTTAGCGGAATAATAATCAGCAATTTAAAAAAAGTTGTCCATGAGAATAATATTGGTGGTTAGAAAATAAAAGGCAGGCAATATTGTTTTTATTATATATCTTCCTGTATTTTTTTTTACTTAAAAGTCATGTGCATTGGATTAAAATGTAAGCAATTATTAATATAAATATAAAATATAATTAAGAAAAAAAGGAAGTCAAGAAGTGCTATGCAATAAGAAAATTGAGAGTTTAAATGAAGTCACTTTTTACAGCAGTAATTAGAAACTTAGAGGCCATGCATGTCTGAAACACAAATTTTAAACTTCTAGTCACCAATCACAAAATCAGCCTACCATTTGAGAGTAATGTGGAAAATGGTACTACTAAGGATTTATTACATTCTCCTCTTTATGAGCTAGTATAAAAGGCAGGCAGGCCATGATTTAAAAGTTTGGCAAATACCTAGATATATTATAAACTTCATGATAAAACTGCAGTACAAAATGTCCATTAGATCCATCCTTGACAAAGAAATGGTGCTCCAATATATCGTTCAGGGTAATTTTCTTTTTCCTAGAAAAGTTACCATCCATAAAAAAAGACATCCCTTTTCTCTTGAAAGACAGCTTGGTGACAGGTTTCATTCAGTCATATGAGACTTGCAATTTAGGCAAAGAGAACACATTACTCAGCAAATACCCATCCATATTTTTTAATGGAGATTTGCCACTATGTTAGAAAATTTTACAAATTATGTTGATATCAGAAACCTCTCTACTTGGCTACAGTGAAGCTTAGGATGCTAACTAACATGAAGCCATACTTGATATGGCCCCTTGGGTAGAACCCCTTAGACATGAGTTAAGGCAGAATTCTTGCTCAAGTGGCATATTGAGAAGTGATCCCAGGAGAGAGTGAAAAAAGCAGGATAAGGTCTGAGTATGAAGGATGGTCAGAGGAGTGGGAGCCGTTGGGATCTGCCAATCATTAAAGACCCTCCATGTGCACATTATTAAATCCACCTTTCCTTGCTAGCCCATCCGATGTCCTATTTTGATTATTTGTCCAGTTCAAGAGCAACTCGGAAGTGGTGAAGCTTCCTCTATACCCCAGCAGCTGTGCACATGGAAGCTGCCTCCTTAGAAGATAAATGCCCGCTCCAGGTCTGTTTCCCTTTAGAATCATTCGTTTTTGCTGGCTTTTACCACTTCCAAGCTGGCAAGTGACAATTCCATCAGTTCATACAGTCGTCAGTGTATAGTTAGCATGCAGTAAACTGTGATTGTTATTCTCAACAGGTGACAAATGGACAATTTATTTCTACTCTGAAATACAAATGAAGCCAAATATTGGTAAAGACAATACTTACAACCAAAAATGCAAAAGCTTTCTTGTAAGCTAAATACCTAAGTGCTCTTTTTCCTACTGGTCTCAACCCTGCTTGCTCAGTGTTGCTCAGGTGTTATGTTTCTAATACACAGCTGTTATTATCTCACGCTTCCTGGCTTTCCTCCATTTCCTACCAGCTGGAGGAAACTGCAACAGATTTCTCAGTCTCCTTCCTCCTAGTTCTGCCACCCACATAAAGCCGAAAGGTAGAGAACACCTGATGCTCCACATATTCTTCCTCTGTCCTGTGACCATGCTGTGCTCTCCTGGAGGGATCACATAAGGCTATCATTTTAAGCTGCTAAATTTAGAGAGGTTTCATAGGCTTCACTATTCATCACTGGTGGGGGGGGGGGGAATCAATCCAATCATACCGGGATTGCTTCACTTATAAATTCAGCACATCAGCTTGTGAAAATACAATGGCCCTTATTTGAGATAACCTGGCTCGATTCTCCTGGTATACAAAAGGAGCTTCACAAATGTTAAGTAACTTTTCCTCTTCCGATTTCCTATTGCCTCTAATAAATATTTATCATTTCATATCACTCACTTCTAATATAAGACTCATTTATACATTTATTTAAGGCCAAAAGTTTTATAAGGAAATACAGCCAGGAACTTTGAAGAATTCCTCTAGTTTATCTATTCATTGAGGTATTGATATGACAAAGAGTATTTCATTAGTGAACATTTTTAGAAAAAAAAAACTCAGAAGTGAAACAAAACTCATTACCAAGTGCTAATAACAGGTAAAATTTCATAGCTCAAGATTTTCATGGGTGTTACCTATGACATCTTTATCATAATTAACAATTTGTCATTATTGTGAATATATTTAAAAGAGTTTACATAATGAATGCAGTGTTGTGAAAATACTTTTTAGTAATTTCAAATAATGTTAACAGAATACATGCATTATGGAGTGATTTGTGAGATGGTATATGGATGTGATTTTTATAAGCCTGTCCTTATTCCACACTTCGATGTTCATGTAACTATTCTGCTGCAGCACTCTCACTGTTTCTTTGTTCTAACAATCTATTTCATTATTATACTTTTTGAATTACACATCTGTCTTTTTTGTTCTCTGTATAATGCATAAATTATGGTGAAGATTGAAAATGTTAATTTGTTTTTCCATAGCATGATTTGCTGATGGTTAAAAATAAGAAAATCAAACAAGTGACATGGCAAATCAAGAGAATATTTGATGATTTATTCAACGTAAGGGAAGAGTGAGGGAATAAAGGATGCTATGATGATTTCCAGTTAACCAAATTGGTGAGATGATTCTATATATTTGTTTTCTGATGACAGGAATTGATGACTATATTTGTTGTGATGAAGAGTGACAGTATTTTTTTTTAAGATTTATTTATTTGTGCATACAGAACTGGGGTACAGGCCAGAGGCTCAGGGGCAGCGAGAGGCTTCACCAGAGACAGTGGGGAGCAGAACAGGCAGATCGTCGAAGTACACTGCTGAGGGGAGCAGCACGCGGGTCAGGAGAGGTCTGCTACACCACGTGGTCACCTCCAGGGCAGGCAGGTATCAAACTCATGAGGAAGTGTCTTTAGCTTCTTAGTTCTGTGCTTTAACCCACTGTGCCACCAGGGAGGGCCAAAGAGTGACAGTATTTCACAAGCTACACCAGCTCCATAGCAATTCATCTTAGGAAGGTAACATAAAGAGGCTTGCATGTGAACTGAAGAGGAAACTTTGGGAAGGTAAGAGGAATGAACTGTTAAGCAAAAAAGGTGCTTATTTTTAAATAGTCAATAGTAATGAAAAGTCAATAAGAAAAAAAGCTTTAGGTTGGAAAGAGCTAAACAGTTAGAAGGAAATGATCACGTCCTTAAGAATTTTTGCAGGTCATCCGCATGCAGTCTCTCTCTTACCTATTCTGAGGGCTTTCATGATAGGTCAACTTGGCTAAGTTAGAGAACCCAATTATTCAATCAAATGCTAACCTAGATGTTGCCATGGAAAAAAATGTGCATCTATACTGAAAGTCTCTAATCAGTTAACTTCAAGTATTTTATCCTGAATAATATGGGTAGATCTGACTAAATCAATGGGAGGCTTTAAAAGTCAGACTGATAATTTTCTAAAACATAAAGAAATTGCACCTATGGAAACCAACTTCAGACTCTGTCCATGGAGCTCTACTCTATTTGAAATCTTGCTTTCTTCAGTTTGTGGACAAGAGTGTCAACAACCTCAGCATGGGCTGTGGATTCTGAGCTGCCCATGAACTTCCTCCCAAGAGGCCTCTAACATGGAATTTGGATATTCTTGCTGGGCCAGACTTTGAATCACATAAGTCAAATCCTTCTTATATGTGTATAAAATATATATTTATGTACATCTAATTATGCAATCTCTCATATATATAATTACATCTGTACTTATATAAGCGTGTCATACTTATTAATATCATACCAGTTCAGCTTCTCTGAACACTCACACACATATCTTTAAGTCTTTTTGTCCCCTTTGTCTCCATGACAAAACAAAACTTTTACGGTAAAAACCAAAATTCTAATCGAATCCCACATTTAATCGATTTTATGATGATATAAATCTGGAGATTTAAAACACCTCTGAGGAGTGGCCCTCCCTGGTGGCGCAGTGGGTTAAAACACAGCACTGAGAAGCTAAAGCCACTTCTGCATGAGTTCAATTCCCGCCTGCCCCGGAGGTGACCACATGGTGCGGCAGACCTCTCCTGACCCTCCCGCTGCTCCCCTCAGCAGTGTACTTCGTGGATCTGCCTGTTTTGCTCCCCACTCTGTCTCTGGTGAAGCCTCACACTGTCCCTGAGCCTCTGGTCTGTACCCCAGTTCTCTATGCACAAATAAATAAATCTTTAAAAAAAAAAAAAGACCTCTGAGGAGAAGGCTACATAAAAGATGAAAGACAAAAAATAATTAAAAGTACAGATATTGGAAGTCTACATGTACTTGTCAAAGAGAATCCAACTTCTAAGTTCCACTTTATATTGGAGAATTTAAAGTTTACCTAAAACCACAGTTGTGGAATATCCCTCTGGGTGATTACACTTAAACATGTTTGGAGTAAAAAATAAAAATATTTAGGTTCTACTAAATTATCTAACAAACTGAAAGATTATCCTATGCAATGGAAGCTCCACCTCATTTATTATCTCCTTAGCCTTTCTAATAATCTAGTGATTGGACTCTGAGATATGCCTTACTTAGCTTTCTACAGTCAACATTAAGGAAGTAAAGTAAAATAAAAATAACATATCCAGAGTACATGTATTTCTTTGATGAATGAAAATTTAATCATTTTAATCAAGATACTCTAGTTAGTCATACTAATGAATGAATTACCATTTCTTGTCACTCCCTTCTAACATAAGAAAGACTTCCTTATACATCGATTTAAGACCAAAGGTTTTATAAGGAAATATGGCCAGGAACTTTGAAGAATTCCTGGCCATATTCACCTGCTATTAGCACTTGGCAATGAGTTTCTGTTTCACTTCTGAGGTTTGTTTTCTTAACATGTTCACTAATGACATGCTGTTTGCCACATCAACACCTCAACAGGCAACAGGAATCAGAAGAGGGAGAAGGTAAAACATTTGTGAAGCACCTTTTGTATACCAGGAGAATCCAGCCAGCTTACCTCACATACAGAACATCTTATTTTAACAAGCCCTAAGAAAGAGACATTACTTATATGAGAATGGGATTTGCATAAAGCCAAGTAAATGAATCTCTAGAGAGTTTCAGAAATCAGCATTTAAGTCAGTTCATGGATGGGTGAAAATTGTGCAAAATTTCTGTGGGCATTAGAATGACTCTACAAGCAGAAAGTAATTATGAGTGTGATGAAAGGGAAGACAGATGCGAAATTAGGTGAGAAATGATTCTTGGGCTTGCCTTTATTTAGAACCAGGTTGTGGTTGATGCATCCTGCTGGGGGCCTAAGAATCTATCTCTGAAGTTCCTACAAGACTCCTCAGTCTTTTAGTTCATACTCTGCAAATGAGTCATGCTTTAATCATGATGCTTTAGCCTGAAGCTTTGGGCTTTGCCCATATCAGGGTTTCCAATAACCTAGAAAGCCAGAGACTGTACAAGAATACTCTGAATTACTTAAATACTGAATTACTTAAAATAAAATTGGGCTTTATTTTAATGATGAATCAGATTATCACATTATGGATTAAATCTCTATTATTAATTCAACTATATAAAATTTGAGGTACGCAGCTGGTCTATAAATAGCCGAGTTGTGGAGGCTATGTAAATTTGGTTTAAATAATTTTGGTCATTTGAACACATGCTATACATCATTTAAGTCATTTTTTGGTTAATCGATTTTAATTTTTACCTGTTTGTTGATGCTTTATTCCATGAGCTCCTAAGAATGTCCTGCCTGGCATGACAGAATCATCAAGCTACAAAAGAGCAAGCAAATCTGGATTCTAATCCTAATTTTCTTTAAGAAAGAGAATTAATCAGTAAGTTACAATGGTTCTAGGTTCTATGAGGTAATGAGGCTTGAGAAATTAGCTGAGATACTTTCCAGATCTGACATCTTACGATATATTGAAAATTCACTAAAATAAAAAAAACAAAAAAAAAAATACCCAAGCTCATAAATTATGTTCAGAGGACATTCTGGACATTGAGATGAGTATGTTTCTCAATGTATTATAGACTAACTAACCTTTCAAACAAATATACAAAAAATGAGTATTCCATCATATGTACCCAAAGGAGAAGCAACTGAAGCCTCTAAAATTATCTCTTACACTCAAATATAACTAATGCACTCACTGGATATTCAAATCTCCTCTACAGTTGTTAAAACACTAGTGAGCACCTTTTTTCACCTTTCAAAGTAAATTGGTTTCTCCAATGTTCTTTCTTTTAGATTAAAAAAAATCGATGTTTTAAAATCGATCAAATGACACTTATGAGAAAAATAAAAAGTTTAAAAAATTTTTAAATGCCACTAACTTAATATTCTCAGCCAACAGCATGTGTTTACATTAGAAGTTAATAACTAAAAGATAAGATTTTAAAATAAAAATATTTGGAATTTTATCTTTTTAAAGACTTATTTATTTATGCATACAGAACTGGAATATAGGCCAGAGGTGCAGGGACAGAGAGAGGATTCACCAGAGACAGAATGGAGAGAAGATCAGGCAGATAGAGAAAATACACAGCTGAGGGGAACGGCGGGCAGGTGAGAAGAGGTCTGCCTCACCATGTGAGTTACCTCCCTTGCCAGGAATTGAACTTGTGCTGAAGTGGCTTTAGCTTTGTAGTGCTGAGTTTTAACCCTCTGTGCCACCAGAGAGAGCCCAATATTTGGAATTTTAAAACATAATGAATGGTAGTACAAAGAAAAAAATTATAAAGAAAATATTAAAGTATAGACAGGACATGAAACTTTGGCCATAGTGTAGAAAGCTTCTTCTCAGTCTCAGTAAGTGAGAAGTCTTATCTTCTGCTTCCATCTTGCAAGGCCCTGCCCCTACTTTGCAGAGTCCTCACTTACAAATAGATCAGAAGTACAAGGATGGAGGAAGGTTGCTCTTTCCTGAGCAGATTATGTTGGGTCATCAGGTAGTAGGCAAATTACTGACCCTAAAACTCAAATCCCTCCACTTGGGTCCAAATTCCATCAATACCCAAATTCTGTGAACAGGGAAAGTAATTCAAAAACTTCAAGCCCCAAGTTCCTCATTTGTAAAAATGACTTAATAGCTATTTCACTGAGTTATTAATAGGCTAAAGCTATAGCCTCTCTATAAAAGAACATATAAAAGGAGCTCTTCCTGGTGGTGCAGTGAGTTAAATCTCTGCACTATGAAGCTCTCAGAAGCCACTGCAGCATGAGTTCAATCCCCTTCCAGGGAGCTGACCCACATGGTGTGGCAGACCTCTCCTGTTTCACCCACTGCTCCCCTTAGCAGTGTGTTTCAGTCCATCTGTCTGTTCTGTTCCCCACTCTGTCTCTGGTGAATCCTCTCACCCACCACATCTCTGGCCTATATCCCAGTTCTGTAAGCATAAATAAGCAAATCTTTTTAAAAAAAAACATTAAAAAAATATGTAGTAGGCATGATTTTCTTTGCCCATGTTTGAATTTCTCAGTACATGGCTGTCCTCACTGCTTGGGTCCTTACTCATATGTCTAGTTCAGCTTTGTGCTGCAGGTTTATCTTGAGTTTAAGAAGCTTTGGGGAGTAGGCTAGTGATCTGGCCAATATGTGTGTCCTTATTTCCCCAGTTCTCACTGAGGGAAAAGGTCTCAATAATTTCTATCATCAAAAGATGTGACCATGCACACAATCGAAAACTGAAGCAATACTGAATAGATGCAGAACAAATGGTTTCCAAAGTGTATTTATAAGTAGAGCTGCTATAGATGTTACTAAGACTTCCTCTCCACCTGGCTGAAGCTCAATTTTGAAGATTTATACACTTCGATCAAAGCCCTCCTAAGTTCTTTCACACTCAGATAGAGTAGACAAATAGAATATATGGAGGTTTTCAAAGAGGGAATTCATTTTTCATGAGCAGGTTGTTTGATGGATGACCCAAAAGTGCCTCAAGTTAGAGCAAATGCAGAGTGGGCCCTTCTCGCAGCAACTCTTTTGACAAAGCCCTTTCCATTTGCTTCTGTTAGATTCCAGATTGTGCCCGATCTTTTCAGTGCGTTGGTTTAGATCAGACTTTTTCAATCAACCACCATGGACCCTGGGGCCAGGTAATTCCTTGTGGGAGAAGCCCTGTGTGGGACAGAGGCTTTAGTGGCATCCCTAGTGACCACTGGTGCCAGCAGCAACCAGACCTACCCATCCTACATTGACAGCCAAATTATCTCTGGACATTGCCAAACATCCCATGAAGGACACAATGGACTTAGTCAAGCTAAAATGATGGTTGCCACCAAACAAATACTACCTTTCTCAAAGGTGACAAAGAAGTGAATGATGCATTTGCTCTGTTGTGGAAATATTTATTATTCCCAAATCCCATCAGAAAACTCTCAGCCCAAATCAGCACACCTATCACTGTGCTCTTATCACATGAAGGGTACCTAGTCTTTGCCAAACATCACTTCTCTGACTGGATTATACTGGGGGGTGGGGAGAGGGAGGGAGGGAGGGCAAGAGGAGAGAGGGCAAGAGAGAGAGGGGGGAGAGAGAGGGGGAGAGAGAGAGAGAGAGAGAGAGAGAAAGAGAGAGAATGTGTGTGTGTCACACATACATGAAGGTATCTATGTCAGATAAATGTATACCTATTCTTGAGCTCTATATTAATAAGTTATTACATCATCTGTCAACAAAATGGATGCCTAAAATTTCTCAATTTGGTTATGCACTGAAAAGTAATTTTATATGGTTAAGTACGCCATCAATAACCCAGAAAGTTACAATATTTTTGCCTTGACTCTACGTAACTGCTTATTCCAATAAAACCTATTTTGTATGCTTGCTAATATACTTCCTCTTTTAATGTTAAGCAGATTCTTCCACTCTGTTTTACATCTATATATAACTGGACTTTGAATTTAACCTATTAAGTTTGCCTGCCACTTAACAAAAAAGATGAAAGATGAGTTGTCACAAATAGGTTTTGCTTTACTTTTTGCCATTCTGTACACTTCAAGGCACTACTGATTACTGCCTCTTTCAGTAAGGATTTATTTTATTCTCATCATATCTCTACTGTTTTAAAATACCCATTTTCTGTTTTTCATTCTAACAGCCAAATTGTTCTATCAGTGGCTATCAGTTTTTATAACACTTAATTTATCACTTAATTAAACTTTCCACTATATATTTTTATTTTTCAATGTAAGAACATTTAAAACATTTACAATGTTTTATTTTACAATGTTTGAAAATTATAGCCTATGGCAAATATTTCCTTCTATGATTAACATCCTTAAAGTTTCTTTCACCTTAAATACTTTTTTTCAGCAGTTTTCCATTGATTAGTAACTCTGGGATGCTTGTCATCTCCCATTACTTTTTAATTTTGTGCTCAATCCTATCTTAATATAATTGTTTATGCAAATGTGCAATCTACAAACCATTTTAAAAAACAAAGAATGGGAGAAGTGCAATGGACGATGGTGATGGCACAGGGTGACTTGGTTATGGGAAGCCCACGGGGGTTACAACTTAAATGGAAAAAGACACATAATGATGTGAAAATAAACTATTATATTAGCATTAAAAAAAAGGATTTCAGGGCCCTCCCTGGTGGCGCAGCGGGTTAAAGCACTGCATTGAGAAGCTAAAGCCACTTCCGCATGAGTTCGATTCCCTCCCCGGAGGTGACCACATGGCGTGGCAGACCCCTCCTGACCCGCCCGCTGCTCCCCTCAGCAGTGTACTTTGCCGATCTGCCTGTTCTGCTCCCCACTCTGTCTCTGGTGAAGCCTCTCGCCACCCCTGAGCCTCTGGCCTGTACCCCAGTTCTGTATGTACAAATAAATAAATCTTTAAAAAAAAAAAAAGGATTTCAATAAAAGCAGCAAAGAATAAAAACATTCTAAGACAATGAAAAAAAACTTTAAAAACCATTTAAGATGAGTTTTATCCATCCATATGTACTCCAAGTAGGTATTATCAAATATTCTCTCTTCCCTTGCAGCCTGACCAACTTTGCAGCCGACTGGGCCATTGCTACCATGAAAGCATGGGAGAGAGTCTACTTCTGACCCTTTTTATCAAGTTTGGTCTTGGGACCTGCTCTAAAGTTATCTGTATATTAAAAACACTGAACCTATGAATGATGTACCAGTAATTATATGCAGTAAATATGTAATTCAGTGAAGAGTAATAGCAGTGTACGGGGTACTATGACAACAAAGATGAGAAATGGGGTACATCACCCCTTGATACCTCAACCTCAACCTCACGGGGCGACTGTTGCCAAAGTGTCCATTCATGGCCGCCTCCTGCCCCACCCCCCCCACACACACAAAGTTCTAATGTTTCCTACTATAGGGTGTTGATAGTGGCCATTCTCTCTCCTAAGCCTTTCCCACTTTGCCCACCATGACATAGCAAAGGTTGCCCTTGACCACTGCTGGCCAGAGAGAGGTCTCTCAGCCTCAGGGCACATGGACAAACAATTTTCTCTGCACTAAAAATTGATGATGACTCAACCTCACCTTGAGAAATTCAGAGATCACAGAAGATCTGAAGATGTAAATGCAATGCTCTGCTCTCAGTGCTCTTGTGTGAAATGTGCCATAATAATGAGGTGGCAATCCTCATGCTGCCTGGCAGAAAGCAACAGAGGTCATGGGGAAGTTACCACCTTAGTACAGTGACTGTCTAGTCATTTTCCACTCATCATCTTCATTTATCCTGTGTCCCTAGACACCCTTGCCCTGTGCTTCAACTTGTGCACTGCCCATGAGGAACAAGTTTAGGATGCAGAAAGGAGAGAGGCATGGCCAGCCTGGGCATCTGTTAATCTGCTACTGCCCTGCAGGGAATCCATGGGTGGGCTGGATCTCTGAGAGCTCACCATCACCCGCACTCTCCCCTCTTCCCTCCTTTTTCCAACTGCCATTACTTCAGCACCCAAGCTTCCAAGTTATTCATGTTGATTTCCCTTCACCTTAATTACCCTCATGAAAATAGTTCTTTATTAAATTTTTTCAAAATATCCAATTTTAAGTGTCTTCTAATCCCATAAACTTGTTCATAATATGACAACAAATCCTTCCTACATTGCAGCCATGTAGACACCAGCTTGATCCACTTTTTCTCATTTGAATTAGGACTTCCTTGGACAATATTTCTAACAACTGTCCTTAGTATAGAATAGTTGTCAGCAACCAGAAAAATATTTTTAAACTATTACGTTATCACTGTCAAATTACAACCTTGAGAAGTCACTCTAAATGTGAACTTTGCTAATCCTCAAAACATGTATTTGAGATAAATTACATTATTCTAATTTTAGGAAGGAAGATGCTGGCTCCAGAAGGTTAAGTAACCTGTTCACAGGTACTACGCAGATAGATTTAAACTCCTCTGATTTCAAAACCAGAGACATTATCCCCACTATTATGCAATGCAAAGTAAGTTGTGAATGTCCCACTTTTCACAAAGATAAAGGAGATTCATGTAGTTTTATCTGTTTTCCTCAGTATAAATGTGTATTTCATATGTAATCACTTCTACCTTTCAGAATTTTTAAAGCTAAAATACATAGAAAAGTGTATACAAGGTATATATATACATACATGTTAATAAATGATAGTAAAGCAAAGAAATTCATTTGACTCCCACCCTCAGCCAGGAAGAGACTCTCACTGGCACCAAAGTCCCTATCTGTCCCTTGGTACCTGCTGCCCACCCCCAAAGGTTACAAGGACTGTAAGTTTATACCAATTGTTTACTATTTTTAGGCACTTTTACTGCCTTTATATACTTTACATACTGCCTTTTATATACTCAAGTAAAACACTCTGTCTTGCATGGTTTTGAAATTTACACAAACAAAATCATATTACTTGCCTTCAACTTTGTCCTCTTGGTCAAGATTACAAATACAAGATGCATTAACATCATTGGATAAAAACACAATTTTACTGTGGTGCAGAATTCCATTTCTTTAATGTGTCACAATTAATCGATCCACTTTACCACCAATGGATATTGGGGCTGTTTCTAGCTTTGAAACATTGAAATATCACATGGCTACCAAAATTTTGGCATGGATATTTTAGCAAACATGTGTACATGCTTCTCCGTGTGTGTGAGATCAGCAGAGTTGCTGATCAATAAAATAATCATATTTAAACATTGCCAAACACATTTGTATGTTACATGCCAGTATAGTTGTTTACAGCTTCACAAATGTTTGGTACCTTTGTTTTACTACTGAACACCTTCAGTGCTAATTTTAGATATTGTAATCGGTGTATACAATTGTGTGTTTTTTTTTTCCTGACCATATATAAGGTTTAATATGCTTTGCTTTTTGGCATTTAAATTTCTTCTTTATCAAAATGCCTCTTCAAGTTTTTGAACTTTGTTTCTGCTTCATGTCCTGCCTTTTACTCATTGACCTACAGAAGTTCTATAGACATTTTGAAGACTTATGCTTTTGCAGTTTCATGTGTGACCTACTCTACTTTTTCCCATTTCTTAGCTTGTCTTTTCAGACTAAACAGAGCTTAAATGTAATATAGCTAAGTTTATCATTTTTTACTCATGATTACAGTTTTCAACACCTTGTTTTTAAAAATCCTACTATATATCAAAACCACAAATTCTTTTTGTCTTTTGTAAAAATCTTTATATATATGTTATCTAGGAACCTGGGATTCACTTTTATATACAGAATGAAGTAGTAAGCCCAGTTTCTAAAAATCAGTACATTATCACCTATCACAATATATAGGATGACAACAAGCACCACTTACTCAATGACCAACACATACACACTTTTCCCTGAGGATTTTAGTCTAGGATATTTTTTGACTTGTGATCCCCAAGAGACATCAGGATTACTATTTTATAGATTTTATGCCCATTTCCCTTTTCTCACATATTTGCCATTTTCTTTGTTTTTTAATTTCTCTAGCTTTTCAGACCTTGCACCTACAGTATCTAACTTCTACACCAAATGTATCCTCTAGAGTTTTGCTTGGTGAGAATCTGGTAGTGACAAATTTTCTCAATCTTTGTTTATTTTTAGTGTTTATTTGACTTCCACTCATATAGTGTACTTTCTCTAGGTAAGGAAATCTGGGTTTCACTTCTTTTGTTCAACATTATGGCAATAACCTTCCTTTATCTTCTGAATTCTATGACTGCTATTGAGAAACAAGTTAGCCATTTCTTCCTCTGAATGTGATCAGTGTTATATTTGTCTTTGTCTAAAAACAGTAACAGTAACATATTTTTAGGTATGGACCTAGACTTGTTTGTTTTTCAACACATCTGGAAAATTCTCAGCTCTTCTTTCTGCAAATATTCCCTTTTTTTCTATATTTGGGACTCAAACAAAATGTCCACTAGACACCCTTATGAAATTCTTATGTCTTAGTCTCTCCTCTGCAAATGTACCTTTTACTTTTCCCATTACAACATCTGTTTAACTTTTTATGATATCCCTTCCAAGTTACTAAATCTCACCTGCAGTCACCAACTGTTGTCATTTTAAAAAATGGGGTATTTTCTTTTATAGTATTTCTAATTTTTTTACCCTAGTAAGGGCTGTGATTTAGTGAATAGTACTGAATAAAAGTTAATGTTATGCTTTTGAACCTGTGCTCTGTTTATACAAAATGTTAATATTAAGGGAAAGAAGGATGAAGGATCTCTTCATTCGACTCTTACACCTTTTTTTGTTTAACTTTAAAATTAATTCAAAATAGAAACTTTTTTAAAGCAGTATATCCACCCAGATACTAATTTGGCATATGTGATTAATGTTCCTCTAAAAATGATAAAAATGTACTGACCCAAAGAAGACAGCAGGTGTTCATTAAAAGTGTGAAATTCTTATTAATAATTCAATTCCATATGCATGCCTATGTTTGCAATAGGAAGTGGGCACACAGACCAGCTGAAGCGCTCCAAAAATTCTAAAATCAATAAAATATGAAAAATAAAACCAGAAATTGATTTTTTATACTTTCCTAGGATACATAGACTTAGAACTACAGCCTGTCATTTTCTTCTTTTTCATTGCTTTCCCACACTTCTCTTTTCCTTCCTTTGATTAAGATATTAAGCACAGTTAAATAGAAATTACCAAGAATAACACATTTTTCCTAGTAAAAGTTATGCTCAAAGGCTTCCAGCATACAAACCTTATCTCAGAGATGTGCCAAATGAAGTATAATTAATTTCCCACTGAATCACCATGAAGGAGGGGACAAACCCCCTTCTCTACACTATTCCACCATCCATCTTTTCTAGTTTCACTTCCTGTGCTATTTTATGGTTGGCTCCCTGAATTCAGAACAAAATAGGGAATAAAGACAGTTCCTGGTCAACCTCAAAGACCAAACTAATTTCAAGGAAGCTTTCATGACTTGTTTTCTGGATAACACAGTCCAGATATCAGACTCTCTCCTCCCATTGCCCTACTTTAAGCAAAGGTTTTTCTTTGAAGCCAGCCTGTCTTTCCCTTGTTATGGGGCAGGCTGTTAAGGATACACATTTGCTGGTGCCTAGAGACATGTAGGAAGGTCAGGGGGATCCTGAAGTATGAGATCATCATCTGACTGAGCAACCTGAGAATGCCTTTTTCAGTCTGTGCACAGGTACAAACTAACACATACTTACTGTACTATATAGTAGAGCGACTTCAGGATGGTTAACTTTCCACATGCCTCTACTTTAGGCTTCAAATAACAGCAATGGCACTTTTAAACTTTGGGGTATTGGGGCTCCAGTTCACCTCATAAGGATTACCCCCACCTGCTCTGCACACACTTGGGAGCTTGGCAAAGTCAGCTTCTCCACCTTAGAGCAAGCACTATGAACCTCTAAGAGAAACAGCTCATTTCTCTTAATCAGGAGCAATGACTTTCAAAAGAGGCTGATCGCACCAATTGATGAACTAAGTCAAGAGGGAGAAGCTAATCATGAAGGATGTGCCTTGTGTCTGTGTGTTATTTATAGAAACCTCAGCAGACAGGGAGAATACATTAACATTATTAAGCTAAATCTACCCAGTGATTCTCAATTCTTGTTAGTGCAAATTCTCCCTTAACTGATTTCTATAGAATTTTATATCAATCTATGCTGTGTTTATTTGTGGTTAAAATTGTACCCTGAAACCGTGTTTTCTCACCTTTTTTCCCTAAAAAAGGTTGGTATAGATTTTCATGGCAAATCACAAGAGGAAAATACAGCATAAACAACCTAAAATGGGGAAACAAGGAGTGATAGGGGAGTCAGAAACAGAGGGGAACTGCCTTTTCCTAAGACAAAGGGCTTTGTTACTTTTGAAACAAAGATGCCTTGAAAAGGACTGTCACAACACATTCAATGAAACAACAGTCTAGAAAAGGCAGATGCTGTTGGGGATAAAGGAAATCATCCCACACCCTTTTAGGTTCCTCTAGGTTGATAAAAAGTCAAACAAGCATCATGATGGCAGAGTGACAGGAGAAAAGCCACAAGAAGTTCCAATCATAACATGTAATTCCCCTGTGTACCTGGCAACCTGGCAAATATGATTACTTAAGATGCTATCTAAATTAGCTTAGCTAAGAAAAAGGAGATCAGGAGGGAAGAAAATCACGCAGCTTCCCAAAGAGGATGTGAACAAAAGATTTACTCTCTGCCTACTACTCTGAAGAGGTAAGGAGTTTAGGTCTTCCCAGTGAAAGGAGGGAAATACCCTTACAGAGTGTTCACATACAAATGTCTTTCATACAGACTTCTGAAGCTCTCCCATGACATCAATATTTTACCTAGTCATTTTTTTGGTGGATTTCTTATCTCCCACAATGCAGACAAGAAAATGGATACTAAGGTCATTGTCAGTTATGCTGAAATCCAGATTCAACTCCTTATTCCAACTCGTGGGTGCTGTTTTGTCTTGAATAACAGCAAATTAATTTTGTCTTTCAGTCTGTTTTTCTCAAATCTTAAGCCTATGATACAAAAAGTTGTCAATATAACTAAACATCTAACCCATGTTAAAATGTTCACGATTATCGAGTTCATCAGAACATTCTGCTTCCCAGAATCAGGGATGCGTTGTTATGTAGTGTCCTCAATGTCTTATCTGGTTTCCGCTTCCGTTTTTTACTTTCTTGGATTTTTGTTGTTGTTTATTTTTTTTCCCTTAATGAAGAAAACATCTGGACATGTTGTTGAACATGCCGTAGTCAGGACCTTGGAGAGTGCCCCCTCAGCTGTCATGCTGGATCCACCAATTAGAATTGCATTTGACTTTTCCCTTTTTGCAAAACTGCTATATTGGTGGTACTGTAGATTTTCATTAGGAGATTCCTGAAACCGCACCTCCTTTCCTTCACATTTCTACAATAATATCCTTGCTCAAAGCCATCTGCTCCATAACCCAAAGTAGCCTTTACATTGAGGATAAGTATTTCTCTCCAAAGGTCTCCAATATTTCTCTCCTAAAATAGGTCATAAAGTCATCATATAGGATATTCCCTCCCCAGAGGAAAGAAAACAAAGGTATCACCAGAAGAATCCTAAGGAAAATACAGGCAAGAAGTTGAACCTAGTTGAAGACATCACATACTTTCTATCCCATCACACTTCCACAGAACTGTCCACTCTTCTTAAAACTAGCATAAAAACACTCAGATTGTGTGTTGGAGTCTTCATATCCTAATTGAGGCACCCATATCTTGTGAAATTTATACTAAACATACATATTTGTCTCACTTACCTGTTCTGGAGTGTTTAATGTTTATATTCAGCCAGGGACCCTCAAGGACTAGAGGAAAAATGTTTCCTCTCTTAGACTTCTAAGAGGAGAATTTTCCCTCATCAACTATTTGCTTAACTAGAGTTATAACTCAGAAAGAGGGGACAGAATGAATGTTGGTTCTTCCCCTTTATTTATGAATTTTTCGTTTCCTAGCAACTTCTAAAAACAGAGTTGTATTATGTTTGAAACAGCATTATGAATATATAAGTTTTGAAATATTTGATGTATTGTAATACCTTGCAATCAAATTTCTTCTTACTATTTTGGTCAGCAGGAAACTCTGATTCTGAGATCTTTTCAGAGTTGTTAATTTGCTTGCTACCCAGTCTGAAAAGATGTTCTGAACCTACTTTGTATCTTTCATGACCCAAAACTGGAATCAGCTACATTTAGTCACTGTTACTGTGTTCAGAGCTAAGACACATATATAAATACACATATACACATGTACACACATACATCTACATATAAGCAAATGTAGGAAATATAAGAGAGATTCATAAGGATATTGTCAACTATGACTCACAATAAATATATTTCCTTTACCAAATAGATGCATCCTATATACTCTTGTTTATTATTTTAATATGCAGATATGGAAAATGTGTGTATATTCAATATTCTTTAAAATTACTCATATTGATATTTTCATTACAAATTCAAAACTACATTTTTATTTGGACACACAACTACCTTTTTTTTCTAAAATGGCAATCCTCTTTTTCAACAAAACAACTTTCATTATTCATCTGCTTTAGTAAGAAACACATCCATAGGGCCCTCCCAGATGGCGCAATGGGTTAGAGAACAGCTCTATGAAGCTAGCCGCTTCAGCGTGATTTCGATCCTGGCCTGGGAGGTGACCCACACTGTGCTCTGCTCTCCTCAGCAGCGCACTTTGTCAGTTCTGCTCTTGGCTCTGTGTCTGGTGAATCCTCTCACTGCCTCTCCTCCTCTGGCCTGTACCCCAGCTCTGTATATACATAAATAAAATTTTTTAAATATCCACAGCAATCTCAGAATAACAATCCAAACCTAACAGAAGCAATTATCACAAGAAACAATTTATTTGCAGATTCAGATTCACAGATGCCACTGTGCCACAAAAATTCTTTTCAGCTGAGGGCATCTGAGACTAAGCCTTTCCACCTGTACTTTCTTATCCAGGCTATTAGCAGGAGTCTGCCAAAGAACTCAAAAGAAAATTTAATGTCAAAAGTCCCTTCTGCTGGATCAACAGAGATGATCAAGTCTTACCATGGGAAAACAGAAGCCTATACCACACCTAGACAGACATTGTCACAAACTATCATGTATCTCATCTGTCCTCCTAAGGGCTCTATTATCGTTCCTGCAAGTCCCTAAGTACCCCTTTTTTCCCTATTAAGAAGTCATTCATTTTTCATAAGCAATATTCTTCTTTTTCCCTTCCCCTGTTAAGATAGAACATAAATCCCAAACTCTAACCACCTTGAGTTATATTTTTATGATCTCCCATATGCGTCTGATTAAATTTTGTCTTTTGTCTTGGTAACCTGTCATTTTAAATTTAGTTCATAGGCCCCTAATGAATTAACCTAAGAGGATAGAGGAATTTTTTTTTTTCCTTGATGGGGTATATCCTATATTTCACCAGAAAAGTTCAGATAATTTACTACATTACAAATGTTTTCTATGCATCTATGCCACCAACTCCAATCACAAATTTATTCAATTCCATTTAGTCTTAATATAGTTATATACTTACTTTATCCAGTTCTGATTATACTTATGTAAATACATACACATTTTACATTGTTTCAAAATTTTAAACTATGAGATACATGTGAAAATATTTTGTTTCGAAATCCCTATCCCATGAAGCATATTTCCTTGCTCTATGTTTTTCAGAATTTTTTAAATAATATAATAGTTTATTTTTACATCATTTTGTGACATTTTCCCATCTCAGTTGTCACCCCCATGGGCTTCCCATCACCAAATCTCCTGGGGTTTTTTGTTGTGTTTTTTTTTTTTTTCAGAATTTTTTACATGTCAAGCTTACTATTTTATCACTTTATAATTTTGAGTCGTTTACATGTCTATATAACTTCTGGGTCACCTTTTCACTCCGCCATGTGTGCCTATGGTGTCATTCACCCCGTGCCAAATCTCCCAGGCCAGTGCATTGCCCCTTCCCTCCCCCATCCTATTGCCTTTGGTAAGCAGCAATTTTTTTCATTACGTCTAAGATTTGTTTTAGCTGTATTTTGATTACTTATATTCCCCAGATAAATGAAACTGTCTAATAGCCGTCTTTCATTTTTCTGATTTATTTCTCTTAGCCTAAACACCTCAAGGTCCATCTATTTTGTCCCAATATTTCATCTTTTTCTAACAACTGAGTAGCATTCCATCAAGTACAGGCTCCACAATTTTCTCCATCCATTGTCTGTCAATGGGCACTTAGGTTGGTTCCATGATTTGGCAATTGTAAGCATTACTACTGCAAACATACATGTACATAAGACATATTAGTTTTCATGTTCTTTGTGTAAATACTTAGAAATTATTTCTGGGCCATATGGGATTTCCCTTTTATTTTCTTATAATATGACCATACTGTTTTCATAGAGGCTACACCAACTTACACTCCCACTAATAGTAGATGAAATGTCCTTTTTCTTCACATCCTTGCCAATATTTGTTGTTTCCATTTTTATTGACATGGGCCATTCTCACAGGAGTGAGATCATGGCAGTTTGATATGTATCTCCCTTATAAGAGATTTTCAGCAACTTTTCAAGTGCTAAAGATCATCTTAATATCTTCTTTAGAAAAATGTCTATTTAGATCTTTTGCTAATGCTTTGATTGGGTTGTGTTTTTGTTGGATTGTTTAAGTCCTTTCTATATTTTGAAAATTAATCCCTTTCAGATGTGTAATGGGATTTGATTTTAATATAAAAATATATAAGCCCTATGGAAAATAATATGGAATTTCCTCACAAAGTTAGACAGAATTACCTTTTGACCAATTAATTTTGTGCCCAGTAAGTTTGTAAGGTAAACAAAAGTATGAATACAGAAACACAAATGCGAATAAATAGCAGCATTGTTCATAACAGTGAAGACAATCCAATATCTATTGGTTGGTGACTGGATAAGCAACATGTGGTATATCCATACAATGGAATATTACTCAGCCAAAAAAAGGACTAAAGTAAGGATACATGCTACATACGGGTGGGCTGTAAAAAACATGCTAAATGAAACTAACTTGCACAAAATGCAAATTTATTAACCTATTCATATGAAATGTTCAGAACAGGGAAAGTATAGAGTCAAAAAGTAGATTAGTATAGGAATTTGAAGGTTGAAAGATAAGTTTTTGAAGTTTTTTTTATTTAATAAAAAAATAATTTTGACTGTGGCAATAATTATGTATCTCAATAAATATTAAATTTTATACATGAAAAGTGTGAATTGCATTCTGTAAGTATTATATCTTAGGAGAGCTACTCCTACAATGGAATTTTTATTATATTTATGTTTCAAACATTTTACTTTATATTTTCCCCAAATGCTACCACTTCATTTTGATTGAAATTTAACAGATTTTTACATTTCAGAGAACTTTTACCATTTCTTATACTTAAAACAGCACTATTTATTAGCTAATAATGAGCTTCAGGAACATAGTTTTCTTGATCAAGAGTTTTAGTAGTGATCCTCTACTGTTTCTATATAATCCAAGTATTAAATCAGGGTAATCCAGACAGATTTTCACCTTTATCTGATGAAATCCAGTCCAACATGTAATCAGTTTTTCTAGTAGATTAGTAAACATTTTGCTTTGTACACCTATCTTTGATTTCATCAAACATTTTTGAGAAAATTTTTTATCCAAAGCTGCCATTTACCTCTGACAGATAAAAGGCAAAAACCATACATTTCACCAAGTTTTGAACTAGCTAAAGATGCTTCTTTCCTATTATCCTACTGAATGCATTATCCTAGTCATATCTTAGGAAACCAGGAACTCTTTCTTAGTCTTTGAACTCCGTGAGTAAGAAGTTCCTGGGGGGGTCAAAAATAAGTGAAACTTCAGAGGATGGTGTGGTCTTACTACATCAGAAGTACATTCAGTTTCTGGCTCTTGTTTCATTTTCTTCAGTGACTTTGTAATCATAGGATCTGCAACTTCCCCAATACACACACTCTCCACCTCAGGGCTTATCACAGTCAGGCTTTGTAGGTATAGTGATATAATCTCTGCACATCCCTTTTATAACAATAGTTTCATACAATTACAGGAAAGCATAAATATTTCAATAAAGTAAGACTAGGATTTAAAAAACAAAAGATGCATGTTGTCTTAGTATACACTGTGAAATTAACCTTGGCACTTTCATTGAGAGACTCAGGAACATCAACACACAAACACACACACACACACCAAAAAAAAAAAAAAAAAAAAAAAAAAAAAAAAAAAAACAGAACAAATTTAGGGTATACACAGTTGTCACAGGCTTCTGAATGTTTTCCCCCATAAAGAACATAGATTTTCTAATGACTGGGCTCAGCATCCCCTATACCCTCCTATAATCTTGCTTTTATTGCTTGAGAACCTAGGCCCTCATATTTTCAGGCATGAGTAGGAACAGGCAGGTTGGCAATGAGCAGGCAGTAAGTAGCCAGAGAACCTATCCATAAAACTTGTACCCCATTTCTGAAACCTTGCCTCCTTATCTTAACATTTCTACTCTCCTTTCTCAAAGGCATCTGCTCTGAAACCAAAAGTAGTTACTATATTCTAGAAAAACATTTCTTTCTAGTTGTCTCCATTATTTCAAACCTCTTCTTTAAAAGTGTTTTTAACATATTAATATGTTAAGATTGTGTGTGTGTGTGTTCAGAACAGCTTTGGACAAAATAGTTGCTAGCTAGTAGTAACACATGGTTGCTGTTATTTCAGAGAAAGTTCTAGAAAAACAGAAATTAATTATTACAAACTAGATGACTCCTCCTTTATACCTCTCTACAGCAACCACCATTATTTCAAGCCTTGAAAAATGTAATTTTGGATATAAAATATAACATGTTCTGGATACTTGCCAACTCTTTAAGAAGCAAACTGTAGAGAGGTTGTTAACCATCCTATCACAAGACAGGTCAAGTGACTTGAATAGAGAATCCCTAAAAGTTAAGTTAGGTCAAATGACTAATTTCTGTGAAGAGTAGACAGAATTTAAATGTCATTCTTTTATCAAGATTAAGGTGTGTGTGTAGGTGGGTAGGGGCCTGGGAGAACTCTAATGTTTATTAGAGACCAAAGCAGTGTATTCCTATCTACTACTTTTAAAAATTAAATAAGCCAGGGCCCTCCCCGGTGGTGCAGTGGGTTAAAGCACAGAACTAAGAAGCAAAAGCCACAGCAGCATGAGTTAGATCCCTGGCCCCAGAGGTGACCCACATGGCTGTGGCAGACCTCTCCTGACGCATCGCTGTTCCCCTCAGCAGTGTACTTCCTCGATCTGCCTATTCTGCTCCCCACTCTGTCTCTGGTGAATCTTCTCACTGTCCCTGCACCTCTGACCTGTACCATAAATAAATAAATCTGCATACATAAGTAAATAAATCTTAAAAATAAAATTAAATAATCCAACTGCCACTGAGAATAAATATTTTATCCTGAAATAATTTGAATTCCAAACATGATTGAAATCATGGGAATGGATAAGTGAGAATTTAAAAAAACACAAAAAGTTTCTGTCTTTTTTATTTCTTGACTTATAATTTTTCCTGCATTTCATACACTATTGCCTAGAGACACGTTATGGAAAACCTGAAAGCCTCTTACTTGAAATTTAACACTTGTAAACAGTGTCTTATCCAGAAGGCCACCATCTGTAATTAACATCATTTTTAAAACCCAGAGGAAGTGAAATGCTAAGAGTGACATTCTTTGGATAATGGCTCCAGTTTATTATATTGCAGGAAATAAACATTCCATTTTCCATGCATTTTTACTTATTCTCCTTATTTTTTAAGACTTAAATAGTAACATCTTAGTGGTACTTGATATATGTTGTACCAAATGTTTCCTTTCTTAATATCTATATTTGCAAAGCATGAAGCTGCTAGTTCTTACGTAAAGGGTGCAAAAGGATGGGTAACAGAATGATACTGAATAAAACAAACTACTCTTCTGGTCTATTATAGGACATATGGGTCTAATATCGTGTGAGAAGTGTCTTTCCAGTCCTTACAACTCAAGATAGGCAATCAAACTAAATAGCACTGAGCTTTCTTGGCATCAGGTATACATACAGGTGTTTATGGATATACCCAAGTTCATATGATCACATCAGTCTTTGTTCTGCCAGTTCCGTAGACCTAAAACCTCGACAACCCAGCAGCACTTACCATATGGATCATGTAGAACTTGGTTTCTAGCATTAACTTCCCTTTGGACTGGGAGCTGAGTGTAGGTTTGGATCAAAAATACACAAGATGAAACTGGAGCATTGTTTTCCTGTCCATGGCTTCCTGTAGATTTTTGTACAATTTTAAGATAGTCTACTAAGTACAACATCTGTACTTCCACAGAGATGTTTCCTCAGAGATGTTTCTGTTGATGTTTTTGTTGCTCTGAAATCAGTCCTCCCCAACTACAAGGTGTGCTACTTTTTGTTTGTTCGTCTGTTTAATTTTGTTTTTGATTTATGAAGGGTGACTCTGTGCTGGGAACTAGCCTTGGTGAAAGTTTAAATTCTTCTCAGATTTTACTAGAGTCTGCATCCTTCCTTGGGCATACATAGTGACTTTCTAAATGTCCTCATATGTGCAAATAGCCAAATCCTTAAATGTTTAACTCCCAAAAGGAGAAAATGAAAGAACAAAGATAAACACATGCTAGTTCTTTAAATCCTCTTCATGCTACTTCAGCTAGTGGGGGTTGGGACAACAGTGGCCAGACCATGCCCAACTCTCAGTGGTTAAAAGAGGCGATCAGCAATCAGAACACACAACTTCCATACTTGGAGGACAGGAGGCTTAAGTAATCAGTTTGCCTCCAGGTAACACTATGAAGACCAACATGATTGACTGACTGCCTTTGGGTTGAGAGTAGGAAATGGGTAGAGGCTACCACAGTTAAATCAAGTGAGAATGGGCCATAAATAATCCTAATCGAGCAGTTAGCTTTCCCCTGAAAACTACAAAACACATTAGTCTTGATTTTCCATTATTTACTTCAGATAATTTCTACCAGAACAACTGTTTGTAGAGAGACAGATTCTCAGTGTTCCAACTGTCATCTTCACTGATGTCACCCGTATAAGATTTTAAACAGGAAAGCCGTATGGAGATTTCTCAAATTATGAAAATAGATCTACCATAAGATCCAGCATTCCACTCTTAGAAAATGAAAAAACACTAACTCAGAAGGACACGTGTATGCCTATGTTCATTGCAGCACATTTACAATAGTAACAGAATCAATCAGTGTCCAAGGAGAAATGACAGGACTAGGAAGGTGTGGTATGTACACATGGTGGAATACTACTCAGCTATAAAAAAAATAAAGGCTTACTGTTTGTGACAACATGGATGGAAGTAGAAGTGGTAATACAAAACAAAACAAGTCAGGAGACAAATACAGGATGGTTTCACGTTTATGTAGAACAATGACGAACAAAGGATTAGACTCAAACAAATAAACTTTATAAATATGACTAAAGAATGAGGCTCTAAGATAGAGGAAGTGGGGAGAATGTGAGGGGGCACAGTAGGCTATGGTGGAGGACTGCAGGGTGCCGTGGTGCCAGGTGCAATGGCCCACATCTGAGGTGTGTTCCTAGCCGTTAAATCACATGAAGATCAATAAAAATATATGATCATAAACCGTGTTGGTTTAGCAATGATTTTAAAAGAAATAATGAATGTAAAATAAAGAGACCATCTTAATCCACAGACTGTACAGAGAATCAAGAAGAGATGAACCAATATTAAAAAAATCCCTTTTCTATCCCCCTCCATTACCAATTAGGAACAATTAGAATGAAGTACAGTGATCTTTTCTCCACTTAATGATTTTCTTCATGTTTTGAGTTGTCTATAGCTTCAAGCCCCATTGCCTAGTCACTCTCCAATATTGGCTTTCAATTGGAAATTAATTACCCCTATGCTTTGGCTTGGTGTAATGCACTTCCGTTCGTAATGGGTATATTTATTCTGAAAATAGATCTCAGGCAAATGTAGGGACACAGGCATTAGATTGACTCAATTACTTTCGCATGATGAATTACTTTTGCCATGTCCTTGAACACAGAAGATAATCCACCACCTCAGTTTTTAGGGACGTTCTCACACTCCATCTCCTTGAGTTGGTGAACATGAATCAGAATGATATCCCTTAAGATTTAATATATTATATCCTCAAAGAGTAGCTGAATGTATTCTTCTACCAAGCAAAGGAAATAATAACCATTCAGGTCTTCTATAGAGTGGAGTTTATACTGTCTGGTTTTTACAGTCTGAAGGAAAATCTCACATCTACTGGAGAATCTCCTTAGTGCAGTCAAGGGTGTTTGTCAGATTTGAGTTTTCATTTCTGCCTTGGCTTAAAAACATGGCATTTCTTCCTCCACTTACTATAGTTTGATATGTGTGGAGAAGTGAGAGCCATGCTTGCTAGGGAAAAATGTCACTGAGTTTTAAAAGAGCAAGTTACCACCTAACTTAGTGATTTTTCATATTTTTTATAATGAAAATTTAATGCAGGGTTGGGATGGAGTCAGGTACAACAGAAGATGACAATATAAAACAAACATTATCAAATGCACAAAGGTATTGTTTTCTAAACCATGGCAAAATTCCATGTGTATGTGTCCTGAATTACATTGTAAAAATAATATCTTAATGCAAATCCTGATTCAAAAATCTGAAATTCACTGATTTTGAGATCCGGTGGAACAATTCAGGGAAGGAGAATGAGATGATTAGTTTTAAAGTAGCAGGTAGTATTTAAGCATCAGGCCTTCACTTTATCCTAATCGCTTTAGAAGTAAGAATAAAATGATATACATTCATTTGTGCATGAGGCTTATGGAGGAGCTTTGTAAAATATTTAATACCATTGTGCATACCAATACCCCTTTTACATGGGGAAGGTTTGGTTGCTGTCTGCTGCTTTCTGAGCCATTACTGATGCCTGGGTCTCATCCCGTAGATTTGCTTATGGCCAGGTACTATGCAGGTGTCTGTGCAGTCAGACTAAGCTCACTGACACTATGCAAATGCAATAAGGGAAACAGAATAGGTCTCCTTCATGCGAGTATATCTAATGTGGGGCTTACATGGCTTTGCCTCCTTTGAGCATAAGATGTTTGCTATTAATCATCAGGAAAGACCTGTCTATTTCAGAAGTCTACACTGATGAATACAGAGGATGCATTGTTATAACTTGAGATTTAAGTTCATGGAAGACTTGTTCAGGGAATCTGAGCCCTCCTTTTGGAATAAATGCATAGAATGTACCATGCAGTTATTGGAAGGCAAGAGACATGTCCTGGCTTCCAACAGTCTTTGGTTTTCTCTCTCAGAAAGAGCTTCTAGATCAAAGTGACTAGAGTAGTCTTTCTTACATAACAATTGTATCTACTTGAGAGTGTTTGTCGATGTTGATTCTCAACAACACATGTCTCGAGCTCTAACGTCTTAGTGCAGAGACTCTTAGCTTCAAGCTCTAATGTCTTAGTGCAGAGACTTCCTAGACCATGCCTACCCCAGCATTACACCTGGCTGCTCTTTTGTAGTCTGAACACTGAGTATCGGACACTTCAGGGGTGCTCTTACTCTGCCCAGAGATCAGTGAGTGCTCTTACATTCGTTGGCCAATGGGATGATATTTAAAAGGTCTTTCTTGCTTGGAATCTCAACAACAACAAAAAGCAATTTTTATTTAAGTACAGCTACATGGATTACATCAGCCTTCTTGCTAGGTGAATTTCCAGATAGCCACACTGAAAAATCGACCTTTGGATCACGCTGAACTCAGTATTTTAATGAGTCAGTACAACAAGACACTTTTTATAATTATAGAAAGTCTGAGAAAAGAAGATATTAGTATGGACAACTGGAAAAGGATTTGGGCAGGCAGAATATGAGAGGTAAATACAAATTATAACCATTTTTGGCTTCACTTTGAACCACCAACTGAGCAGATACATCTTATACAGGCAGAGCTACAATGCAGGTACCCACTATGCCCAAAAGTAAGGGTGAAATAGGTACAAATAATACTTGTTATCTTTTGGACTTGCCTGGTGGCACAGTTGTTAAGTCATAGCATTATTAAATTATTGCCACAGCAGCCTGAGTTCAATCCCTGGCCAGGGAGGTGGCCCACATGGTGTGGCAGACCTCTCCTGCTCACCCACTGCTCCCTTCAGCAGTGTATTGCAGTAGACCTGTCTGTTTTGCTCCCCTTCTGTCTCTCGTGAGTGCTCTGATGTCCCACCTCTGGCCTAGACGTCAGTTTTCATATTCATAAATAAATCTTTTTAAAAAAATTGAAATCTCCTTTCATGGAATGTGCACTCTACAATAAAGAGACCAATGCAGGGTTGAAAATGATACACCAGTGAGCTGATCTGCCAGTTCAACCGTTGTTTTTTGTTTTTTGTTTTTTGTTTTTTGTTTTTTGTTTTTTGTACATCACAGTTCCTATAGCCACAAGCAATCCTAAAAAGAAAAAATCATTTCAGGACATGAGAGTTGAAAATATTTTAACTCTTTTTGATTATGACTATTTATTTTAGTTAGCAAGAAGTTAGTTTAGATTTATTTTCCCAATTCGTCAAACTAGTGGGGAAATTATTGAAGGTATCTTAAAACACCTATCTTTTTAGGAATGTATTCATTACTAGAGAGTAGAATTATCCATCCTCAAAGCTTCATTACCAAGGACTTTTGGGGTACCGTCTGAATCACAGTTTCCCAGAGAATAAGAAATCACTCTAATTGTACTTATTTAAAGCTCTCTAACTAATCAACCTTTTGTTTTTTTACACAAATGTTATCTTTTTCAGTTGCCAGAAAATATATGATATCACTTAAAGGTAAGAGAGTAAATAATGGGCGAACAACTTGGACATCTCCCCTTAGCTGAGTTAGAGACAGATTCCCTAAAAGACCCTCACTGGAATAAAGTCAGTGTTATGAGAAGTGAAAATGGGAAGTACAATTAGTAGCCTAAATCTCTATCATATAGTACTCTGGTGATGAGATGATATTAGGGCCAACAAGTGAAATGCTCTGAGGAATATCTAGCTCCTACTTTCAAAAGTACTCTGAAGTACCACTAAGAAAATACCCAATATCACCTTAGAATAGACAAAAAATAATAATAATGTCTAATTCTGGTTGGTCAAAGTATCCAGGAGCATCTTAGCTAGCTGGGAAAGAGAGGGCTAGAATCAACCAATGTATCCAGTAGAAAATATGCCTAGAGAAACACTATTCCACTGGTTTTTTAAGATTTGTTTTTCATAAGTTTGAATTTACATGAATGTTATTATGTATATAGCAGGAACTACTATTTTAAAAATTCATTTGTAATTTAAAAATAATTTTGTCACTCTATAGGCAGAAATCCCAGCCCATTAATACCCACCCAGAAAAAGCCTAAGTGTCTTTCAATTTCACAATAACAAAGGATCCCTTGACCCTCTGTAATAGCCCTCTGGAGTGACTTATTTACAAATTATCCTCAGTCCTATGCAGATAACTTCCCTATTACCCTAATCACAGTGATCTGCTATTTTCTATTTGCAAGTTTAGACTGTGTTAAATTTTCAGCTCACTGAACCTCTTGTTCAAATACATGCATATAAAATATATATGAAGTGTGATCTGGTGATGGGAAACCCGCGGGGATTACAATCAAGATGGAAAAAAAAATGTGCAAAATGATGTAAAAATAAACTTTGTAATAAAAAAATAATAATAAAAAAAATAAAATAAAACGTTAAAGACATTAAAATATATATATATATGAAGTGAAAAACTGAGTTATCTCACAAATATATGAAAATGCATACATATGCACATCAAACATATGTATTTACCTACACATCAACATGGCAAACTCAGCTGTACTTTCCACATTTCAATGGAAGCACTGTTGGAGAAGGCAGTCAAGAGAAGGAGACAGCCTGTTCACTTCAAGTTAATCCCCACACCCTATTCTTCGATGTATATTCCATCCTACTTGCCTTCCCTGCCTCCAGAAAGTACTCAAGGGCACACCCCTGAAATAGCAATGTGCTGTTCAGACCCTCAAGACAGTGCATCTGATTAAACCCAGGAAGGCCTCTGCCCTCTCTCTGTTTCCCCAAACTAACAGTACCAGGCATTTCTGACTTCACTAGATCCTCTATTGCATTGGCTATATGCTATGTCCCACTCACTGTCATCAGCTAAGAAGCTTCCAGACTTGCTGAGCAATTCCCTCTATGCAGGAGCACACTTGAGGCAGAGCTCATCCTGATGTCTACATACACAAAATGCCTACACGAATGCAGAGCAGATGCAGTCATCTGTTTGTCAAGGTTGTTAGTACAGGTTGCTGTTTCATTACTAAAGGCAAAGTCTAAAGTGCATTTTTAGGTTGAGTGCAATTCTCAGGCTGCACATTCATTCTGGATAACACAGCAGGTAAGAAGGCATTGTGGGTGCCGATGTAATTTATGGCTTCAGCTGGTGTCTGTTTTTCACATACAGAAACAATAGCCAACATGATTTTCTCTGAACACAGTTTTTCAAGAAACAGCAATTCTGATTCCATGGCTTATTAAGGTAATGCTTGACATAAACACTGGATTGCAATGTTAAATAACCACACTGCTCAGTTGAAACCCATCCATTAAAGTGTGAAGTAGTCCCTACGAAGAAATGAAGCAATGAGTCACAAACTCAGAGCTAACACCTAGGGAGACACAAACACAGATGTCACCTCCCACTTTTCACTCACACCCACCAATGGAGGATGGTGAGATTTTTCACAACTGCATTGTGGGTAATGGGGGGTTATTTTGTTTCTTAGAGTTTCTGTGCTGGTTTTGTGAATTAATTTGTTTCCTTTAATGTATCTTAGAGCTTATCTGGAAGTAACCTGTATCTCCAATCTCCAAACTTACCATTATCCCTCGAAATAATTTAATATGAAGTGATCAGCATGCCTAAGTTGTTACGAGCCACATTAATATAGTGATTTGGGCTATATAGAGAGAGAAGAACAAAATGAAAAGAGTAGTATGTACAATAAAGTAACTTGGAAAAAAAAAAACTTTAAAAGGATGTCAAAACAAGTCAACAGAGAATGTCTACGTACAAAATGCTTTTAACATTTTCCTGGCTCTGTTGGAACAACATTAATAACACTATTATTTAATATTCTGAATTGGTGTGATATTAGTTTACAACACTGTATATGATTCAGAGATATAGGCTCATACCTCTTCACTCCAGTTGTATGTTATCCTATTTGTCAAATAGCATGCTGCAATTTGAATCATGCTTAAAAGTACTGGTATGGAACTGGTTGCTGCCAGTTGATTTGTGCCCCCTCCCACCAATACATATGTCTGAGCCCCCATTCCTCAGAATGTGCTGATCTTATTTTGAAGTATAGTATCTACAGAGGTAAATAAGTCAAAATAAGGTCACTGGGTAGGCTCTCACCCAAGCAGACAGACCCAAGCATTGGGAGAGGGCCGGGTCAAGATGGACACAGACACAGGTGACAATTCGGCAAGCTGAGGTGACCAAGCGCCCATCAGTAGCCGAGGAAGAGGCAAAGAACAGATTCTGTCTCACAAGAAACTGACTCCACAGATCTTGAGCTTGATACCACCCACGTGTCTTCATTCCAGAACTCTGAGACAATAATCACTACTAACCCACCCAGTTTGTAGCACCTTATTAGAGTAGCTTCAGCAAACTAATACCCTGTCTTACTCCACTTGTATCTTCCAGGAGTTACCTACCATGAAGATTGGCTTACATACTTCAGGAGTTAAAAACAAAGTTCATTGGGAGAAAAATTGTTTTTAAGGAAACATAGAAGGATCCATATTTAGCAGCATCCCGGTAGATCTTTACATTCCAGAGAGAAACGAGGCAACTGCTTGAATGTTTTCAACCTGACAAAGAAAAAAGCACATGGCACCAGCTAATGAGCTCTGGGGGGAAATGAGGTTTACACATGCTGAACTAAGTAAGTACCACAAATTGTCATCGAGGCCCAAAATATGATCAAAAGTCTATAGCATCCCCTCGCATTGAGACCTTCTCCCATCGTAATCCCAGTGTGACATGTCATGATGTCCCTGATCCATATAACATTTTTGCAGTGATAAATTTTATACAATACCTTCCCACAGAGATGGAAGGAATACACAACCAAATAGCCATATGGTTTGCAGACTGAATGTTCAAGAGTGCTAATCCAACTTGACTTGGAGCCATAAAGCTCTGGAACCCAAAACTTCATCACACAGCACATCATACTGTATTCTGAAAAAATATGCTTTTTGCTGTTTTTTTTAAGATTTTATTTATTTATGCATACAGAAATGGGGTAAATGCCAGATGTACAGGGGTGGCGAGAGGATTCACCAGAGACAGAGTGGGGAGCAGAACAGGCAGGTCTACAAAGTACACTGCTGAGGGGAGCAGCGGGCAAGACAGGAGAGGTCTGCTGTGCCATGTGGGTCACCTCCAGGATAGGGATCAAACTCGCACTGAAGTGGCCATGGCTTAGCTTAGCTTCTCAGTGCAGAGCTCCAACCCCCTGTACCACCTGGGAGGACCTTTTTGCTGGTTTTTATACTTGCAATAATAATAAGATATCTACTTCTGCCCCTGAAGGAGGTTAGCTGTCTCTCAGGATAGTGTAATGAGGTAAAAGAATGAGAAATTTGAATGTTATATGTAATTATTCCCCAAAATAAAGTAGCTGTTTATTTATCACATTTTGTTATTCATTGAGCTCTGCATACATTGTTTCATTAATTTCTCATAAAGCCTGAATAAATTTTTTCTCTATGATTCTAACTTTAATGTTAGAATTGTATTTGAAATACATGAGTGGTTCAGTGAGTTTTATTTTCAGAATTTTAAAAGGATAATTAAGTGATGTTGTCAACTTTTCATGTCAACCCAAATATTCATCTGTGGATTTTTGAAAGTCAAAGTAAGACAATACTACATGATTTTCAGATAACTACATGTATTTATAAGCAATCTGACTAGGAGGCCTACCTTATCTTTTTAGCTAGTCACTTAATATTTCCTATGATTCTTTGAGGGAAACATAAGCCACTTCAGTGGCTTATCCACTGGATATGATCTACTGAGTGATACATTAAAATAAGTAATTTATAAGATTACTTGTAAAAGCTTACCCTACCCCCTAAAAACCTGACAATAAATTTAGGACTTTTTTAAATTTAATGTTGTTATAATCAGTGGGAGGTGTATTTAGGATGTAAAAATTTTCATAAGAATTTGTAGAAAGCATTGCTAGCTAGTAAGACAATAGCAATGTTCAACAATGTTCCTAATGGAAGTAAATTATATAGTTGATACAATAAAATATACTTTCAACATAGATTACAAAAATAAAAATGTCTCTTTTTGTAAGCATTTGCTATTTACTCTATGCTTGGTACCCACTCTGGAAGACAAAGTTAAAGCTGTAATTCTTCTATTATTTTAATTAATCAACAATGGCTCACAGACATTAAGTAACTTGCTAATATAACAAACTTCTACTTTGGTTATTAAAGGCCTGCACTTAATAAGAGATGTATTATTTCCAAGGACTTCAGAGGTATGGAGGACCTTGAAGCACACATTGAGGCGGCAAGACACTCACTAAGTCCCAGCAAATGAATGACACCATTTGGATACCTTCAAACTAAAAATGTGACACTAACGTACTCACTGATGTTGCCAGATCTGGTTACACAGAACAGCCTAAGAAAATGATCACGTCTTAAAGTGCTTTTGGCGATCATAATTTCTGTGCCCACCTGCATCATCACTGTCACTTCTCCACATTCTTAGTAAATTAAATTAGTATGGAAATTCTGGACTATGAATAAAAGTAGTTTGAAGAAAAAAAGAACTAGAAAGTGAGGCACAGTAAGGACCAGGAAATAAAAATACACCCAGCAGGTATTTTAGATCTAAGGGATACAAGAGCCGAGCTGAGGACAGTGACACTGATGAATAGGAGTGGAGAGGAGTCCGGGGATTCACTTCAAAGGGGAGTAAAGACATCGTGGGGATGATGGAGCTATTGAGTCAACCGTGATGCTTTTAAGGGTTTATATATATATACATGTAAAGGCAAAGTATTACACCTTTGGCAAGTTTATATTCATTACACCTCAATGGCCCTTAAAAAGATGAGCAAGACTGGACTATGGTGATGGCACACAGGTGATTTGGTGATGGGATTACAACTGAGATGGAAAAGGGCACAAAATGATGAAAAAATAAACTATTATTTTTAAAAATAAAATAAACCAATAAAGAAAGTGACCAAGACTTGAATAGATTTTAGATTTTTCACATAGGAAAAAAGTGTATCTAAAAGGCCAACAGGTATGTTAAAGGGTCATTCAATTTGCCTTTAAAACAGGACAAATGAAAAGCACAAAGTGATTTCCTCTGCATACACCAATACTGATAAAATGCAGATATATAAGCAGCACAATGAGAGTGTGGAAACACTAGAACTTCCAAACACTGATGGTAAGTAGTGTCAATGGATATACTCACTTTTTAAAGTATCTGGCATGACCTATTGATATTAAACCAAACCCAAGCATCTGTGACCCAGCAACCTCACTCCTAAGTGAAAATACAGTAGAAATGCATGCATATTTTCAAGGAAAGAATACACGTTTTAAAGAAACACTGTAAGAGTTAAGCTGTTTATCTAGTAAAAAGAGTTAATATTCATCAATAACAGATACTTTCTATGTGCAAATAGTGCAAAAAGAATTGACAGCTACATACACTACTGTAAATGGGTCTGGTGACCTGTTACTGAGTAAAAGAAATCCCTGCATAGTTGTATACAATGTAATTGTACTTCTGTAAAATAGAAGGTGAGAGCTGCTATTCTAGGGCATTCTAGGGAATCAGTAATCAGATGGAAATTCCTGGTAGTGGAGGAGCAGGAGCCCAGAGAGAGTGCTCTGCTAAAGGTGTTTTCTAATTCTCAACCTGGACTGTGACTACATGGTTTTGCCCACTTAATGAGATTCCCTTGAACCGCACATCTTTGTGTGTGCCTCTCTGTCTGCATGTTATTCTTAAGACAAAAGTTTAAAAATTGTGCATAGGGCCCTCCCTGGTAGTGCAACAGGTTAAAGCACAGCACTAAGAAGCTAAAGCCACTTCAGCATGAGCTTGATCCCTGGCCAGGGAGGTGACCCACATGGCACAGCAGACCTCTCCTGACCTGCGCACTGCTCCCCTCAGCAGTGTACTTCGTCAGCCGGCCTGTTCTGCTCCCCACTCTGTCTCTGGTGAACCCTCTTACCGCCCCTGCACCTATGGCCTGTACCCCAGTTCTGTATGTATAAGTAAATCTTTTTAAAAAATTTTTAAAAATGTGCACATATGAAATGCATACTGAAGGAAAAAATTAATCAAAACCAAACTCCCTGTAGTTCTTTGTGCTCCTAAGAGACATATATAAAGCACACCCAAACCATTGCCATCTCTTCAGGAAGAAAAACAGATCATTCAAAGCCTGTTCTACTGGTAAGCCTTCACCACACAAAGTACACTAATAAGCATTCTACATTCAAAGATAAGTTCACTGAAAAAATAAAAAAATAAACTGCCATGTAAAAGGAAGCAAGCAAATTTAACTCAGATGAGAGAGTCATAGATTAGAAACTCTGCTATGTGTAAATACTTGTATTTATTTGTCCACTGCCTATCCTTGCTTGGCTCTCTGGCACACTGATTTTACCTTTGTCATGAAGCTAAAAGGTGACCTCGGCATCCAAGCAGAAAGTTTAACAAATGCATGGTAGGTCTCATCTGTACTTACCCTGCTACCAAAATGACCACATATCACAGGGGTTGATTATTCCTTTAGCCTAAGTCCTAAAGTGAGAAGAAACTAAAGACCTAGCAAATAGTCCAAGTTATGCCAATCTCCTTAGAGTCCTACTGACCACCAACTCTCAGGTAAGGTAAGCAAGCAAGAAAGAGCATTTGGAGCTACTAAGTTTGGGGGGATATTAGATAAAAGGAACCCATAGAACAGTACAACTAGCAAAGGAATGTCTATTCTTTTATCTCTGATCTTAAATAACAAATGCTAAAGTAAACCAAGGATTAGAGCAAGTCACTAATAAATGTCTCTGCCTATGTAATATCCAGTTGAAAATGGAGCATTGAGACTGTGGTGAAGAAATACAACAGTAATAGCAAAATAAAGTAAAGGAGAAATCGAATAGAATCATTATCTATTTAAAGAATACCCTCTTTGCAAAAATCAATCATAATAACTTCTGGAAAGGAAGTAGTGAGTGTCTTTAATGTTTGACCTTAACCAGACATCCTGGTAAATTAGTCTATATTCTAATTGGGTTTAGGAACAGAGAACTTATCTTAACGATGTTTTCAGAAGTGTGTTCCTGGCCAGCCAGGTAGTTTATTATAAATAAACTAGGAATTTATGGAATTGCAGGCCCTGGTTAGGTGATGAACAGAAAACAGACATCACTTTTTTTCTCTCTCTGTAACTAAAGAGGAATAAATATTGAGAAGCCTCAAGACAGACGAATTCCCCTGAAAACAATGTTCTTTGCAGTTATGTGCTGTCTGCCACTGAGAAGCCAAATCTGGACCTGGAAAAGAGACATTTACAGAAGCTATAGTGGGAGGCCCCTCCAGAGAAGAATGTTATGTTTATGCTGCTTTCTTGCTTTATTTGCTTATTGTTCGTAAAGTTTGTTGAGGGCTAAAATATTTAAATCACATAAATCTGTCTTAACATCTAACTCATGCGGTGATGTGCCGATTATAATGAGCAGTGACTAGCTTGTGCATGTACCAGGTGCTGCACTGTCTTTTGATGGATTATTGGTGCCATACAGGAGACAACTATTAAGACCTAAATGCTTGTGTTCTCCTAAATTTCATGTGTAAAAATCTTAATTCCCAAGGTGATGGTATTAGGAGGTGGGACGTTTGGGAGGTAGGCAGTCACGAGGGCCGTCCTTATGATTGGGCTTCTGACCCACTTAAGAGACTGCCAAAGCTCCCTTGACGCTCCCGGCACTTGGGGGCATAGGGGCCAGTCTACATGCTGGAAGAGGCCCTCAGAGAAGCCCCCCCCCAACCTCCAGCACTGTGAGCACTACATTGGGTTGTCTATATACATCTAATCTATGCTATTCTGCTAGAGCCTGCCCAACTCAATCAACAGGAAAACAATTCCAGCCTTGTGCTGTGACAGAACCCAGCATATGGTACAAGGAAAAGGATTTACTTAATCCTGCATCTGCTTAAGTTGATTTTTTTGATCATTAGTTCCTTGCAGTGTTGTGGCTAATGAATAATTTGGTCAATTAACATTTATTTAATTGCACTACTTTTCTTAGTTTGTAAACTCTCAGAAGGAAAGCATTTGACTATTTACTTCTCTTTGAATACTGCTAAACTCTCTGGTAGACTCACCCGTTTCAATGAAGCACTGAATAAAGTGTTTTAGAGAAAAGAAAATGTGATAAGTATAGAAATCATTTAAATATTCATTTTGTGAGGATGTGAATAATTTGCTTTTCTACAAAATTGAATGCCTTTGGCACAGACAGAAATAATATTTGTTTTTGTAAATTTCTAGGTATGCTACATGATGCAACAATATTTCATCCAATATAATCCTACTTTATGTCCTTCTACTAGGCTTGTTTTAAACTGCATAATTATCTCCAGGGATGGGCAGTTTGATTACATAAGAGGCTATACTTTAAAGCTTCTGGGGAGAAAGTTACATAAATACAAATTTTTTACATATTCCATTGAAGAAATGGTATACTTCTTGTCTATCTAACACTGGGACAATGCCATGGTCAAAGTCCAATAAAGGAATTAGAAGAGTCGGGGGTGGTGCACACAGACTTGTAAATACATTTCTGGGAACTAATTTTGGGACTCTGAAGATGAGTACCTCTTCTGACAAATGTTGGCAAATGTGACTGTCATCTAGGTAGACACTGAGAGCAAACCTCCACTTCTGCAAAAAGTCTAAATGGAACCCCGCTCCTCTTGTTCTGTTAACGACTATGGCACTTGCTCATCACCTATATCATAAAAGTAGAGTGTTTTAAATGGCTCCAATTAGGGGTAATGTGGAAGCATTTTCGTGGACAGGCTGACTTGACATTGCCATTGCTACAGATTTCTACTGGCTGCCCATTCCACTTTCTTCCATTTTTTTTTCCTTTATGAGGCTCTGAGATTCAAATATTAGAGGACAACACAGTGTGTCCTCTAATTAAATGTACCTGCAACAATAATCTAAGACTTCTGTAGAAAAGAATGAGGTGCAAGCATTAATGAGAAATCTTAGTGTTTATCCATGCAATGGATTATTATTCAGCAATAAAAAGGAATGAAGAACTGGTACAAGTTACAACACTGCTGAACCTCAAACATGCAAAGTGAGAAAAATCAAACATAAAAGACCATGTGTTATAAGATTCCATCTATATGAAGTGACCGAAATAAATAAACCTATACAGATAGAAAGTAGATTAATATTTACCAGAGTGAGGGGATAGGGTGCAGTGAGCAGAGGAATGGGGTAGATAGCTAATGTTTACTATTAGAAGGTTTCTTCCTGAAATAATGAAATATTCTAAAATAGATAGCTGTGCAATTCTGCGACTATACTAAAAATCATTCAATTGTACACTTTAAGCAAACTTTTTAAGTTATATTTAAATTAAAAATTTTAAATCTAATCCATGACTGGTTTACTAGTATATTAAAAAATATAATAATAAATTTTGTAACTATATAGTGATATGTGTTAATTAGACTTATGATGATCATTTTACAATGCTTACAAATATTATGTTGCAGACCTGATATTACTATGTTATATGTCAATTGTAACTCAATTTAAAATAGCGTCTTATGGCAGGTTAATATTTGGATATGCAGTGAAAGTCACTTGAGAAGCTTCTACTCTTAACATTCTCACTAGGGCAGCCTGCAGGTCTTATACTATTTGGAATCCATATATTGAAGTTCTCACTATCTCCTCCTGGTGAAAGGAAGGAGAATCTCTCTTGGGTCTCATTCTAAGGACATTTAGTCCATTTATCAGGACTCTACCCTCATGATCCAATCACTCTTCAAGTTCCCACTTTCTAAAACCATCACTTCAGGGCTTAGGATTTCAACAAGTGAGTATTGAGGAGACACAAACATTCAGTCTATAGCAATCGCCTTGCATATTTTTCTTTAATAGGTTAGCAAAAGAAATAATTGTATGAAATAGTATCTTTGTACAAAAATTTATTATGTATGCGAAATATAATTCATATCTTGAGAACCCTAAACCTAAAAACTTGGTATCACTAGCATTCACCACTTCTGATCATCCTTGACTAATTTTCCTACAATAATTCACTCATCTATATTCTCTTATTTATTAGATACTAAAACAATCAATGCAAGGTCTCCTTCCTCCAGACTTTCTACCCAAGCTCACCCATGCATCCAGCTCCTGTTTCTGTAACTGGTTGGTTCCTAGGAGAAGGGAAGTTCCAGGTTCCCTGTCCCACCCAGAAGGAGGGTGGAGCTGAGCGGAGAAAAAGGAGAAAGGAGAAGAGAGGAGAAGAGAAGGAGGCCAGATGGAGAAAAAGACGGAGACCTAAGGAAGCCACATGGAGCAGCAAGCATGTGATGAAGAAACCAGGCTTGTTTCCTGACCCTGGACTGGTTAAGGCAGATGTGGGTGAGAGACCTGTAGGGAGGTGACTATGGCAGTGTTTATATTGATTTTGATTTTGCTCTTTTCCTCCCAGATTTGCCTGGCCATTTCTGACCCTTTTCCATGGGTCCCGGCCAGAAGGTGCTTTATTCTTGTGGCAGGTTTTCAGGCCTTGCTTTGGGCCAATCCCTTTTGGGTTGACTTTTGCTCACGAGGGGATGGGTCACTTCAGGTGTTTTAGAAGTTATATTCTTTGTGTTCCATATTGTATATTCACTGTATTAAAGTCACTTTTCATTAAAGCTTTATATGTTTTGTCTTGTTGCGGCGGATGGCAGACCCCACTTAGAGCAGGCAGGTTTTGGGGCTTCAGGGGTGTCTCTCTCTCCCCCTGTCATATAACAGATTTGCTGCCCTGTAACATTTCCACCTACAAATAGATAATTTAAATATTTTAATCTTCAAAACCAAACGTTCTTAGAGTATAAGATCCTCCAAGGCTAATGTCCCCTAGGTCCTCCTAAAAAATCCCAAAACCACTTCAACTCATTTCCAAGATCAAATGCATGGCCAAGCCACACTCTCCCATCTCTAAATATTCAGCTACTTCAGTGTCCTCCACATGATCGGTGACTTAGTGATTTATATAGCCTTATAAATGCAGGTCATGTTTTCAGGCAGAAAACATGACATTGAGTGTGGAGATAAGAGGATAAAGAAAGAAGTTTCCACATGGTATGTTTTATTTGTGAAATGAATGACAATATTATCTATTCAAATTCAGATATGGGAGGTGAGTGACAGTGATACTTTCAAAGAGTGGACTAGAATTGAGGCAGTATACCTTGAAAACAGGCAGGTATGTATAGATCAGAAATGAGCACTTGAATTGGGTGACGTTTATCATGAAACTGCCTTCAGGATTGAGGTTCAAATGAAGATCAGCGGGACTCAAGAAGCCACTGATGACCCAAAAAAGGAATGAACAGAGAGAGGAAAGAAATGTATACACAAACAAGGAAGAGAGTTGAAACACAGTCATACTGGCAATATAAAATGCTCGAGAGACCAGAGGCGACTTAACTTGAAATATATATATATATATATATATATATATATATTCAGAATCATTGTCAGTAATATCAAATCTTTTAGAGATGTCAAACAAGATGAAAGACTGCTATTCCTTGGACTGACAGATAGTGAGATGAATTAGATCATAGAGATGTGATAAAACAACAATAGCAAAATGTTAATGGTAGACTCCAGCTGTTACATTTACCAGTATTCTCGGTAAAAATTCTTTCAACTTTGCCATATGTTTAAACCTTGCATAAGGAATCGGGGCAGGGAGGAATATCAACTAAGTGAACTTAAGAGGTGTGGTGGTGAGGAGTCACAGTACAAAATAGAAAAAATAAATACTGCGAAGTCAGCCAGGTTGTTGTAGACTGGTACGCAAGATATTGCAGGCTGCACAAAAAGTCTGTAGTGGAGAATCAAGGTTTTTGTGAAATGAGAGGGTCTTCATTTGAGTAAATAAAGAAAAGTATCCTGTGGAGTGTGAGGGAAAGAGTTTTCAGTGATGTTAACCATTGGGATAGACATTCTCTGCATCTTATAGCTGAGTGCTTCAAATTGTATACCTCTTTAAATTTTCATGAGATAAAATTCACCCTTTGAAGCATTTTGAAGGAAACAAATCAGCTGTCTGTGGTATATCCACATTGTTATGTATCTTGAATTCCAGAACATTCTTTCACATCAAAAATAAACCTTATCCCCATGAAGCTGTCACTCCTTGCTCTCCAGTCTCACTGCCCTTGGCCCAACTACTGACCTACTTGTCTCTATGTATTTACCTTTTCTGCACATCTCACATAAAAAGGATCATACAGCATGTAAACTTTTCCTACCCAAATTTGTCTAATTTGTTACTAAAAATATTTTGCCTAGTGGCCCTCCCTGGTGGCGCAGCGGGTAAAAACACAGCACTGGAGGTTGTCCGCAGCTAGAGTTCGGGCCCCAGCCAGGGAGCTGACCCGCATGGTCCACAGTCCTCTCCTGACCCGCCCACTGCTCCCCTCAGTAGTGTACTTCGTCAGTCTGCCTGTTCTGCTCCCCACTCTGTCTCTGGTGAAGCCTCTCGCCACCCCTGAGCCTCTGGCCTGTACCCCAGTTCTATATGCACAAATAAATAAATCTTTTAAAAAAACTATTTTGCCTACAAATTTTGCTACATTGAGCTTCACAGGTTTGGTTTCTTTGTTTTGTTTTGTTTTTTTATTTGTGCATGTAAGAGCCAGTGTGTAAGTCAGAGGTGCAGGGGAGTGGGGATTCCCCAGAGACAGAGTGAGGAGCAGAACAGGCAGATTAACAAAGTATACTCTGAGGGGAGTAGTGTGTGACACAGGAGAGGTCTGCTGTGCCATGTGGATTAACTCCCTGGCCGGGGATCAAACTCATACATTAGTGGCTGGCAATAGCTTGATAGCACTGACACCTGAACCCCTGGCCCCCCAGGGAGGCCCGATACCTTGAACTTCAATATTCATGTGTGCTTTGGGTTTTAAGTGAAGTTCAAAGGCTCTAGCATAGGACTGTTAGCGCTACCTGACCCCATGCTGAGCACACTGACAGTTTATTTTGTTCTTTCACATAATATGCTCTAAGAAAACATCACCTCAATTTTCAAATAAGAACCAGAACATAAAATTTTAACTTAAAAAAATTATTACGTAAATGTTACCTACTCAGTATTTAAAGGGAGTTCAGATTGAAAAACACAGCATTTACATCACCTACACTTTTTTTTTTCCAGCATTGGTACTAAGAGAAGCATAATTTGACTACACCTGTTTTCCACACTACTCCAAGAAGGGGAGTAGAGGACTATTTGTTTTTCAACCACATTTACAACAGTCTACCAACACAGCCTTTTCTCCTTTAAAGTCGAGAGCAAACTTTAGCTACCTAAACTGCTGCTATACTATACATGTGTTTTCTATTTCAAAGATTAGTTCGCAAATAAATAAGCAGAGTAAACCTTAACCCCATTATTTATCCAAGTGTTCACTATTTAGTCCACCACAACATGCCCAGGTATCTATTTTCTATGCTCACTAGCCATTTTAAAAGCAAGCCAAATTATTTCCATTTAAATTCATCATAAAATCTACTTAAGAATAACTGCTTAAAAATGCAGGGCATGAAGGGTCATCTTTAGCACATTATTCATGTCAGGACTCCGCCTGTCTTCCACGGGAATTTAGGATAGTATCTTTATTATAGATTGTCTATCCTCTACATAACATCTGGATTTTCAATCATAGCAGATATCTGAGTTCAACAAAGTAAATGAACTTAGAAACTTTACTTCAGTTATTTTAGATGCAAAGAGAATGTATATATTACTTTCTGTTTGACAGGATAAAGAGCAAACTTTTCAAAGCCTAGAGAAATTTGCATGAAAAGAACAATTTAGAATCTCCAAACTCAAGCTCTCACAATATAAAAGTATTTAATGCATCTCCTCAATAACTGGCTATAACTGAATGATGTGTTTAAAGTGTATACTTTAAACTCAAATCAACAAAACCAAATTCAATTTGAGAGAAAATAGATAAGAGCCTTTCATGTCTCAGAAGTTACAGAAGGACCTTGAAATATTCCAAAACAGTTGATTTGGGAGTTACACAAAAACATGCTTCTTAAAAGTGATATCATTTTTAATGCCTCAATCTCGTGCCAGTAAAGTATAACCAAAATAATGCATTTAATTCTCCTTTCTGTTACCATTAGAGAGCAAAATTTGGAGCTTTACTGTCATCATTGTAGTTACAATGAGCAAATAATACAAATTTTATTACCTTTGGTCCTTCAACTCTAACAACACATCTCTCTCCCAAGAAAGTGCAGAAATGAAACTATCTCCATAAGAATAATATTCATTTGGAATAATGGCCAGTCTAATCCAGACACAACTGGCTCTTTGCTCTTAATATTCCTGTTTACAGTTGAAGCTCTCTATTTTTGCTGATTACATGAAACATGTAAATTTATGTTGATTTTTTCCATTCACATTAAGTGGAAATTTGCCAATTATTATCCTAACTCAGGTAAAATGCTTATTTCTATTCTCTCTATTTTAACCAGCAAAGTTTCTATTAATCTATAAATCTGCTATCTTATCTTTCTTCCCCTCAAGAAACTTTCTGCCAGTGCATTGAGTTGTAACTTATTGAAAACTGAAACAAGAAAAAGCTTGTAGTTGTGCTACCTGGACCTCATCCAATGTGAATTGTTTAAGAATGTAGTTCAATTGATTTCAATAACTTAGTGAGACAAGCTAAAGGTTAGCAAAATATTTACTGGAAGATCTACCATTACTTTACCAATCAAAAAATATGTTATCTTTTGTATATCACCTTTTTAAAAGTATTATAAGACCACTTTCTGAGTATAACTCAAGCTTCAGAAAAATCTAATTTCAGAGCCTCTTTAGGAAGAAATGAACAGCTATGAAATACACAGATTTTAATTTTCTCTCATCTTTACATGGCTACAACATTTGAAGCAATGGCCATATGAAAAGTCAGTGCCTGCCATTGAATATATGCGTTTTCAAGTCTCAAGCATAATTATGATGTTATATGTAGAAAGGGGAGTATACTAGAATAGAAAACTTATGAGTTTTAAAAGCATTTGGTCTGATTTTTCCATTTTTTCTCAAAATGGAAAATAGCAAAATAATAGAATTTCACTTAGCAAGAGCTGGAACCATAATAGAAGTAAAAATGTCTAAGTCAATTTTCAGCAAGCAATCTAATTCAATTAATTCAAAACGAAAAAGTGACGTTCCATAACTGTCAATATATTCTTTTAGATAATCAGTTCAAATCAACATACAAAGCACCACTTAAATTACTGCCATTGCATCTAACTTTTAAAATTTCTCTTTAACAATACAACCTTAAATTTTTAAAAAGCACGATAGTCTAGGTGCAATTTCACATCTAGCTATTTCATTTGAATCATCCAATGTCCTATGATGGGGATAGTTGCAATAACACTATCACAATTAGAAAATAAGAATTCTTTAAATACAAACTTTGTCAGATCTTGGGAAGCCTAACAGAGAACAGGACCAAAAGCAGGCTCTGAACCTGAGCTGAACAGTGCTGAGGACATAAGGCCTTGGAGTGGGCAAAACACGACTAGGAGCAAATGAAGACAACAGGTGGCACCTGAGTGGCCCAGCACTTGGCAAACTCCCTGGGCTCCAGGTATAATGCTAGGGTGTTCTTGGGCAGGCAAGCTAGCAGGGGTAAGGAAAGTATCTGTAAAGACATTGCAAGCAGCTTCCATTTGGAGATATGTGAGGACAAAGACACAGTGTGGAACCAGAATTTAGTACTGCAATTTACTCAGTCCCTGGGGGTAACAAGTGTAACAACTTGTGATGCTATGAAAATAGGTCATTCAAGCTTGATGACTGGATTCCTGAAACTGGGTTATGAGGAGGCTTACAAAAGTGTTTTTGCAATGGTAAAATTTTCGTAGTCTTCCTGTCATCGGGCATCTATCCAAATTGAAACTCCTTGTGATAGAAAGAGACATCATTCTCAGATCTGACTGATACCCCTTAATGGAGTCTTAGGAACATGTCAAAAGCCTTTGGAGAACTTGATTCTATCTGCTTTCTTCTTTCTTCCATCATATCTCTTTAGAGTCTAGCACATGTCTTAGGATCTTTTATGTTATTAACACCATCTCCCTGAAAAACGCTTTGCCTCCTTTTCTGCCTGACAATTGTTTATAAAAACTTAAATTTATTCAATAGGGATTCATTGAATACCCACTATAAGACTGTCTTAGAACTGAGGAGAGAGACCTAAATAAGCAAAGTCTCTGAAGTCTGGAATGTGATCACAAGGTGGTGGGGGAAACCCTTGGAGATATAGATGAGTCGGAAGCGGTCACTACTTCTGTTCAAGGGTAGCTTGTAAAGGAAACTGGAATCAGGCCCTCCCTGGTGGCACAGTGGGTTAAAGCTCAGCACTAAGAAGCTATAGCCACTTCAGCATGAGTTCGATCCCCACTCTGGAGGTGACCACATGGTGCAGCAGACGTCTCCTGACCCGCCCGCTGCTCCTCTCTGCAGTGTATTTCAGCACATCTGTCTTTTCTGCTCTCCACTCTGTCTCTAGTGAATCCTCTCACTGCCCCTGCACCTCTGGCTTGAATAACAGTTCTGTATGCATAAGTAAATAAATCTTTAAAAAAGAAAACTGGAATCATGTCTCACATTGAGACATAAGGACTATGTGGCAAGGATTGCTGCATTTGACTCATGAATTAATGAGGAAACCAGTAAGATGTTATCAGAGAACTGATTTTCAAGAAGAATACACAGAACATTGATCTATTTCTGAAATGAATTTGTGAATAAATGAAAAACAGTTCTAGCCTCTAGGCAATAATCAATTGTATTCCAACAGATACAATTAATTTGCACTTCTGTGACCAATAATCATTTGCATTATCATCAGTTTGCTACATTGTCTAGAGTGACAAAATAGCTTAAAATAATGGCATGAGATCACCCTGATGGGTGAACTGGACCAAATACACAATAGTGTTTTGTTGTCCACAAATTTTCTTGAAGGCTCTGAGGTATATAGGCTGGTGATGATCATAGAAATTATACACATAACTTTGCTTCAAATTGGAGGAATTAGCAGGAAAACTTTAAAGAATAGTTGATGCCTTCATTGTTAACGTGATTAGAATTTCTCCACGACAATATTAGGATAAATTCTAACTTTAAGAATGAGCAAGAGGGCCCTCCTCAGTTGCGTAATGGATTAGGACTCAGCACTGCAAGCCTGCAGCAGCATCTTCAGCATGAGTTCAATCCCCGCCCTGGAGGTGACCACATGGCACAACAGACCCCTCCTGACCCACCCACTGTTCCCCTCAGCAATGTACTCTGTCAATCTGCCTGTTCTGCTCCCCACTCTGTCTCAGTTGAATACTCTCACCCCATGCAACTCTGGCCTGTACCCCAGCTCTGTATGAATAAATAAATCTTTAAAAAATAATGAGGAAGAAGTGTAAGTGTTAGTATGTGACTGAGGAGTACCCCAGGTCCCCCAAAACTTTAACATAGTCTGGCCATCTGTATGCACAAAGACACACAGTTCTTAATGTGAAAAAACCTTGAACAGGATTAATATGTGTAGAAAGAAAGAAGAAGAAGAAAACATATTCTGGATAAAAAAAAAAACACTGAATTAGCCATGTCCTCCTGGGCAGGTGCCCAACCAAACAGAGTTGGTCTGAAACAGAGCGACTGGAGCTTGAACACTTGCCACAGGTCTAAGGCCCCCTATTCCCCTAAGGGAAATACAGGAAAAGTGTTCTGAAGCAGGCAGGTCCTAGAAAGCTAGACACAAAAGAGCAAAATTAAAGTACCAATCTAGGAAGCAACTGTCATAATCCCAAGTATTCCACACCCACATTTCTTCGTCAGGACTCTACACGTCTTTCCTCCACGTGTCTCCTCCAAGTCCCATACATCCTTGGTGCAAATCCAAAGCTGAGAGGAAAACTAACCCTTCTATCCCACTCACCTCTAACCTCTGTGACACATAGCGGGCTGCTCGGTCCACCTTTAGTTAAGAGGAGGAGGAAAATGTTAGCTCCTTAACAATGGAGATGCCTGTATAGCACAAGGTAATAAAACTAATGGGTCCCAAGGATATTTCCACTCAGAACTAGGAAAATAAAAGTCCTGTCTTTTCAGGACTCTAAGCGAACCCTGATGAAAGCATTCTCCACAGGTGGTTCGCTACAACAGCAGCCAAGAGCCCTTTCCTCTTGGGTTAGTGTACCCAGGGTATGATCCAGGAAGGGCAGTATCAGCACATCACCTGGGAACACCCTAAAAGTGAACATTTTTTGGTCATAACCCACACCAATTGAATAAGAATGCATGTGCCAGGTAATCTGGGTTCTAACAAGCCTGCCAGGATATTCAATATCCTCTGGTTTGGAATACTGCCGTCATAAGGGAGTATTCACCTACCCACAGGCCTCTGGAGAGACAGTGTCTGGAGTGGCCAGACCTCAGCTGGAGGGAAGAAGTCCTTTCCCAATTACACAATAAGAATGTATATACAAAAATAAATAAAAGCTTCTTAGTTTGATTTCACACAATAATTTATCTGTGCCTCTATCCCTTCATTGCTTCCTCTGAGTTAATCTGGTCCTTCCCTGGCTTATAGGAACAGTGACTGTATCGTCTCCCAATGCCTAGGTAGGTAGAATATGACAAATGTTAACTGAGTGAGGGAGCAAATGAACATCACCTGGCAGGGACCCAACACCAGAGCCCAAGCAAGACTAAGATCCCACCAGCAGAGAAGCAGAGATGAACATCAGGTCTGAATGGCCCAAGTCCTCCAAATCAAAACAGAAGTTGAGGTCTCAGTAAGAGACCACACTTCCCTCAGTGGGCAGTGCTCAACAATTGCACTCACTTCCTTTGCTCAAGATCTACCGTATGACATGCAAACTCCCTCATTATTCCCAAGTTGTGTTTGCCAAAGTGGGTACTTCAAATTCTCAGAGAAACCTCTGGATGAAAAGACAGAGTCCTGGGTGCATCCACACTCAAGGTCTGTCAGGTTCCAGTCCAGGTGGTTGGTGCAGTAGCCATGGCTGGGGTCAAGGCAGGAACATCTGAAGTCCTTAAAATATGGGCATTCTATTTGTACCAGAACCTTTCCAAATTAGAACCATCTTCCCACCTCCCTTATACCCAAGCAGAAATAGGGTCTATCCAAGAAAAAGGTTTTAATATCAGTGAGCCCCAGGTTTCCCAAGGGGGTCAAGATTTAGGAAGGCTCCGTGGCCTCAGTCAATGCCTACCAGTGCTGTAAACTACCATCTGGCATTCTACCTTTTTCCCTCACCAGGTGTACACACTCGAGAAATTTTTATTTTCCCCAGTCCTCCTATTAGTTCAGATAAAGCCACATAATAAACTACTTATGTCTCATAAGCATGATGGGAGATAGAGATAACATAATTTTTCTAAAAAGTACAAGAAACAATGTCAACCAAATGAACAGAATAGCTTGTTATTATTTTGCATTTATTTTGTGTGGCAGTCACTATGATAAATATTTTATAATCTTTAAAACTCACTAACTAGGTTCAGGCAACCCCGTCTTACAGATGAGAAAAGTGAGGCACAATGAAGTTAGTAAGATACGTGCGCACGCGCGCACACACACACACACACATTTACTTAGTAAGTGACCAAGCAGACAATTGAGCAAAACTATCAGGCTCCAAGGTAAAGTGTTTTAATAACAACCACTTTTTTTTTCTCTCTCTCTCTAAACACTCTGTGTGATAAATGATTTACATAAGACAAAGCTGAAGGAGGAAGCAGAAATGTTCATTACTCCCTGTCACAAAGACACTGCAGGTCTCTGCACAGGCTTTTCATAGAAAACAAGGTTGGGACAGGATAAAGGGATGTTGCAGTAACGTGATCTGCACATTCCATAAATTAGAGGGGAAGTGAGAGAATAGTTCATGCCCGGATCTGCCCATTTAAGACCACATGCCTCGCAGCCAGAGCTCCCCAGAGTAGACATGCAAACTAAGGTACCAAGGTCAAGAAAGACAATGGTTAAGAAACTAACAGTCCAAATAAAGGAAAACAAAGGCTTGAATACAAAATGAGATGTGTGATCTTGGGTTGGCTCCTGATCCAGAAAAAATAGCAGTAGAACCAAGCTCTCCTTGGTGGCACAACAGGTTAAAGCACTCCATTATGAAGCTCTCTGAAGCCACTGCAGCACGAAATCGGTCCCATCCAGGGAGCTGACCCACATGGCCCAGCAGACCTCTCCTGACCTGCCCACTGCTCCCCTCACCAGTGTATCTCCGTCAATCTGCCTGTTCTGCTCCCCACTCTGTCTCTGGTGAGTCCTCTCACCCACCACATCTCTGGCCTGTATCCCAGTTTGTAAGCATAAATAAATCTTTTTAAAAAACAGTAAAATGTATGAATAGGACGATGAGGACATCTGGCTATACGCTGTGATCAGACACTACTGTTGCACACATTTCCAGGCTTTGACCACTGCACTGTGGTTATAGAAGAGGAAGTCCTTGCAATGAAGGAGTGCATACTGAGGTTTAGGGGTACAGAGAAGCCACCTTCCCCACTCAGTCTCAAATGTTTGAGAAAACTGATAAAAGAGGGAAAGAAAACATAAACTACTTCTGAAACTGTTTAAGGCATTCACATAATTTCCCCATACTTGTCTTGCAATTTTTCTGTAATTTTTTTAAGATTTATTTATTTATTCATACAGAACTGGGGTACAGGCCAGAGATGCAGAGGGTGAGACGATTCACCAGGGACAGAGCGGGGAGCAGAACAGGCAGCAGAACAGGCAGATCTACGAAGTACACTGCTGAGGAGAGCAGCGGGCGGGTCAGGAGAGGTCTGCCGCGCCATGTGAATCACTCTGGGGCAGGCAGGGATCGAACTTATGCGGAAGTGGCTCAAGCTTCTCAGTGCTGTGCTTTAACATGCGCCGCCACCAGGGAGGGCCAATTTTGAATTTTATTACCAACAAAACATTTTTTCTTGAAAGGGGATAATTCCCTGTGAAAGAAAATAGAAATGGGTTTTAGCTGGGAGGAACTTGATCATGTGGAAGCACAGTGGAAACAAACATTTCCTTGCTACTCACACAACATAACCATTTGCAGTGTGGCTATGACCACAGAGGTCATTTCTTTGGCCTACTCAGGGTAAAGACCATATCTGCTGCTTCAAAACTCCAGCTTCAAAACTGTAATTCAACAGGAGAACCGGAAGTCTTTTAAAAGTAGAAAGTTGTTTTTCGCTGGGTGGGAGTTCTAGTGCTCAGGGTTCCCTTGCAATAGACACTAGCTAAAACCGAAGCTGACTGTGGCCATAACCCGGGAGGTCTTACCTTCACCTGTGTTCATGGTGCACTCATCAGCATGGCCGACAGCCTGAAGTGGGTCGGCCAGGAGGAGTGGCTGAAGGGAAGCGTGGCCAGCAACCCCCTCCGCAAGTCAAGCTCTGAAGCCAGGATTCTCTTCTTTGCTTATTGAAAATGTCATTTCTCCCTTTTCTTGTAAAGTCAAGGGGCCTAAGGTTAGTGAGCACGACATGTGAATAAGCACACACAAATGCATTGTTTAATTTAGTCCTCACAACAATGCTGGGAACTAATTGTTATCATCCAAGTTTACAGAGAAAGTTCCCGAGGCTTTCAGTGGCTGAGTGACTTCTCCATAGTCACACCTAAAGTAAATGACCGTCTACCTAACTGCAGAATGCCTGCTTTTTCTACCCACTATCCTGCTTCTGCATAAAGACTTCTGGCAAGTGAATCAGGTTAAACCCGCCCCAGGATCATCTGCATTGTTAGGAAAGTCACAGGGTGATGAGAGGTGCTGGCCATGTGCACCCTAAAAGACCTGGAGAGAAATAAAGATATAAAGAAGTTCTGTTCTGGTTTTGTTTCACCAGCCATCTCAGTTTTCTTCACACCCACTTTAAATTTCTCAATCACCCAGTTGTTCATTAGTTCTGTTTTCATGTTTTAAAATACTATCATGGATCTGAGAAGTGGGAGGAAAAATCTGTGTTCCTAGTAAATGTATATGCATTTGGAAATTACCAAGGCAGGAAGTAATCCCATGAAAGCAGCCCTCAGAGATCCCCAAGGGCACAGGCTGGAGAGGCTGTTAGTTCCAAGTCCTCTGGGTTTGGTTTTGAATGGAAGGAATAGATCAAGTCTCTTTATACACCCTATAGTACACAACTCCCCCCTCACACACTCACTCACACACACTCACACTTCTATTTGAAATAACAAATAGAACATGAAGGAAGACAAGCACTGGAGTTTGAAAGAAATAAATTCAAGTCTTGACTTTATTCATAGTTGCCACCGGCCTGGGGAAATGACAGCTACTTCAAGTATTTCAGTCAGGAATCAAGATATGAGAGGTTTAGATGTCACTAACTCCTCAGAAGGGTAAACCTCAGGCTTCTTTTTTGTCAAATGGGAATGAAACAGCATCTCTGCTTTGTCAAGGCATATTGTGATACTCAAAGTATTAAGGTGTTGGTATACTACTAAGTCACACACAAACATAGTTGTTTTCTGATCAATATTTTCTCCTTGTAGATGGGTAAAATTTGAGCTGAAGCAATGTGTCAATTTCTATAAGAAATAAAATCATTTATGGTGGCTCTCCAGATAGAGTAATTGTCCATTAGAATAATCCCCACAGCCAAGAATCACATCTGGCACATGATCAGCATTCAACAAATAATGAAAACAGTAGAGGACAAAAGAGTCAACTACTTCTGTTGGTTCCTCACAGTAGTCTTTAAAACACCAACCCCTAGCACAGTGCAGGGTTACTGTAATGGTGTTTGCTTTATGTGTTAATGTGACAGAGCCAAAGTATCTAGATAGTTGGTCAAATATTATTCTGAATGTTTCTGTAGAGGAATCTTATTGGATGAGATTAGCATTTAAATTAGCAGACTTTCAATAATGCAGATTACTTTTATAAAGTGGGTGAGCCTTGTCTAATCAGTTGAAGACATTTGTAGAACAAAGACTGGTCCTTTTTTTTCCCAAAGTTTTAAACATCTTTTAATATATTCATTATATAATCCTTCTTTTTTGTACAATGTATGGTCTCTCTTGAACCTGAAAAGATCCTGCCAGCAGACTGCCATTGGACTCAAACTGTAACTTTTCTCCGATCTCCAACCTTCTGACATACCTTGAATTTAGACTTACTAAGCCTCCACTATCACACAAGCAAATTCCTTAAAATAACTTTCAATTGCATTGAAATTCTGAAAGGAATGTGAAATTGCTGTACCTTCTAAGTGCCTATCAATAAAATAGGTGAGGAGAAGGGGAAAAATTCAATTTAACATTGAGAATAATTTTCACCTTTCTTCCTTCAAAAAAATATACATGAAATGTCATGTGTTGTATATAGTTATGTATATATAAAATACATATCTTGTTCATACTATGTCTCTAGAGAATCCTGACAAATACAACAAATAATCCCAGTATGAACTATTTTTAACCATCAAAATATTTACTCTAGAATCTTTTGTTCTCCAAGCAAAAATTACTGCAAAGTGTATCCATATTCAATTATTCATTCCTTCTCAAATATTTATTGATTTTCTCTTAATGTAATTATTTACTAATATACCAAAGGAAGAAAAACTGCAAAGCAAATGAAGGACCACACCCAAATTTAGCAATGGTGACAGTCTAACCTAATTCCAGATTAATGGAAATAAATAATGAATCTAATTGCGTGGAAGCCCCATTTTATAATGCAAATTGCTTGTTGAGGAGAGCAACCTACGAGGAACTTTTTTCTCCATAAAAATACTGGACTTAGAAGAGGGGATCCAAGTTGAATTCATTTAATTCTGCATCTAATGTAAAAATTGCCTTGAAATTCTGAAAGGAATGTGAAATTGCTGTACCTTCTAAGTGTCTATCAATAAAATAGGTGAGGAGAAGGGGAAAAATTCAATTTAACATTGAGAGTAATTTTCACCTTTCTTCCTTCAAAAAAATATACGTGAAATGTCATGTGTTGTCATGGAAACAGGAAAATAAGAAATCTGTTTGCAAATGCTTGAAGTTAGGTGCAAGACTGTCAAACACAGGCTGTTTGTGTTGTCTTTTACAGAGTAGAAAAAGACTGATAATTTAGTACACAATTATTTTTGTATTCTAAGCCTTCCCTTAGTTTGGGGTGTTTGTGTGTGACTTCCCCAAGTTATTAACTTTTAGCTTCATTCTTAGAACTTACAGGAAGCACCTTGCCCAGACCTAACTTACGCTTCCACTGGATTAAAAGTAAAATGTATAGATTTCAAAGCTTAGAGATCGTTTAAAATAATTTATTATACAACAAAGCCTGTTCAAATGTGTGTGCCCATGCTCACCAAACAGTGGAAGCAGTAGCTGTAATATGAAGATACATAAAGTTGAGGGTAAGACATGTCTCTGAGTTTAAGTCCTGATTCTTCACGTAGTCACTTTCAGTTAGATCTGAAGATCATTGCAGGGATAATGATACTTCATTCCCATTTGGTATGACTCATTTCCTTTGAAATTTCTTAAATCTCCAATAGTATGGACTGTAAAGCACAAACAACATCTCTTTCCAGTTATTACATTAGTGGACAGGGCCGTTGCCTGGAAATGGAAACAGACCTACAATCTTCAAACTCCTCCTGTTGCTTTTGAGCCTGGTGGCTACATGCATTCCCACCATTCTCAGCCAGACACTGACCAATATTTTCATCAGACGTCTCTGACCTTTGATGATTGCAGTAAACTACCCAGAGGCCACCTCCAAGCCCCCCCCCTTTTTTTTTTTTTTGCCACCTGCCAGTCTTGATTACACGCCATAAATTGACCTAAAGTCACTGAGCTTTAAACTGGGCAGAAACCCAATTACCCTTATTTTGTAGATGGCAATAGAGACTTAAGGAACAGAGTGTTTGGTTGAAGATCCCACTGCCAGTGAGGGGCAGAGCCCAATTTCCCAACTTCTAACTCAGAATTCACACTTTCTCGTTTACACACACTGACTTAGAAGAGCTGTCATGTACAGCTGTATGTCCAGTTTGTAAATGTCCATCGCTGTCTTTCCCTTGGACAAAACAGGGAAAATGTAAAGGACTCAATTTCTAGCTCAATATCTTTATCGTCTTTTTCCTAAAACTCATCTGCATGAGAAACTGCCTTCTTCCACTTTCCAAAAGAAATCTACATTCATCCCACTACTTACAATGATGAAGAGTGAAAAGACGTCTCCATGCAAAGTGGCAGTCTCCTGTAATTATTAGTCAAGTCACCCAAGTCCTTTTCGTGTCTTAAGCATACTTATGGTAACAGAGAAGAATGGTGTGAAGAAGGAATAGTAGCTAATGTCAGGATGTTCTAAAATCAGATACATGATAAATAAAAGGTGAAAGGAATGACAATTTAATGACTTTACCTCTTCTATCCGCTAATCATTATCCAAAAATTCATCTTCTTTGAGGGAGAACCCCAGGAGAAGAAAACAAAGAGGGAAATGCTGAATGCTAAGAATATTGACCCTCACATTTAAATGCATGAAAAATTTGCAGCTCTTCTTATTAGACATACTTGGAATGTGCCATTACCTGAAAAAGTCCTTAAACAGCTAAGTCATTGGACACAGTATCTCTGCTTCTTTTAAACGCACTTACAGTGCTTTTCAGGACAGCTTTCCAAGGTGCACTGTATAAAACCCAAGCATCAGAGTATTGGGTGTGTCATCCAGATTCTCTCCTGGTCAGATAGAAATATCCCTCTCCATACTGTCTCTTCTCCCGCCCTCTCTCTCCGTCTCTTCCTTTTTCTCTCTCTCTTTCTCCCTCCCTCTCTGACACAAACTATGCAACATCTATCGTCTGACAGATTCCGGGTAGATGGGGAAAAACTCTGAAAAATCAGACTTTCCACTACTAACTTATGTTATGAACTCCCTTTTTTGTATAATCATAATATCAAAATATTCTGAACAAGTTTCAGCTTATAATTGTATTGCCTCAGCCGCCTAAGTCCTGTCTGCCCTGACAAGCAAGCACTGCACCAGGATGAGAAATTCCTGAAGTCAAGTGATTTGACTACTGGCTGATAGATAAAAGCAAAAGAGCTGTTTTTGCAAACTCTCTCTCTCTGCTGGACGGAGGAAAACCCAAATCTTATCATTCTATTATCTCACCTGGCTTCTATTCAGCTTCTAAAGAATTACTCAAACTTCCTATTGTCTGGCCTTTAGATGTGGAAATTCATCCAGGTTGCCTGTTTTGGAACTAGTCAGGTTTTCTACCTGCTACACCTCAAAGGAAGCCACAAAAGTCTTCTGACTAGTCTTGCAGGTCTTTAGATAAGGAAATTCACCTATGTCTCCTATTCAGAGATTTGATTTGCAAGGAATTTCCTCTTCCTGCCTCCCAGGATGTCTCAGGTAGAAAAACAAAAACCCATTAAGGAGTAGATAAGGTTTAAGGGACTTTTATCTTAGTTAATCTCCACTATAGTAATATTAGTCGTAAACTTTGAGCACCTATGTACCTGTTTTTAACCTTGATTGATTTTAGAATGTTATAATCTCAAGTAAAGGTCAAAACAACCCCAGACTATTCTTAGAAAAAAAGATGATTGTAATCTCTCTGCCCAGTTCATGTGCTGATGTTATCCCACTGCTTGCTCCTAATGTATAAAATAAACTTCTGCAAAAGGCAGAACAGGAAGACTTGCATCCAACTCCAACTCCCGTGTCTTCCTCACTCCCCTTTCCCCTTTTTCTCCTTTTCCCATTTTTTAGTTATCTCTGCTCGCTGATGCCTTCCTACCTTAGGGTCCTGCCTGTCTTGCCTCCAGACACCTCAATAGTTGGAGCTTGTCTCCAACACCTCTCTCTCTCTTCCTTAAACAAAAATCCAATTCTACATCTTAATCAAGAGACATAGCTAAGACAAGGTGACCCATCAAGGCTAATTATTGTACACCATTTAGGAAAATTTGGCCATGAGTTGTGTACTAGATTGTCATTTTAATACACTGGCTGGTGGTGTTGTGATTATGTAAGCATCAGCAACATCTAGAGATGCACTCTGGATAATGCTAAATAAAATGGAATGATGCCTAGTCTGGGTTTTTTCAAATACTTCGGCAAAGAGGAAAAAAGAATAAATGAAGTGAGAGTAAGCCAGCTTGAAAATTTAGAACTGGATGGTGAGTATCTAGGGGTTAATTTCATTATTTCTATCTGTAAGTGTTTGAAAATTTTATAATATGGATGTTCACTAACCTCAGAAAGTATTTTTTAATCCAATATTTAAAAAAATGGAAGGAAGTAAAAGAATGATCAAGTGGTAAACACACCTATACCTGTGTACTATATATATATAATCCATTTCAATTTTTCCAAATCAGTATTGAAAGGTTAGCATCAATGCCAGAAAGCTTGTTCACTACTTCCATGATCAAAGTGAACTTATTGGGACAACACAGCAATGATCCTGGAGAAAAATGGACAGCATGTCCCTCCTTTGGGGGATCAAGTAAACACGTGTCCTTTAGCTCAGTATAGCATGTTATAAAAGTTGTGTTACATTTTATATGCAAATTATCCTTGCTGATAGCAGGTAAGCAAATATTACACCTCAGTCCATCCTATTCAGCCCATTGACATTCTTAGCTCACATTTCATTTGAAATTCCAATTAGAAAGATGATAGAAATACTAGTCTGGGATTGAGGAGACTTAGTGAAATCTCCTTTGTTAAATTTGCAACCTAGAATAAGACAATTGCATGTACTCTTGTTCTCCTAGATCCAAACTCCTTTAGTTATAGATAATAAATAAAGTAGAAGAAACCAGAGACTATAAAACCCTACAATAAATGTTAGCAATATGGAACTTCCATCATTTGCACTGTCAAACAATTCCCAAGAAAATATACATCCAGAGATGGAGGGACTTCTAAAGCAAACCATGCATGGGCAGTTTGACTTGTTTAAATGCTTCAACACAGGGCCTCTCTGATGGTGCAAAGATAAATCTCAGCACTATGAAGCTATTTGCAGCCACTGCAGCACAGGTTCAATCCCAGCCAGGGAGCTGAGTCACATGGTGCAGCAGCCCTCTCCTCTCTCACCTGCAGCTCCCCTCAGCAGTGTATTTCAGTCAATCTGCCTGTTCTGCTCCCTACTCTGTCTCTGGTGCACCCTCTCACCCTTCCCATACCTCTGGCCTACACCCCAACTCTGCATAAATAAATCTTCAAAAAATATAAATGCTTCAAAAACAGCTATAGACACACTTAGGAAATATTTTACCCAGAATGAAATACAGTTCCTTTGTTCTTTCCCCCTATGAATCTTTTATAACAAAGTCTTCCTAAATTCTTTCTAAACCTAGTACATTGTGCTTCACAGTTCTTTCACATGTCTCATGCAACTTGGTCACCAAATGCATGGTATGAGAAGTCTGGACACCTGGCACGAGAGCTCATCAGCCCTGTGGGCCATCTAAAGACCCACTGTGCACCTTGTTCCGGCCCCTTCGTGGGGCTGGTGCCTCTGCAAAGCTGTTGGCTTGAAGCTCTGGGCCAGTAGGTAGGATCTGTCCCTGTAGAGATATCCAGTCAGTTTATTCTTGTGGAAAACTGTTTTCCATAACCTGTAACATTTTCTTTAGGGTAGATTAGGTTCCCAGTAGCAGACCCTTCTGAGGCCCAGTATGGAGAATATAAACTTTGGTACCCTGTCTACAGCTGCGTGGGAGGAGAAGGCCTGGGGGCATTTCAACTTTAGTTGTGCACACATGTGTATGCCTATTGTCTGTATGTCTGACTGAGTATCTAATTATATGTTCAAATAATTATATCTGAACAACTTTGCTCTCATGTTTCCACTATCCAAAATATAGTGGATATAAAATTATATCCAAAATGAAGTAATTCTACATCTATTAACTGCCAAGTATTTTCTATTTTTTAATTATTTTCCTTATAATTGTTTTATTCTTTTCTTTACACTTCTGAAATCTTTTAATTTTTGTTGGTTTGAACTTTACCCTCAAGGTATGCAGGGATGGCGCCTTTATTCTTTAATCCTTTATTGTAATTATCTATCAGTTGTTAATCTAAACATCCATGGTATTTTTATGCCTCAACAATTTATTTTGGTCATGTATTTGAATATTTCCACTTCTACATTTAACTCTTTTCTACTGTTACCTTCTACATGGGTACAGAAATCCATAAATCTATCTTCAATGATTTCTTTTCTTCTCATACTACAGATTCCTTACATTTAAAAACTTATCAAATCTTATACTTCAAATAGGTGCAGTTTACTGTATGTCAATTAAACCTCAATAAAGTTGTTATATTTTAAAAAACTCTTAAGTGGAAGCTAATGCTGACCGGCCACACACAGCAGAGATTCTGACATTTTCTGAGGGAAGGACCAGGCTTTTCTAATCCCACCCCAGCCTTCCTCCTCCATATTAATCCTTGGCTCCCAGTTCTTCAGCTTTTTCAGGTTACCCTGAAGTCCAGTTAGGTTCTACTTCAGTACTCACCAACCCTAACAACTCAAAATGAGAAAAGCTAGAAAGAGCCACACAGAAGACCTGAATATTGACAAGCCTGCCTGGCACCACCCTTGCTAACTACAAAGCAAAAACAGAAAAGACCTCAGAAGTAGACATTCCAAGCTGAGAGGTTCCTGTTCAATATGGACACATCAGAGGCTCAGAACACACTTCCCCTGAGAGACTCCCTGAGTCTACAGTAACATGTGGACAGCGACCTCTGAAAGAGTTCAAAACGTCACTCAGTAGCCTCCATGTAAAAGGTAAGTGAGGGGGAAACCCACATCCAAAGAGGTAGGAACAGTTGACAGCCTCCTGCCATGCACCCCACCCACTGCTGTGTGGGGATCCACCCATGGAGGGAAGTCACAACTCATCTTCTCCCTGAGAGAGACTCTGGAAGAATCTTTTCTTATTACAGAAGTTTATTTTTACATCATTTTGTACATTTTTTTTCCATCTCGATTTTAATCCCCGCGGGTTTCCCATCACCAAGTCACCCATGTGCCATCACCATAATCCCGTGCATTTCTCTCTCCCCCACTCCGTTTTTTTTTTTTTAAAGATTTATTTATTCGTACAGAACTGGGGTACAGGCCAGAAACGCGGAGGGTGAGAGGAGTCACCAGAGACAGAGTGTCCCCCACTCCATTTTGACCCCATTCCCCACTCCACCCCCTCAAAATGTCTCTGGTATATGGTTGTTCATTATTGTTGTTATTTTCTCGCCTGGTCCATTATATTCCTGCTATGAGTGAAACCATCCGGTATTTTTCTTTCTCTTTGGAAGAATCTTTTCTATTGATGGTCTACATGCTCTCACTGGTTACCACAAAATGTCCTTTGGCTAATGTAGTGAGCAATGTTGTTTTGGCTGTTTATGATGTATTAAATTTGGAAATAAAAGAGTAACTTTGAGGTGAATATGAATGGGTAGATATAAACCCTTAAAATGTGTTTTTGGTGTCTAGTCTGACTAAAAAAATTACTTCATAAACCTAAAACCATTGAGCTACTTTTTAAAATTCAATTTAAATGGTGTCAGTACTTGTTATTCTATCATAATAGGGAAAACCACCTCCAGGAAAGAGTAGCATTAGAAATCATATACATCAAAGTGTTGTCAAGATGACCACAAGGATAAATGAATGAAATCAGACACTTACCCATCTTTCTGAGAAGAGTAGATCAGAGGAGGTAAAAGAAGATATAGAAATATAGAAAGGAAATGATAAATGAGGAAGTTGGTTTTATTATCATCAGGATTGGACTTATCCTTACGTTTCATTAAAGTAATATGGCTAGATTTTAAAGCCACAGAACAATGTTTAGTTTATTTGAATATTGACCCCTTTCTCAAAATAGGTCTTAAAAACTAAAGCCAAACCCGTAAGATTACCAAGAAAAACAGTTTATCACAATACAGTTATCAAAATATTGAAAGTCCCAAATGAATGAAATGGCATTTCATTTCATTAATGAATTAAATAATAAGACATAAGATACATTTAAAAGTATTGTGCATAAATGTATATAACTGATACTTGCAGGTGTCTTTAACAGCTGTGATAAGATATGGAAATACCTCTCATTTCTATTGGTGGCAGGGTCACAGCTACTGCTAATATTACTATAGTTTGTTGTTTATATTCATAAATGAAAATTGCTAGTTTAGTTAGAAATTAGTGAAAATGCACATATATTTTCTTCAACCTCACTTCACAGATCTCCTATATTCTATGCATGTAGAGTGTTCCTCTTTCTGGAAGTTTAGCAAAAACATTTTCAGATGTCCATCTCTAGAGCTGGGTTTTAATTTTTGAATTGAGCATTACTGAAGGCATACCAACCAATCATATAGCTAAAGAGTTGGAGACTTGGAGTTGCAAGGTAGACACAGTGGCACTATCTGAACAAAACCCTCGTCTGGCAGAATAAGAAAATCCCATTAATTACAGCAATGAATCATTAGAGACATTGTAAGGGGAAACTTACTGTACAGAGAAAATACAGATAAGCAGATACTAAAATAGACTCTGTCTCATGCACAGGGAGGTGTCAATAGTAAGATTTGTAAATGATTCAGGAAATAACTATCCAAGCACAGGGAACTTTATGAACAGAAGTTCTGAGAGATGCAAAATTTGAGAGATGTGGTCCTTTCTTATGATTTGAGCTCTAGTGTGAGATTCTCTCATATCTATTGCCAGTAGAGCCTCTTCAACACAAATATCAATGTAGACATTCTTTATTCTGAAAGAAATTTTAATAACCTGTCTTCCACATAAGATTGTAAAGTTTAGTCTATTCACTGAATAAATAAATGAGTAGGGTACATCTGAATCCTCTTGGAGAGCTGGTAATTCCCAACAGTTCTCATAAGAACCACCAGGTGGCAGATATTCAAATAGCAAAACAAATGACGAAATGCCAATAGCTTTTGTTTTCAAGATTCTTACTGTCTGTGTTCATTAAAACCAAAGGGATTTTGTGAGAAGATAAACTAGGGAATATTTTTAGTTCCTTTCAGCCTAGAAAAATAACTTTTTATTGAATTGGTTTGTAAAATTGAATTTGAAAAGGACAGTAACAAATACTCTTCTCTCAGCAAAGAAAAAAATAATAATAAAGAGGATTTTCTAGGCTAACTCCTCTCCCTATGGAGATTTCTACTCCTGATGCTTCCAAAATCAGTAAAAGAAAAATTAGAACTGTGTAAATTGCTATATTGCTACATATTATTTGAAGAAAAAAGTACCTATGATGCCTTAGTAGTTTTGCTACACAGAAATTAATCCTTGGGTAAACATAAGTCCTCCAGTGATGCAAGGCAGGGAAGAGGAATCTGAAATGCAGCAACTCACATATAGGACAGATCCACAAACCCTGGGTACATTTGGTTGCATTTAATTCTGACTTTGAAACCTTAAATGGGACACTGAGAGGAAGGAGAGAGGTCACCCAAAGGAGATTATCAGAATAGAAGCAGGTCATATAGGAAACAGCTCCAGGAAATGAAGGTGCTTGGTTGAGACACGTGACAGGAACCATTGAGGGCTCACATGGGGAAGTCAGAGAAGCTACTTTTATTTAGAATTAGGACAACTGAGATAAAAATTATGCTATAGGAAAAGAAGGATGTTTTTCGTAATTGGGGCAGACCACCTAGGGAAACTATAGGGTTTTACTCAATGAACTATTCAAATAGAAGCTCAAGTGTAATTATTCATCCCTTATGTAATTAACCACCTATTTGGTGGTAAGCATAAAACAGTAAAAAAAAAAAAAAGTCTATCATAGACATAATAGAGGTGCTTGCCTATGTTAGCAAACATAAAAACTGTATCACTGAAATGGACACTTCAGGGAGTATAGGGACTTGGGTTCATCTACAGTTTGCTGGTTTCAGGACCAGGCCGGCAATTTCAGAGTGTATTCCAGGTAACCTCTCAGAAGAGCACAAACTTTTCTATGAGGTGTAGTGTGGCTTAGGGTAAACTGCTGTTCCAATAAACATTTCAATGAAATTCTTCAAAGAGAGAACAAATACTGATGAAATTCATATGAAATCATAAAAATTCTCCTGACCAAAAGGAAAGAGGTATCATACTCCCAGACTCCAAGCTACACTACAAAGCCATCGTAATTAAAACTGCATGGTGCTAGAACAAAAATTACAGATCAATAGAATAGAATAGAAAGCCCAGAAATAAGCTCATATACTTATGGACAACTAATCTTTGACAAAGGTGTAAAGAATATGCAATGGAACAAGGACAGTTTGTTCAATAAATGGTGCTGGGGAAACAGGACTCCTACATGCAAAAAAGTTGAAGCTAAATTACTACTTCACACCACACACAAAAACCAACTCAAAATGGGTGAGACTTGCACATGAGAGTGAAACCATAAAATATACAGAGTAAAATATAAGCAAAACTACATGACACATATCTCACTAACATCTGTAAAGACATAGTCCCCAAAGCAAAGAAAGTGAAGGCAAAGATGAACAGCTGGGACTACATCAAATTAAAAAGGTTCTGTACATAAAAGAGATATTAACCAAAACAAAGAGACACCCTACTGATTGGAATAAAATTTTTGTGCACCTATTATTGATAAGGAAGTGATCACAAAGATCTACAAAGTGCTGATGCTACTCAACAATAGCAAAGTAAAAGGTCCAGTCAAAAAAATGGGCAGAAGGGCTAAAAAGACATTTCTCCAAAGAGAAAATGCAAATGGCCAACAGGCTTATGGAAAAAAATGTTCAACATTTTTGTTGTAATCAGGGAAATGCCAATCCACTATGATATACCACCTTACATCTGTGAGAATGGCTTAGATTAAAAACAATAGGAAACAACAAATGTTAGCGAGGATGTAGAGAAAATGGAACTCTTCTATTTGGTTGGTAAGAATGCAAATTGTCCAACCACTATGGAAAGCTGTGGGGACATTCCACAAACTAGAAAAAATGGGGTTTCCATATGACCCAGCAACTCCACTCCTATAAGTCTACCCAAAGGACACAAAAAACATTAATTCAAAAGGATACCTGCACCCCTATGTTTATTACTATTTCCTATAGATAAGATATGGAAAATAACTCATATGCCCCAAAATAGATGACTGGATCAAGAAGATGTGGTATATATCCACAATGGAATATTATTCAGCAATAAGCTATAAAGAAAGAGAAAAATGTCAAATGGTTTTGCTTACAGGAGGAATGTAGGGGAACCAAATAAGAAATGGGGGGGGGGAATTGTTATAAATTACAAAACAAAATTAACAGGCAACTAAACTAGAGACACTCTGCAGGGGAGGAAGAGGAATCAAAACAGGGGAAGGAAGAAACACATGGAACTTTGGTCATAGTGCTCAGGAAATTGGTGGTAGGAATTTTATGGGGACTACACCAGATAGGAGAAAGCATGCATTGGGCAAAAGGGATGAATGGTGTGTAATGTATAATATTTTTTAATTGCTCTCAAGAAAATAAGAAGGTAAATCCCTTCTTATTCTGACATGTAAGCACTTGGGCATTGTCACTCTTAACTTTATAATAGAAAAAAAAAACCTGAACAAACTAAAAATCAATGGCTTATTGACCTACTGCCGACCTGAGGGGGCAGAGCAAACTGCCAGGTAAAATGTGAACAGACAGGTGAATCTAGAGAGTCGCAGTGGAAATATGTTTCCCTCTAACTACAAGCCATTGGAGATATACACTAGGTACAAGACTGAAATGGCAAATTTCATACATTTGAATAACAGCTGGATCATTCTGGCATACTCCTTGATTCACCCATGAAATACCCCAGACTCTTAAATTATTTCAAAACAATTACAAACATCAGGTTCACTATTTTTGTTGTAAAGTTCTACAGGGTGTTTTTCCACCCACAAAATATTCATAATTCACACTTTCAGTCCCATTCAATGAAACAAGCAAAAACATAGACTATTCCATTGATATACAATAACAGGGTGCACCAAATCTCCTAAGGAGAGGAAGGTGTTTCTTCTCCCTTGGAAGGTTTAATCAAGGCAGCAAATTCCAAGTCCTACTTTGTGTTTGCTCCACCTGGGCTATCATAATGAATCAGGAAATTCTGTGGGTTTTGACCAAGTCATAGTGTGGTGTGGGTTCCACTCTAGTGTCATACAAAACTCTTTGCCATCCTAAAAATTTCCCTGTACTACAGTTATGCAACACATTCTGACCCCACTGCTGATCATAACTTTGATTTTTCTAGAATGGTATCATTGGAATCATGCAGTGTTATAACCATGAAGGTTGACTGTCTCCTCCCCAAATGCTTATGTCTACATCTACATGTGATGGTATTTGGAGGTGCAGCTTAGGATGGTATTTAGGTTACGGTGAAGTTTATCCTAACAGGTGAACACTCCTATTAGGAATATAAGAGACCCTCAAGAGTTTGCTTTCACTCCCCACCACATGAAGACACAGGAAGAGTGTCCTCACCAGGAACCAAATACCCAAGCAACTTGGTCTTGAACCTTTTATGCTTGTGAGAAATAAATATCCTGTTCATGAAGGTACTTGGTCCCCAGTTCAGGCTTTTTATTATGACAGCCCAATAAGCATTATATATCCAGTACACGTCCTTTCAAGCTATTTTTTCTCATTTCATAACGTATTCATTTCAGGGCTTGCTCATTCTTTTTATTGTGGATAATATTCTGTTGTGTGGGTATCAGGTTTTTGTAATCCATGTACCTACTGAATGATGCCTTACAAACATACATTTGTATCTATTTTATGTTTCCGATGCATACATGATGTACATACATTTCCCAGTAAGTGAACTATTGAACAATTATGAACTCTCTCAACATCAGCTAGGACTACAGTGATACAAGGCAGAAACTCCACAGAGAACATGCACAACAGCATTAAAGTCACCAACTAGGGTAAAGTTAATTAACGCTATTCTTGGAAATGTCAAGCGATCAGCAAGAACAGTATTAAATTGGGGTCACTGGGAGTTCCTCATGAATTCAGCATGCTCAGTAGCCCATTATGTTGTTCACAATAATCTGCGCCAGCCTATAATGGTTTATATATTTATAGACTGCCCAATGAAGTTTACTTATTTGAGTTTTAATTCAAACACAGCCTTTGCTTGAATTTACATGAAGCATTTATTATGGACCAGTCATTATGTAGAGCATTTTGCATGTATAGCTGTATAGTTTTACTTAATTTAAACATTTAATTATAAATTTAATTATAAATTCTGTTTAACAGGTTTGAAAACTGGGTGTCAGGCTGCACAAATACCTGGCACTTCATCACAAGGTGAGACAGGTTTTGAACTCAGGCATTCTTGTTCCTGAACCACTTATCTTGCATATATAAAGTTTAGGGGAAAGCATGGGCAGGTTATAGTAGTATGTACCACTCAGAGGAGTCACGAGTCGTGGGGATCTGGGCCAGACAACTGAGTCCAAAGAGAAGGAAACAGGTTCCAGACCTAAGATGTTGGTGGGGCTGTCATGCAGGTGAGGACAGGCACAAAGGCCGTAGAAGGACAGGGGCCAGGGTTAGTTTTGAGCTAATATCACAGGGAAAGAGATGGGAAGACATCAAAAATTACAGTTGAAACAAGACAGGGCCCCAAGATAAGGGCAGATGCCCAGAAAAGAGTATCTATAGCAGAGAAAAGCCTGATCCTCATCAGTCCATGAAAGGTCCCAAGCCCAGCCATAGCTCATCCCTCACTTCAGATGCTCTGCATCCCTGCGTTCCTGTTGCATTCCAGGGTCAACAAGACATTAAAAAAGCAAAGGCTATGATTTAACAGGTAAAGTTTCAGAAAAATCAACAGTTGACTTACAGCTTTCATTACCAATAATGAAATTCATGTATTTGCGCTCTGCCCGTTTCTCACATACACAGATACACACACACCATATCCCAACACACAGATCTATATGATCCCTGTCACGTGAGGTTGGACAACCCCTCACCATGCACACATGTGACAGATGGATGCCACGACAGAGAAGAGATTTGCTGAGGGAGGCCACAGATACAAGACCTGGACTACGATGTCCATTCAGCTGGAAAAGCTTTGGGATAGCCTCTCCAAGAAGCTGTGTTCTACCTGATTTTTGAAGAAGTGCAGTAAGCATACACAGACACTGGCCATTCCCTTATAGAATGTTCCCATAGCTGGCCTGGGTGCAGTTATTCAAATCTGTTGAGAATTACAGGACACTTAAGTGCCAGAGTCATCTTCTAATGAAAGAAGTGGCCATCAGCCACTTGCTTTTGACAAAAAGCAATTTATACACATCATTTCATTTCATTTTACTTTAAATTAATTGTGTTGCCAGCGACCTGAAGGGAGAAGGGTCAGCTAGATGTGAACTGTGCACGAAAGGACACAGTTATTTTAAGAGCATTGGTGCACACTGTCAGAGCCGTAGCTGATAGCCAGCAGTGTGCAAATACTCTAGTTAAAGAACTTTGAAAAAATACAAATTGAGTTTTCAAAAATCCAGGTTTAATCATATGGTGTTCATGTGCCATTTTCTCTGTCCCTCACTTGGGACCCAAGAGAACTTAATACTCATGATTTTCCTCCCTGTCATTCATTTAGCATTTATGACTGAGTCACTCCTTTCTGTCAATCAATTATTCAGGGACTAGAGATTCAACAGAAGAAAGCAGATAGGATACTTGCCCTTGGGGAGATTACACTCCATGTGCAAAAAGACCATATGATGTTAAACAAAGAAATATTTCCATTTTAAGTGGTGGTTTAAGTTCTAGTATGAAAATGAGAAGGCATTTGATGAAGAAACTTGCTTTAGCTATAATGAGTAGCAGAAATCTTCCAGAGGAACTCATATTTGGGCTAAGTTCCAAATGACATGAATACCTGCTCATATAAAGATATGGGGATTAGAAGAAGCTTGGTATATTATTTCTCCTATGAAATGTTCACCCATGTACCATGGAAAAAATGGATAGTGAGAATAGCGAAGCAGAAAATCCAGTTAGGAGGTCATTCTTGCATATGTGAACCCATCAGCATTCAATATTAAATTGAATTCACTGGGAGTTTCTGTTGTTTTCAACATACCAAAAATCCATTGATATTCATGGTTTTTTCTAAAAAACAAGAATCTAAGACTTTACATATTTTCAGGAGTTCCTATCAAGTTTACTGAGGCTAATCCTGAGTCTAACACCACTCTTGTTTTTGCTGTTGTTTTAGTTTTTTCGCTTTAATTTCCCTTTGTTGACAGATTTCCCAGTGGTAGAAAACCTAGAGACAAGCGTTTAACTCTCAACTCAATGGCCACTTGCCAGAAGACCTTAAAAGTATCTCTAAACTACTTGGATCAATGTGTCTTAATCTAAATGAGTGGGGTCAGCATAGAATCTTCTGGCTTTGAATTTATATCATTGTTCTGATCATAGCAGTAATTACAGGTTGGCCAAATTACCTGACATTCATTATTCAGAAGGGAAAATTAATTGACCATGAACCCAATGACCTAAATATGAGTTATACATTTTGCTGACTACAAATAGTTCCATTTCCTATGTACACATATCACTCTCTAAAGCTATCTAGTTTGTATGTTTTTTATTCCTGCCATTATGGGGTTTTTTTTCTATTTTATGAGACTAAGGACCCTATCATTTTTGCCAAATCTGTGTGTGTAACCTGTAAGAGTACTTAGAATACAGATGTTCAATAAATAATTGTTGAATGGGTAAATGAATAATTTACTACATAGTCAATTGTGCAATGAATACTGTTGAAAGATGAATGAATGAATGATTAACAAGCACACAGAAATTCAACAGGCACAGTTTTGCTTATAAGTTCTTGTAAACAAGTATTTTTTCTGTATTTTTCAAGTCATGGAATCCTTTGTTGACTCTGAATCTTTCTCATTATTTTTTAAAGATTTATTCATTTATGCATAAAGAATTGGGGTACAAGCCAGAGGTGCAGGGGAGGTGAAAGGATTCACCAGAGACAAAGTAGGGAGCAGAATAGACAGATTGATGAAGTACACTGCTGAGGGGAGCAGTGAGCAAGACAGAAGAGGCCTGCCGTGCCATGTGAGTCAGCTCTGGGGCTGAGGATCAAATACACACTGAAGTGGCTGTGGCTAGCTTGCAGTGCTGCTTTTTAACCTGTTGCACCACCACAGAGGGCCAGACTCTGAACCTTTCATAAATACAAAATGTGGAAACACAAAAATCTGATTTTTGAAGAAGGAATGAAAGTCCAGAGCTTTGCCTCATGCCTTGCTTTTGATTCCCAGCTCCTTCCCAAGTAACTTCTCACACATAGTCTGAAAACTGCAGGACTCAGTGACTACCAAGATCTTCCAGATATTATAGAGTTAGAGTTGATTAGACCACAGTCACTGGGGAGCCCAGCCCAATGCCCAGACCCTGAGTATTGGCCCATCATCTGCAGGAAAAGAATATTTTCCATATTCTTTATGGAAAATATTACCTTTATCTGGCCAAAATCTTTCTCCCTGGGCTGCATTCACCTCTCATGAACCTCAGACAATCAGTGGATTCCCTTCCTCCACAAGACAAAATTTTAACAAGTAAGAGCAAGCCGTATCTCATTATTCCCTTCCACTTTCCAGGATAAACATGGTCCAGGGTTTTCTGTTCTAAAAATATTCACCATACTTGTGGCCTCCAAAATTTTCACACAAATTGTTTCACCTATTGTTTGTTCACAAATTGAAAAGATGGAAGAATTGGTACCCAAATTAAAACACAATTTCTCAACAAGTGTTCTCCACGCAGAATAGACAACACCATCTCATCTCTTGTTTCCATTCACACTATTTTATTAACAAAAGGGACCATCTCTCCTCTAGAATCTGGGTGAACCTGACTTGTTTGGGCCAGAAGTAGGTATGATATGATGGAGCCCAATGAAAAGTGAAAATGAAAAGAAAAAAAAAATAAATAAAAAGAATAAAAAGAAAGAAAAGTGAAAATGTGTGACCCCTTTAATAATTTCAAAAGTTATTAAAAGCTTCAAAGTGGCAGTAGCAGCATTAAACCAAGCACAGTCTTTCTCGGAAATGGAGCCTTGCACAACCTGCACAGATGTCTGTCCCCAAGCTGGGTCTGTCTGTGATCACAGAATGCACAAAAGTGATAGTGTAGAGTTCTAGGTCTAGCCTTTCAAATAATGAGCATCTCGCACTGATGGTATAATGGACTTATTAAATGGGGTTAGTATTTGTATGAAGAATTATTATATGTTTCTGTTAAACTATTACGTGAAGTGTTATGTGTGTTTAAATTAATTCAACTATCATTTTTGCTTAACTGCTTTTAAGCACATCAGTCAAAAAAAAAAAAACTAGGGAAAACTTTAAAAAAAAAAAAAAGGAATATTAAAATAGATACTCCCTGCTGCAATAAGGGTTTCAGAAAAAGAACCACAAGAGTAAGACTTAGGTATGAGCAACAGCCTGTCTAATCCTCTACTGCAATCACTGGGGATGGGACAAGGAGAACTAACAGAATTCAATCCAAGGTCATGCTCCAGGTCTCTGGAATGTGCTAATTATGCTACTCTGCTAACCATGACATGCCACAAATTACCTGGTATGAAAGATTTAAAGCATTTTTTAAAATGGAATTTAACAATTTTATTATGATGATTAATTATAGATGAGTCAAATTGTGTAAAAAGATTTATGGAACCAACTCAGGCTAGAGTTTAAATGGCTTGATTCAAAATTAAAAACTACCACACTGGAAAATTTGAGGCAGGGATAGGTGTAGAAACTTTATTTTAGAAAATTTACATAAAGTTAGACAAATAGGTCAAGAGACACATAGGATTTCCTGGTAAAGTTACTCAAATTCTCTATCTTCAACATCCAAGAGCAAACTATGGCTTTTGGAACTGAGTAAAATGGACACAGAAATGGGTTGTAGACAGAAATCCCTCATTTGACTTTTTATAGATTGCCACAGGAGAAAGCTACTAAAGTATAGTTTAAAAAAATCTAGGTCAAGAAAAAATGCTCATGGAGTGTCATTTTGGTAATCAAAAAAGAAAAAGATATGCTAGGCAAGGCATATTTAGCAAAATGTTTAAAAGAATCCCTGAAAGAGAAAAATCACTGCCTGGGCTTTAGAAATTTACTGTGGAAATTTGCTGTTGATTTGCCATAACTGAGTTTAAGTGGCATTAGACATATCCAGAATTTGGATGTATGGGAAGAGATCATGTCACCCAGTGAACAGGTAGGGGAAACACCCAGGAAGGTATACAGAAAGCTCTTCCACTGAAATTAATAGAAAGGATGCCCCTTATGAGTCCCAGGGGGTAAAAATTTACTGAATTTGCTTGAGGGAGATCAAGCAAACTCACTTTGAAAAAGGTGAATTTTTTCATTTTGAAAAAGGTGAAATTTTTCATTTTGAAAAAGGTGAAATTTTTCACTTTGAAAAAGGTGAAATGCTGAGAAATCCAGACAGAAACACATTTACCTCTTTTATCTTTTACCACCCCCCCCCAAAAAAAAAACATTTACTGAGCATCTGCTATGTTCCAATAATTGTGGCTGGATTATGAAGTGTAAAGAAAAGAGGAACATGGTTCTTTCTTTTGAAGAGGTCATAACCTAGTGAGCAGAGAACCAAGGAATACTAAATTCTAAATATACCAGGGGAACTGACATGTAGATTTACGGATTAAATGTGTGGGGAAGAGCGTGAATACCTCTGATGGAGTCATGGAATGAGTCGAGTTTACCGGATGCACAAAGAAAGCTTAGGTGCTTAGAAAAGGGGAGAATTGTGACAAGTGACAATAAAATCAGCTCTTTATAACCAATGGGAAATCGTGGCATTGAGTCTAAAAGTTAAAAATCTCACCTAAGTAGAGATACCACTTAGTTCTTTTCTTTTCAACCTTTATTTGAATCTCCCTCTAGGTATATGGTTCCTTATTTTCTGTTAAGTTCTCTTGCCTTTCCAATATATATAAACCATATAACTTTCAGATTGTCCCAAAATTCTTGGGCAGCTACATTTGTAGAAGGGGTGGATGCTGGTCAGTGCAAATGCACAAGGGAGCAGGTAATGCCGATTTAATAAGGACTCAGAAGAGTTAGGCTGGTTCACTACTGACCGCTGCCCTTTCTCCACTTACGTAGGGAAACAGATTTTTTTAAAAAATACCCCAGCCCTGGGAATGCAAGCTAGTACAACCACTATGGAAAACTGTTTGGAGGTTCCTCAAACTGCTAAACATGGAGCTTCCCTACGACCCAGCAATCCCACTCCTAGGTATCTACCCAAAAGACACAAAAACACTGATTGAAAAAGATACTTGTACCCCCATGTTTATTGCTTCTTTATTTACAATTGGAAAAACATGGAAACAGCCCAAATGCCCAAAAGTAGATGACTGGATTAGAAAGAAGTGGTACATATATACAATGGAATATTACTCAGCAACCAAAAAAAGAGAAACACATGTCTTTTGCAGCAACTTGGATGGAGCTGGAAAAGATCATGCTTAGTGCGATAAGCCAGAAAGAGAAAGAAAAATACCGGATGGTTTCACTCATAGCAGGAGTATAATGGACCAGGCGAGAAAATAACAAAAATAATGAACAACCATATACCAGAGACATTCTGTGGGGGTGGAGTGGGGAATGGGATCAAAAATGGGGGGGGGAGGGAAGGAAATGCACGGAACTATGGTAGTGGCACAGGGGTGATTTGGTGATGGGAAACGCGCGGGGATTACAATCGAGATGGAAAAAAAAATGTGCAAAATGATGTAAAAATAAACTTTGTAATAAATAAAATAAAAAAAAAATACCCCAGCCCTTGGTCTAATTTCCACCATATTTTGGTGGCATCGTGGCAGGATCTGGAACTGAGTCTAGAAACCTAAGTTTCATCGTTGGTAATGAAATTTGAATTGTTCAACTGAGTCAGATTTTTGCTACTCATCAGGCCATCAGAGACTAAGCATCTCTGTCCATTTAATTTCTGTTGCCACTCTCTACACCTTATTTGCAGATGACATAAAAATATAATAAAGAAAACCCTAAAGACCACAAAAAATTAATTAAAGCAATAAATCAGTATAGTACTGTGGCATGTTACAAAATCAACTGACAAAAATCAGTTATGTTCTTATGTGCACATAACAAGCTAAGAAAGAAAGAAAAAGTCCATTTACAACTGCATCAAAAAGAATTAAATACCTAGCTATAGATCTTTTTTTTTTTAAGATTTATTTATTTATTCATACAGAGCTGGGGTACAGGTCAGAGTTGCAGGGGGTGAGAGGATTCACTAGAGACAGAGTGGGAAGCAGAACAGGCAGACTGATGGAGTACACTGCTGAGGGGAGCAACAGGTGGGTCAGAAGAGGTCTGCAGCACCATGTGGATCACCTCTGAGGTGGGGATCACCTGCGATGAAGCAGCTGTCACCCGCCTGCAGTGTTGAGTCCTAACCCGATGTGCCACCGGGGAGGGCCCCCTAGCCACAGGGTCAAGCCCCTATGTAAAACAGCTTGGAGTTTGTCAAAACAACTGAAGTAGATTTACAAAAAGATCCAGTAATTCCACTCCTAAGTATCTACCTGGACAATGCAAAAACACTACTTTGATGGGATATATGTACTCCTGTGTGCACTGCAACACTATTTACAATAGCCACGCTAGGGAATCAACCTGAGTGCCCACAACATATGTGTGGATTGTGAAGATATGATATATAACACAATGGGGTACTATTCATCCAGGATGAACTCTTGCCATTTGTGATAATGTGGATCGATGTGGAGAGGGTTATGCTAAGCAAAGCAAGTCAGAGGAAAAAGACAAATTTAGACATGAAATATAGAGAAACAAAATATAGAGAAATATAGAGAAACAAAACTAAGAATCAGGCAAAACCAAACAAATAACAAACCCTGAAAATCTGACTGTAGATTTGAGGCCAGCAGCAAAGGAGAGAAAGGTTAGTAAAAGTACAGTGGGACCCAAAAGACAGTGGTGGAGGATGGGTCCGTCAGTGATGAGTGGGGTGTCTAACACACATCAGAGTAAGATGTCCCTGTACCCCTGAATCATAGACAGTGTTGTAAACCGATGTTACCTCATATCTATACATTTGTATTCACATGACTTATATGAATACATGAGGCATATACACATGTGAGCTAGTATTGGTTTACATGTAAGCACATATGTACATGCATGTTTATATTGGATCTACAGGTTTCTTTCAAACACCTAGAACATTTTGCCCTTTGTCTCTTGACTTTATACTTTTTTGAACAAACAGTTGGCTTTTTTTTTTTTAAGATTTTGGGCTTTTTATGTGTTAAAGATTTTCTTCTGTTGAGACTTTGTTAAAAGTCATTGTTTTCTTTGCTTTTAGGTTTTCGAGGTTTCTGATCATTCTAAGCTTTCAAGTACCGGTGAAGGAGGTGGAGCCCTCAAGGGTATGTGTCAGCCTGGCTGCTTCAGGCAGAAGCTGTACAGCCAGCATCTCCAGTGACGTGACATTGGAGCTGAGAATAACCAGATGAGGATGAGTGAGTCATGTGCAGAGGCAGAGGGAACAGGAAATGCAAAGACCCCAAGGATCAGTTCTGTCTGAGTAATAAAAAGTGGGCAGTGTGGCTGAGTAACCCAAGTGTCTGTGGACAGAAAGACACAGAGATCAGTACTCAGAGGAGCGTCAGTCACCACAGCTTCGTACCTGGACCTAACAGGACCATTTGGCACAAGTGACCCAGTATCAGCTGTGAATGAACGAAGGACCAGCAAACCCATAGATGCTGTCTGGGGTGTGAATGAACCCAATCTAGCAAGTGATGTCAGAGGGATACGCAGAGTTTGCTGGTTCTTCAAACTGAGAGAATGTGTTTTTCCCCATCAAAGTCAGTAAGACATGTGGCATATCAAACCACCCTTTAAGAAAAACAATAGAACGAGAGAAGAAAAGGAACACCCAATGACCTACTGGGAAAGGAAAAAAAAAAAACCCTGAGACAACAATTTTGGGGAATATTCTCCAAATTAAGTGCATTATGAAAATTGACCATAAAAATGAGCAGCAGCTGGTTAAGTCCAAAAAAGATAAAAACTATAATCTTTCCTAATGCAAAGAAAGGTAAATTACATTACTGTATGACAGCAACTACTCTGGAATAATTTATGTATGTGTGTGTGTGTGTGTGTGTGTGTGTGTGTGTGTGTGTGAGAGAGAGAGAGAGAGAGAGAGAGAGAGAGAGCAGTTTCCAAAGAAATCTCAGAATAATTGGCATGAAGTCTCGCTGATCCGTTCTCTAGCTCTCCATATCCCATATCCCATCAACCATAGACTCTCTTTGCAGTGCACAATGGATGTTGCTCATTGGTTAATTAAGGTGAGACCATTGTGTGTAATAGCCATGCTTAATCTCCTAAAGCAAAAGGCATACCAAGTTACACTTCAAATTTTAAAACAGAGTATTTTCTCCAGGAAAAGTTGCTAGCTGGTAGACCAGACCAGAGGAGTGGTGGGCCAGCCTGGCTGCATTTGAGTGGCCAGCTGCTCTAGTTTAAAGGACATTTTCTGAGGAAAACAGCAACAGGAATCCTGGACCAGGCTTTCCGTGCTCCTCAAGCAAGGCCACTCCTTTTAATTAAATCACCTTCAACAGATTATTTAGTGCCCCGTTGAATGTCAATTTGGAGCTCAAGAAGAGGGCCAGTTTAAAAAGATTATATTAAAACCATGATAGTAACATGCAGATTCACTGGACCCTTCTCACAAACTAAATAGTCCCATCCTCCTGGCTCTCAGACCACATGTCAGACAGTGCTGACTGAACACTAAATCTTGCTCTGTAGTAATCTACTAGTCATTTTTCATCATGAGGGACTTTGTTCATACAGTTTGCAACACAATTTCATAAACTGTTGCTAGGGTAGAAATAATAATGCAGTTTACTTCCTAAAGCTAGATCCAAATTGCAAAATAAATGCTCAGGTGTTCCCAATCTGCAAAAGTCCAGCCCCACAACACACACCCACTTTTAGATATTATCTTGGATTTCTGCAGGAGTAACTCTTGTTTGAATTTTAGCAGGTCAGTTCCCAGAGAGTCACTTTAAAGAGAAGGCTTTGGGAAATGCCTGATATGCCTTATATAATTCAGGTGCTTTAGATGGAAGCACAAGACTGACCCAGACTGAAGGCCCAGGCCCATCTGCCTGTACAACTTCACTGCAATGCAGGCTCCTGGGGCACTGGATGAACTTTTCAAGGTACTAACATAAAGTGAACAGAAAATGAAAATCAGTGTTGATCACAGCTGAGGAAATGAGTCAGAACCAGAACAAATAGAGCAGTAGAAAGCATCCGGTGGGCAGAGATTAGGAAATGTGTGAAGCTAGAAGTGGAGTTGGAGATGGACTGACCAGAGAGATGCAGGAGAAATGTTGCAACCACATATGATCACAAAATGACTGTTTTCTCATCTGTCTGCTTTTGGCTTGTATTCCTAGGGTACAAGTCTACTAAGCTAAAAGAGTCATGTAGAAATACACAGCAGACATTGTCCTAAGATTAAGGATTTTATTCAGCCACAACAAAAAAAGAAAACCTTACCATTGTAATAACATGAGCAGAATTTGACATTATGCTGAGTGAAATAAGTCATATGGGTTAAGATAACTACTGTAAAATACCACTTATTTGTGAAATTAAAAAATTCAAACTCAGAAACAGAAAATGAATGGTAGTTACTAAGGACGGATTATAGTTGATAACACTGTATTATCTACTTGAAAGCTGTGAAAAACATATATCTTAAAATTTCTCAAAACAAAAATGAAATGGTAATTGTATGATATCACGAAGGTATTACCTAACTTTGTGATAGTAGTCATCTTGCAATACCTAAGTGCACCAAATCAGTTTGCCTCTTTCTTCTTTTTCTCCAAAACTCTTAATCCCAGTGCCCCCAAGTCAATGAAGTAACAGATAACTTACAATTAACAGAATTCTAGAAAATAACAGACAACTCCTCATAACTTTCAAGATCGTAAGAAGAGGTAAGCCTATGGGCTCTCCCTGGTGGTGCAACAGGTTAAAGCACTGCATTATGAAGCTCTCCAAAGCCACTGTATCACGAGTTCGATTCCAAGCCAGTAGTTGAGTTGGAGATGGACTGACCCACATGCTGTGGCAGACCTCTCCTGACCTGCCCACTGCTCCCCTCAGCAGTGTATCTCAGTAGATCTTCCGGTCTGCTCCCCACTCTATTTCTGCTGAATCCTCTCATCCATACCTCTGTTCTGTACCCCAGTTCTGTACACATAAATAAATCTTTAAGCCTGAAAATGTGTCACAGACAAGAGAAATCTAAGGAGCCATGACAATTACATGTGACAGGCTGTTCTACAAGGTGTAGCAGAAAAATCCTCTTCCACAAGATCCAGAAGAAAAGGAATATTAAGCAAAAACAAATGCTATCAAAGTATGGGCTTTAGTGACTAATAGTGAATCAACATCAGCTCACTAATTGTCCTAACAAATGTGCGATACTAATGTAGAGTGTTAATCAGAGGAAACTGACTAGGAAGCATAAAAAAAAAAACTCTGTACATTCTTTGCAATTTCTCTGTGACTATAAAACTATTTAAAAATTAAAGTTTATTAAAATTCACTTGAATGTACAACAAGCAAAACCACTCACATCCCACAAATGCTAACCAAGAACAAAAAGCTTTTGTGCTTATTTTAGTGTAAGCAAAACAGACTTTAAGGAAATGCATTACCAGAGATCGAAAGGAATATAATGCAATGACTCAATTCACCAGAAAGATGTGACAACTCTAATTTGTATTCGCTTAATAACATATCTCAACATAAAGAGAAGGGAAAAAATTTTCAACTTAAAAATAATAGGCTAATCCATAGTCACACTGAAAGACAAAACATACTTCTCTAGTCATTTACAGAAGAGGTAAACAAGAAAATAATCAGAATACAGTATTTTTAAGCATCATGGTCATTTGGGGTAAGATGATATATTCCTTCAAGATACCACCCCAGTATACAACAATGAAGTATTCCTGGTCCCACAAGCTAAATTCTAATGTTTCTCCCAAGTCATTAAGCCAATCAAAGTGTGCCCATACTTTGCAAGTGCTCTGGAGGGAAGTAACTCCCATTCAGCAGTGTCTTTCAGTATATCTGCCTGCCTGTTCTGCCCCCTACTCGGTCTCTGGTAATTCCCCTCACCCTCTCCACTCTGGCCTATAACCCATTTCTTGTATGCATAAATATAAATTTTTACAGATACAATGCATAATTTGTCCATATTGTATATGTATTATATACAATAATTTACTATCAGCTAGAAAAAAAGGTTATTTTAAAAATCATAAAACAAAATACACTTACAAAATTGCATTGATCAACATCATAAGCTTCCATCATCTGTTTGCAAGAAAATCCATGTGCTGTTCAAAAGTCAACTGATTCCTATCACTGTACTTTCAAAAGCATTTATTTATAGATTGATACGCCTGTCTTCCATATTGAAATGCATTTGTACCAAATGGCATGACAATGTAATAATATCATTTTTGTAATTATAACATTTTTGTATTAAAAAACATTTATTAAGCCCTTACGTATTCAGCACTGTGCTTAAAATTTTTCATCTGTAAAATAGAGATAATTATATTTATTTTATTCTGAGACAAAATAAGTGTCATGTCTTTAAAGCTGTTTGCATGGTGCCTGAGGTCGTAAAAAGGCAATCAAGTGGTGGTATTATGAAATTATTCACTGTTTAATCTGCCGCCTCCTGATGGGGACCTGAGGTCATGTGATGTCATGTTGGTGGAGGGACATGGTGTTTGCACAGAAGGGTCTGAGGCCACAGTCAGGAGAAGAAACAATGTCAGAAGCAGCTTTAGGTTTATCCTGAGGATGCAACAAAATGTCAGGAAATCAGAGAAAAGTTTGCAAGCTGGTAAACTGGAGTAAGGTAGAGTTTGGCATGTGCTTCGAACAGTTGCGAGTATTGAGAAAGGATTGATATCATCCTTGTCCTGTGCAAACCTGTACTTATAGGGAGAATAACTCCTCCTCCTCCCTCATCTGGATGCATTCTGGGTGCCAAGTGAAAAAGCAAGCAAGCTCACTCAGTCAATGTAGAACCAGAGCCCCTGAAACACCCTGTTTAGAAAATTTCCTTCTCCTATATGTTAATGCCAAGTCTACAAGAGCCACATGTCAGTTTAAGATGACAAAAAAAAAAAAAAAAAAACTTTGGGGACATGTCAGTGGGGTGAGGATACCGGAGTCCAAGCCCTCTGCTCGTTGATTGATCTTAATAAAGGTCAGCGACACATAGACAAGGAACAGAATGAGAGCTGTCATCCTACTACGCTCTCGGCTGTACGAATAATTGTATAGTAGGTGGCAGCAGCCCATTAGCCTATGTTCTTTGCGCAAATAGCCGGTCGTTTGACAGAACACTAACCATGGTCTGTGCAGCCGCCCTTCGATCTCCCCAGGGACTTCCTGTGAGTCAGCCAGGGTGCCACTTAATGTCATTGGGAAGTTCACCGACAGCATTTTCTTCAGTGATGGGCAAAGTCTTGTCTCGTGCCCTACCCACCCAGAGTGGTCATCTGTTCATGTCACAAAGGTCATAAGACCTTAAGATTAAAGTGGTCATACATTTTAGGAGAGCTTCCATTTTCTATTTATTCAATGGCTGACGGTTACAAAACAGAGTAGTGAACACAGGTCTTTAGAAATCAATGCCTATGTTGATCTGATTATTCAAAATTTTTTGACTACCAACATGTTTAAGTCATGTTCACCATCAATTTTTGCAGGGTGTGTGACAATTTGTGTGAAAAAAACAATGACAGATGTTAATATTTATGATTTTTTTTTAAACCATTGAATTCCATTCAATTTTCTTAGCTTTTTCCCCACTAATACCCTGACTGACCTCTGGCTCCCTTCACACTAGATTGCTGTATTTGATGCACCCTTCTCTCCCAGGATTTACTAATCTGCTCTCTATATGAATCCATGTTTTCCATGCCATGCTTTAGAGCACACTCAAAAGCGTCCCAGCTCCTCCACCCACTGGCTATGTGGCCTTGACAAAGTATAATCACTTAACCTCTCTGTGCCCAGCTCTCTCCATCACACCCATAAAACAATGCAATATAGTATGCTAACATATATTAGCCTCTTTGGAAATATTGATTTCACTGATACATGGGCACAAGGTGTGGATTTCCATCCCACCTCTGCATCTTCAGTCTAATTCAACAGTGTTTGATAGTTTTCAGTGGACAAGTCATTCAACTTCTTTCTTATATTATAACCCTAAGTATTGTGTTATTTAATCTATGATCATAAGTGGTACTTTTTTCATCATTTTCTTTCTGCTAATTTATTTGCTTATAGACATGCAATCAACTTTGTATATTTATAACTTCACTGTATCAAGTTTTTGTCCTTTTTTTTGGTGCTAGGATGTAATACATCATCAGCATTTAATGGCAGTTTTCTTTCTTTTACAATCTGAGTATCTTGTATCTTTTTTTCTGCTTTATTTCTGGTCAATATATTTCTATGTTAAACTATAGTGGTAAAATGGGGCATTCTTATCTTGATCTTAGAGGAAAAGCCTTCAGTTTTTCTCCAGTGAGTATGTTGTTGCTATATATTTGTCCCGTATTGTTATCATTATCTTTATGTATATTCTTTCCATTCCCAGTTGATTGGGGGTTTAACTATAAGTGAATGAAGAGTTTTATAAGATACCTTTTCTGAATATACTGAAAGGTCATATGATTTTTATCTTTCATTTTGTTGAGTTGATGAATCATATTGGTTCCCAAATGTTGAACTATTCTTATATAATATATATTAATTTATTTTTACATCATTTTGTGCCTTTTTCCATCTCAGCTGTAATCCCCTTGGGCTTCCTATCACCAAATCACCCATGTGCCATTATCATAGTCCAGTGCATTTCCCTCCCCCCACTGTTTTGATCCCATTCCCCACTCCACCCCCACAAAATGTCTCTGGTATATAACTGTTCATCATTATCACTATTTTCTCGCCTGTTCCCTTATATTCCTGCTATGAGAGAAACCATCCAGTATTTTTCCTTTTCATTCTGGCTTATTTCACTAAGCATGATCTTTTCCAGCTCCATCCATGTTGCTGCAAAAGGCATGTGTTTATTTTTTTGGTTGCTGAGTAATATTCCATTGTGTATATATACCACATCTTTTTAACCCAGTCATCCAATTTTGGGCATTTGGTCTCTTTCCATGTCTTTCTAATTGTGAATAAAGCAGCAATAAACATGGGGGTACAGGTATCTTTTCGATGTTGATCTATTCTTACATCCCTAGAATAAACCCAACCTGGCCGTGGGGTATGATTTCTTTAATATAGTATTAATTTCAGTTTGCTGACATTTTGTTCAGAGTTTTACATCTACATCCATCAAAGATATTGGTCTGTCATTTTCTTTTTATAGTACTGTCATTATCTGGTTTAAATATCGGCACTTTGCTGGGCTCATAAAAAGAATTAGGAAGAGCTTCTTCCTTTTCAAATTTTTGGAAGAGTTTGAGAAGGATGGGCATTATGTTCTTTCTAAATGTTTTGTAGAACTCATCCACTGAAGTGATCTGGTCCTGGTTTTTTGATTTTGGGGAAAGATATGAATTACCTGTTCAATTTCTTTGCTTATGAAAATTGTTCAGATTGTGTTTCTTCATGATTCAGTACTGGGAGGTTGTACAGTTCAAGAAATTTATCTGTTTCCTATGAGCCCAATTTGTTGGCATATGGCTCTTCACAGTGGTTTCTTATGATCAGTTCAAAGAATTTGTCCATACCCTGTGGGTCCAATTTGTTGGCATATGGATATGGTTTCTTACGATCTTTTTTATTTTTGTAGTATCCAAACTAATGTCTCCTCTTTTATCTCTGAATTTGAGTTTTTCTTTTTTATCTTTGAGTATAACCAAATGCCATTTTAAAAAAAACTAGTTCTTTGTTTCATTGATCTTTTGTGTTGTTTTTGTTTTGTTGACTTCCACTCTAATTTTTTATTTTCCTTCCTTCTACTAGCTTGGCCTGCCTTTAGACAACTGTTTATTTTGAAGTACACCAAGGATTGAATTTCTTTTAAGCTATTTTGAGTAAACAACATTTTTAATTTACTTATTACTAAGCTTAATGTCTTGAATCTTTTAAAGTCTTCATTTTTCCTCTGATTTTTAAAAAGTGCTGCTGAGTTCCATAGACTTCAATAATGTTTGTTCATTACATCATGTTTCTTGTGCTTTGAAGTTTGCTGTTCTCAGAAGAACAAATAACTTAATCAGGGTTTCCTAATTGTGACACTCAGACTGAACTCTAGCACTCCAGTACAAGAGACATAAAAAGAAGCAGGCAAAGAGCACACTTCGCGCCCAATCAGAATAACATGACTTAGTGAAACAGCTCATGTTAATGCAGGGTGGGGCCTTGGTTTGCAGGGTGACGGTGACGGAAAGAAGGCTAGGGAACAATCTTCTGGATCAGATAACATGTCTAGCAAGAATCACATACATGTAACTTTATAGCTGACTGTGTAAGGAAAAGTATAAGAAATGCAGCACATAAAACTCTACTTTGTCTTACTTCTCTATCACAGAGAAAATAAAAACCAATTAATAAATCTAAAAGTTATCACACCATGCTAACATTTCCCATTTCAAGTTCACGTTGATTGTGGAGGACTATGGGTGCTTCAGTGGTGAGTGCATTAATGTGACTGCCCCTGAAGGGGAGATCCTATATACCAAATTATTAGCAATGATGTAAACCAATTAAAACAAAATCCATCAAAAAAATAAGTTCCAGGGACCTTCCCTGGTGGCTCAACGGGTTAAGCATCACACTACAAAGCTAGCTGTAACCACCTCATCAAGAGTTCAGTCCCAGCCAGGGAGGTGATCCACATGGCACAACAGACTTCTCCTATCTCAACCATCGATCCCCTCAGCAGTGTACTTCATCCATATCCCTGTTCTGCTCCCCACTCTGGAGAATCCTCTCACCATCCCTGCACCTCTGGCTTGTGCCCCAGTTCTGTATGCATAAAGAAATAAATCTTAAAATATAAATATAAATTGACTATTAAGCAAGACATGTGGTCAACGTTAAATTTCTTCAGGTCACCCTCACATCTCCAGGAGATGTATGGTGGAAAAGTTGAAGCACTTAAGTGGGCCAGTGTCCTCCTTTTGTAGGAAAGAAAAATGAGCCCATCTCTGTTCTCTTGGGGATACACATATCACTAATGGCAGATCTGGGTCACAGATGAGGAGCTGGAGGGCTGAGAGACTGTGGTGAGCTGGGAGATATCACAACACTTAATTCAGTCTATAAAGGAAGCTCCTAGAGCCCAATAAGCTCTTGGTTACAAAGGACACTACTGGGATAGTGCTTGTAGCCACATCACCTGCCTCACCAATCACAAAAGCATTAAAGCCCAGGTTAGAGGCGTGGTGTACTTCAAACTGATTACTTGTCTTCTCCTTAGGTAACCAAACCAGCCCTGTGGTCTTTGCACCAGCATTAGCTCAGTCAGGCTGGACATATATGCCCCCATCCCACCCATTAACACCTGGTCATTTTCCTTGGTGTTCTGTATGTCACCTAACACAAATGTCCATTCTTCCCAAGATCTCAACCCTTGCCCTCATGCTCTCCAAGATATTCTTCCTGGAAGAAAACAAAATTCTCTACTTCCTCAACCTCTTCTTTTAGACTTCCTTTGCCTGTAGAATTCACTAAGAAGAGTATTTTTTTTTTAAGATTTAGTTATTTATGCATACAGAACTGGGGTACAGGCCAGAGGTGCAGGGGTGGTGAAAGGATTCACCACAGACAGAGTAGAGAGCAGAACAGGCCAACTGACAAAGGATATTGCTGCAGGTGGGTCAGGTCTGCCACACCATGTGGGTCACCTGTGGGGCAGGGATCAAACTCATGCTGAAGTGGCTTTAGCTTCTGAGAGCTGTGTTTTAACCTGCTGAGCCACCAGGGAAGGCCCAGGAGAGTATTTCTTTAACAATGTTATTGTTCTTTAATTTGTACATGGGAGTACATATGTACACTAAATGTCATTTTTGTGTCAGGGTTTAATATCTAGTGTATGCCTGATTTATTTCAGAAATAGACTTTCAACTAAATAGCAATTTATAGAATCAAAAATTGATTTACATTTTTATCTTCTCTTACTATTCTCTATCTAGCAGTAACTTGCATTTTAAAAAGAACTTGTGGGTATTGTCAACTTAAAAAAAAAAACAACAACTAAGGAATTAAGGAGGACATTAAAGAGAAGATAAATGTGGGATCAGTGAAATGACTGTACCTTCATGGTGCAATCATTAAAGACCATAGGCCAAGAAGAATATAGCCACTGATGCTTTTATGTGCAGTAAATTTGCATATGATGTAAACACTATTTGTAGCATATGACTGCTAGAAACTCAATGAGCCATTTGAATGGTAAACAGTTAATATATTATTTTCTGTTCTTCTGTATAACACATGTGGTATTTGTAGGAAAAGTTTAATTACCCAATGTTCTTTTAAATTATTAAATGGATTGTTTGCTATATTTCCTTCCTGATGTGAAGAATGACAACAAATAATTCATCTTGGAGTAAAAATGGATTTTATAATACCACTAACCTGAAGGTTTTTAAAATGTTGTTCCAATGAAATTCAAATGGTAAATGGAGAATTTTTATAGGTATGAGGCAAACATGGTCTATCTACCACCATGATTTCTCACACTCCATTAAGTTTATTTTTTTCTAAGAACTCCATCAGTTATTTAAAGCTAAGATTCTTAAAAGTTCAGCTACCATTGCTCAACCAAGGTTTCATCTGGGAAACAATGTGTCCTTGCAAACTTGACAGTCAGTGAGCAAAGTCATGGAGGACAGGAAAATCGGCTGAGTCACTGCAGCACAGTCGTGGTGGGTCCCCATTGAAGGTTTAATGAGTTCCTAGGAAATGATTAAGGCTGGCACTCCGGAAAGCCCGCGTGTGGCAGCCCAGGGGGAGGACACTCAGCTGAGATGTGCTCACCAGAGACCTTCACAGCCCATCAGAATAGAAACTCCAGATTGCTGGCTTCCCATCTGCTCAGACACTTGTCTCAAATCATCCTCTTGCTATCCAGTTCTGTGTCAACAATTTCCTATCACCACTTCCTTTTTACTTAGTCTCTTTCCAGGTTATTAGGACTGAAGTCATTCACTCTTCGACACACTGATCAATTCAAACTTGTCATTGATTGTCCACTTGGGCCAGGCATTGTTCAAGACGCCCAGAATATGCCAGTAAACCAGGTTCCCCCACCATAACCTCATACTTACAATGAGGAGGGCTCAGGGTAAGAGTCTAACTAGATCCTGTGTCATATACCTAGGTATTTAAAGGTTATATATTAAATGAATAAATGATGGGAAAATATGTGTTTTATCTTCCTACCCTAAAAACCATGCTTTTATGACACCAGGGTTCGAATTTAGAATTCTCAGACAACTTGAAATACCCTGACAGATACGATGTCTCATAGGAGAACCAGCCTCTGGCTCCCACAGCCCCAGCCTCTGGCTCCCACAGTCTCCTGTCTTCTCCCCTACAAAAGTATACTGCACACTTAACGTGAAGACCTCTTGGAATCCTCTAAGCTTGTTCCAGCTAAGTCTGCACTTTAGGAAAAACACTCTTGTAATTACAGGCATAAGACATACACTCAGAATAAGGCCTATGTCAACTTGGAAGCAAGCTCAGTATTACTGGAGAATGAAATTTGCAGGTTGATGTTGCTAAGAGTGTTCTAGGAAAAGACTTAGACGCTGGATGAGAAGCTTCTCTCTTTACCCCCTCAAGATCCAGCACTTCAGAAGATCTGTTATGATCTAGTGCTGCAGAAATTGTGTATGTCATTCATGGGTGTGGACTAACCAATGAAGGGAGTGTCTACTCTCAGGCCCCGCCCCTGGCCAATCCTGTCAGTTTTATCTTCTCTACCCTTGAAACCCTCACTGCCTAGAGTTTTCATTGGGGGATTTTTTTTTATTATTATGACTTCAATTTCTTCAAATGATATCTTTCTACTCAGGTATTGATTCTGGATAGTTTTAGTGTAAATAGTTTATGATTTTCAAAGAATTATTCTATTTTATTTAAATTTTTAAATTTACATGCTTAGAATTGTTTACCTTACTATTATTTTACAACCTATGATATCTCTATGACATCTCTTCTCATTGCTGGTAATGGTAATTTGTATTTTCCCTTTTTTGCTTTGATTCTAACTACAAGTATATGAATTTTATAGACCCTTCAATAAATGATTTGCGTTTCATTGTTATTCTGTTTTTATTTTAATTGAGTTCTGCTCTTATCTAAAGTGTTGTGTTTTTCCACTAGTTTTCTTAAGGTAGAAATTTAGGGCTAGCTTCAGATTTCTCTTTCTCGTACGGCTGAGAAATTCATGTAGTGCTAAAGTTCCAACCTCTTGTGCCTAATAATGTGATCTTATTTGGAAATATGACAATCACAGACTCATTAGTTAAATTATGGTAAGGTCATTCTGGAGAAAGGTATATCCCTAACCCAGTATGACAGTTTCCTTACAATAGGGGGAATTTGGACACATACATGCATAGTTAGATGAACACAAAGATGACCTTTTACAAGTCCAGAAAAGTCTAGAACATATCTCCCCTGGCAGCCTGAGAAAAACCAACATTTGCAAACACCATGATTTCATAATTCTACCTTTCAGAAATATGAGACAATAAATATCTGTGGTTAGTGTCACTCAGCCTTTGATACTTTGTTTTAGCAACCCTGACAAACTAAAACATTAATTTTAAAAGCTATAAATTCCCCTCTAACCCATTGTCTTAGCTGCATCTCAGGAATTTTTTGTATTGCATTTTCATTTTTAAGCTGTCAAAAGTTTTCATCTGTCTTGAGACTTACTCTTTAAAAAAAAAATTTATTTATGCTTATAGAACTGGGGTACGGGCCATAGGTGTGGTGGGTGAGAAGATTCACCAGAGACAAAGTGGGGAGCAGAGCGGGCAAACTGACAAAGTACACTGCTGAGGAGAGCAGCAGGTGGGTCAGAAGAGGTCTGCCACACCATGTGGATCAGCTTCCTGGCAGGGGATAGAACTTGTGCTGTAGTGGCTTCAGAGAGCGTCACAAAGTGGTGCTTTAACCCATTGCACCACCAGGGAGAGCCCGAGACTTACTCTTTTATCCCTAGATTATTTAGATGTGCTGTTTGCCTTCTCAACATTCACATTTTCAGCTAAGTATATTGTTTACTCTTTGATTAGTTTCATTCAAATTTAATAATAAAATTTGTAAAATTTCAATTCTTCAAACATTTTTAATATTTGTTTTATGAGGCATAATACTGAAAATCTTGGCAAATGTTTCATTTGAACTTACAAAGAATGGGTATTCTGCTCTTGGTGGGTGGAGTTTATTAATCTCAGATCCAAGCTTATTAATAATGCTATGCACTTTTTACTCCTTGCTGATTTTACTTCCACTAGTTTATCAATTATTTGGAAAAGAGTTTGGAATGTTTTCAACCCTGATTGTGGATCTAATCTGTCCAATTTCTTTCATTTCTATCGGCTTTTGCTTCCTATAATAAGGGGCACTTCAAAATATTTCTAATATTCAGAAATATTATGCATATTCAATGAATTGATCCTTGTAAGTATGAAATAAACATCTTTATTTCTGTTCATTTTCTAAACTTTTAACTTGACACTGCCTAATGTTAACGTTAGCTGAGATACTTTTTATTAGTATATGATTGGTGCATCTTTTCTATAGCTTACTTTTAAAGTGGATTTCTTACAGAAAACATAAGTTTTGAAAGGAATTAAAATGTCAGTGCAATTGTTAAGCTCCAACTATGTACTAGGTACTTTCTATCAATAGATGCTACAGCTATGTCACAGAAATTACACTTTAACTCTGTCCAGGAAATTGAGACTGTTAATATGAACAAGACACTTTCTCATCAGGGGCTGATCACAAAGGAGACCAAGAGTGAGAAGCCAGCGTTAAAAAAACAGCAAGTTAAACATTGATAATGTGCTTATTTCTGGCTAGATCTGTCAGTGATGAGACTTTTCTACAGGGATTAAACTTTGTTTAAAGAACCTTTCATAACAGCCTCTTCTTTGCTTTCATCCCATGCTGACCACCAGTTTCCCAATTGTAATTGTTAGCATATAACACCTTTCCATGCATCAATTTCCAAAATTACAGCTTGGTTGTAATGATTACAGCTTAGAGGCTAGTTTCCTGCTTCCTTAATGCTGTCAGTCTGCAAATCACCATGTAGTAAAAGCTATTTCTGTGAAGGTTCCTGCAGATGGCTAATTTCTTAGGGAGACTTGTCTTTATTTTCACATGGTAACAATTTCTCAGCCTCATCCTAAATACAAGAAGCACATGAGCTATTAGAGAACACAAGATGATGTTCACTCCATTTACATCAAAGCCTTAGACTCCAAGATCAGAGTGGTAGCAGAAAGTAAACAAAGAAGACTGAACCACAAAAGAAGACTCCAGAAGTAGGACTCTGGGTTCTAATACCTGGGGAGAAATGATTCGGTACAAACAATGATGAGGCAAAGAGAATGAGGTACACTCCTCAGGATACTGATACATGGTGGAAAACATGACAATGGGTGGGATATAAAAGTTCAAGTTCAAGTTTGAGATGTGATCAAACAAGAAAAAGGTCTTCATTATTGGGGTTAACTAGAGAACAATGGATTACTGACTCTCCAAGGAGCAAAAAAGAGCAAACCACAACACTCACTGAGTACAAAGACTCAGAGAAATTATCTAAGTGTCTGTTACACCAGGTTTTTATTACAGGTTGGGTTCACCGGACACACTGATGAAGATTAGAATGTAGGAATTTTCTTAGGGATACTCCTGGCAGCCAGAGCTGGGGAAAGGAGAGGAAAGGAGGCAGAATTAAGCAGGGAGATAAAATAGACTAATGGAGTTTCACCAGAGTCCTCCAGTGAGATTCCAAGGAGTCCTCACAGGTTAGTTCTTCTGGTGTTTCACGCCGGGGCCTTTATAACCTTCCTTCAGTTGGTTGTTAGATACGAGCTGACTCGAGGAGGAAAAGCCATGGACCGCAACTCTTTCCATTGATGCAAGGGAGCTCACAGCTTAGAGCTGGCAGGGAGCGCTTCAGTCCTAACAGGCTGTGTGGAACAGCAGCGCAATACAACATCCGCAATAGCCTGCCCCTTGCAACACTCAAATCCACTTCTTCACATATATTCTGAGAAAATCTACTCAAAGACCACTGCGGGCTTCTCTTCCTAAAGGGACCTGAGGGACGTTGATGGAGGATACACAGCACTGACTGCTACCACTAGTCTTGAGACCACAATGGATACTTATTGACTCCATCCTGGACTGTCCATTCAGATTCCCTTCTTCCTCACCTCTGCTAGTCTCAGGGATTTGTGGCACGATCCACACACACATATGTGAAAGACCTAAGTCCTTAGTCACAGCAGCATTCCTAGATCAAGGCTGTTGTACTGACCCATTTTCCATAAAAATTAGGCAATGTTGTATGAAAATGTGCCCATGTGCATCATTTGGGGACCAAAGGTAATCGCCCATTCTCCCATACAGCAGTACCCCTTTTTCCTCCTGATGCTCATTATTCTCTCCAATACGGTGACTGTCCTTTAATCCTACCCATCTGTGGCAAGAGAAATGTAAAGTGCCAAGGGGTGGAAGCCATATGTGTTGCTCTCACTGGGAATCGTACTCTCTCTCTCTCTCTCATTGGAAGCATGTCTCCTTTGGCAACTAACACGCCTAAGTCAAAGAACTTTAGCTATACAAAATGCAAATTTCCTCAAAGGAATCACTCAGAGTGACTGAGCATTGCACTTCTTCTCCACACCGTGGTTGATAACCAATGCATTCTACCCACTGGGGACACAGCAGCATATTAAAGTGTTTTCCATTCTTGACTCCTCCATGATAGCGCATAATTCAGTCCTTACGCACATAAGGCTACTACTTGTACATGTTGGTTAAACTTTGCAACTCCTTTAGTAATAGTTTCCTTGCTCCCTTTAGGTGCAACAAGACTTCAACTATGTTCTACTATAACTTCATCCTGGCATTGACCTTGTAGGGGAAGTAGGGGCAGATTTAAAACTGAGTATCACGTTATCTCAAGCACAGAAAACTGCATTATCTTCCAGCAAGGTGTGGGTAGAAGTGCTTAATAGAAACAGCACAGGGGGGGTCATAGGAATCTGGTTGTTCAAGACTTTTTGACTAATCAACACTATGTCCCATAGGACAAGTCAGTATCCCATTCTTTCCCAATAGAGCAGTGAGGTTTCCATAGAGACTATGTTGGAATGTTACTGATTTTTGGAGATTTGTTCTTCTGTGTGAGACTCTGGGCTTTGTCTGTCTCTGGCTACAGCAAGTCAGACACTCCTCCTATACACCATGAAACCCTCTGCTTTCTGCAGTAAGCTTCTAATAGCTGGTTAACTACATTCAAGCCCTTCTTAATTTTCTAAGAAACTGAGGATAACCAACCAGGTACAGTGTAGCAATACAAGAACCTTGGCCTAAGGCACAGAATACTGGGGATGAGATTGGATTCTCCATCAATCGACATCTCACGTTCTCATAGTCCCAGTTCATTTATTGTCACTGCTCTTGGCAGCCATAACCTCATTTTTAAATGGTCCAAAATTAATAGTCAGACTTGGTTGTGGAAGAGGAAAGGGATCAACTTCTCATCACATATGGCAGCTTGGCTGATGTGGAAATTCACCAACTGTCATCTGTATGTACATAGTGTTTGGGCAAAACTACTTTAAATGCTTTGGATACTGAAAAGTGAATGGATACTGAAAAGCGTTTTTTAAATAATTTCCTGAGGACATAGTCCCAGTCAGGTAACTGTTCCACCAGGGTTTCTCCCGCAGCCCTAACACAGTTGAATGTGTCATCATTCAAGACCACAGCCTACTTCTTAGTTTTTTGTTGTTTTTTTTTTCTCTAAATAATAGTAAAAAGATTACTTGATAACAATTTTCTGGGAGTAGTTCTTTGTGAGTGGAGTTGAACATAGAGTGGGGGGAGGAACTCTCTCTAGGGAAAGCTATTTCGGGGTTGGGAAAAGAGATTTGTAGATACCTACTGACAATATACTTTGCAATATCTGGTAAAATTAGGAGATAGGTAGAAAAATAAAATATGAGTTTTACATTAAGGAATGTGCAGAGAGCAGTAGACTGTGTTCATATCGTTAAAACTGACGGAGGCATCATTCAGGGTTCAGACATAAAACAGTTTTGAAGTGTTTCAAATGAAAGCCATACTCGTTGCAACCAGACTACTGGACAGAGGTGGGGCAAGGACTTCCAACACAAGAACAGTAAGAAGATGGGGCGGTAATATTCAGGGGAGAGAATTTGCACTGAAAAGAAGACATTATGGCACCTTCTAACACTGCTTTTAAGCAAACTGGCTTATTAATGGAGAATAAGGCAAAAGAGATCCAGGAGTTTCTTATATCTTTGAAAATGCAGCTTTGATATCACACAGACTTATAAATGCTTACTTAGTATATTTCCTATGGCTCTGCAAATGGAAAATCATTGTTAATTCTGAAGGATTTACTAATTAATTCCCCTTGAATACCAAATCAAATTTTCAAATATTGATTAAAGATTATAAATTTAAGGGCAAAATTTTTAATGCTAAGCAGTTGAGAATAAGTCATCCTCAGTTCTCCTACGACTTTGATTTCAAAAGTATGCAGCTATGGGGCCCTCCCTGGTGACACAACAGGTAAAGCACAGCACTATGAAGCTCTCTGAAGCCACTGCAGCTTGAGTTTGATCCCAGGGGAGGGTGGTGGGGGTGGAGGGGGAGAGGTGTGTAACCCACAGGGCACAGCAGACCTTTCCTATCTCACCCTCTGCTCCCTTCAGCCGTGCATTTCAGTCAATCTGCCTGTTTTGCTCCCCACTGTCTCTGGTGAAGCCTCTCACCACCCACCCCCCTATCTCTGGCCTATACCCCAGTTCTTGCATGCATAAATAAGTCAATCAATCTTTTAAAAGGAAGAGTGTGGCTCTGTTAAAAGTACTTAAAATGGCATGTGTTTAGAGTTGAAGGAAACATGAGCTACCACCAGAAAGTGAGGCCTGATATATTTTTCAGATAGAATCACCCCATTTCTAAGTCCTACATCAGCTCACCTCCAGTCTGGCTTCTGAAACCAGCACAGAACCACCCAGAAATGTCAGTCCACTCGTACTAGACACCACACACACACACACACACACACACTTAGAAACTTCCCAAGGCCACATGGAGCGCCTAAGACACAATCTTAACATGACAGTGAAGTCTGTAGGCCATTTTGCTCTTGACCCCTCTGATGGCTGCAACTCCAGCTCTGCCTCTCCAATAATCCAAAGCTCCAAACCACCTGTGTGCTCTAGAGTCCTCATCTTCACACATCATGTTCTACTGATCGACCATTCCCCACACCCCCACAATGGTGACTATCCCACCTCCCACTCTACCTTTTGAGGACTAAACTTAACCTTTTGTAAGTGGAGAACCATGCAGGAAACTTCCTCTCCCAAGACTCACTACCTGGTGGGAGAACCCAGGACTGTACTAGGATGAGGGATGTGGAGAATGGTACTCTTGGCCTGAGTGCACAGTGCTAAAATTTCCCAGCAAGTTTTTATGCACAATTAACTCTGCTTTATTTTTTTTAAAAAGATTTATTTATTTATTCATACAGAACTGGGGTACAGGCCAGAGGCTCAGGGGAAGTGAGAGGCTTCACCAGAGACAGAGTGGGGAGCAGAACAGGCAGATCGACGAAGTCCACTGCTGAGGGGAGCAGCGGGCGGGTCAGGAGAGGTCTGCCACGCCATGTGGTCACCTCCGGGGCAGGCGGGAATCGAACTCATGCGGAAGTGGCTTTAGCTTCTCAGTGCTGTGCTTTAACCCCCTGCGCCACCAGGGAGAGCCTCTGCTTTATTTTTTATTCCATTAATCAGCCTTCCCAAGTACAGTATGTGCAGGCCACCCCCTCTGCCAACTACCAGCTAATCAGTTTATCCACAAAAACATAGCAAGGTTCTCCATGCCTTGATTAACTGGAGTTTGCCTTTTCTCTTCTCTTCCCACTCTTATCATATTGTTTTATTTAACTTTGTTTCTCCTTCAACTGACCTTCTCAAACTGATTAATTTCCATGCAACTAGCAGAATAGCAGAAAAAATAACTCTCTAAATATATCTGAACATTTCTATACGATATCAAATACCATTATATTTTAATATATCAATTAAATAACTGACTTCTAGCAAATACGTTACTAGTTAACTAGTGAGCTGGCTAATTAGTAAATTGGCATGGTATTCTTTCCCCAACATCCTTGAAGAAGCTCCAAACAGGAAATTTGTTTTTAGAAAATAAAAACTGACTTAATAAGTCACTCTCCAATTTGTGATTTATTTAACCCATCAAGATTTTCTTTACTATTATATTTCATGTTTACTACTAGGAGAGGTACAGTTTAGTAGAAGAAAATGTAAATTTGATATTTAAATTTTGAATCTTTCAATCATGCAGCCCCAGGCAAGATACCAAGCCTGTCTGCAAGAGCCTCAGTTGTCTCAGTAAAACAAGCATCATTCATTACAATTTTATCAAGTTATTTACTAACAGCAAAAACACACAAAGGAGTTGACAAAACTAAACTCAAGTAAATCCTAGAAAGAAGACTGCAAAATATAAGTTACTGGTGGGGATGGAGTCATCTGTGGTGAAGGACGATGGCACTTAAATGGTGGAGCTGGGTGAAGACATCCCTGAGGTGATGTGAACACAGTCCCCTAAATCATATACAGAGTTGTAAACCAATGGTACCTCAATAATTTTTTTAATTAGATTAAAATTAAAAAGGAGACACCCCATGGTATAGTGAAGAGAACATAATATTGGGCCACACAGATCTCAGAGGGAAGTGAGAGAGGTTTATGAGATTCAGTTTTCTCATTCTTTAAATGCAGAGCATAGAATTTATCTTTTCAGTCTGATGCTGTTTAAAGCCTGAGATCCAGCATGGCAAATTCTTATATTCTGTTGTTTTATATAGAGATGAAGAGAAGTCCTTCTCTGGATTCTCAGTGTATGAGACTCAGGATTATGCTGCTGGGGCTGAACAGCACGACTTCTGCACAGTCTCCCTGGCAGGCATTAGCGAATACAGGTGGGAATCCATCCTTACTAGCCAGGCTTTCTTCAGGCTCAAAATAGCTGCTCTCTGGGATGGCCTCTGTTTTATCTCTGGCCGGCTAGCACATCATAGCATCTCATTCTGCAGAAATACTGCGTCTGCTCTGTGCCCTCCTTACCTGAGGCTGAAAATGGCAAAGGGTCTCCACTTTAAGGGGGTTTCTATCTGCACTGGGAGCCAAGTTCTGCCCACTGACACCTCAGCTAGAGCCAGCTTCCCCCAAGTGTCTTCCTGATACCATCTTAGCAAAACAGGTAAATGTGCATGGATTTAGTTATCTAAATTGAAACTGAGTCCTAACCGAAAAATCAACATGGCTGTAAGGAGAAGGAAGAGGGGCTAGCTGGAAAAATCTCAGTAGTGTCTATTTTGACATATTGCTTTAACAATGCAAATCCCACAGGAACACACACAAGCACTTACTGAATGCTACAAAGCCCACTTGAAGCACTGATAAATACAGGACCCGATGCTTAAGCACCTTGACTTTTTAGTGTCCCCATCAGATCATAAGTGTCTTGAGGGCAGAGGCTCTGTTGTGTCCATCCTTTTGTGCTGTATTATATGGTATTTACTAAACTGTCACATTAAGTTACAGCCACTCCACAGTCAGCTTTATAACTCATTAGAATTTTTTCTCTAAAGGAAATACTCTAGCATTCCTTATTATTACTTGTTGTTACTGATTCCACTTGTCAGTGGAACATTATAGAGGAAGAAAATTCTCTGGATGCACCAGAAGGACTATCTGAGGTTCAGGAAGGTTTGTTTCTCTGAAAACTGTCAAAAATGTGCAATTACCATTATACCAGGAAAGCAAGAATCTGGCTAAGACAATATTCGTATACTCTGTGGTGAGAGGTGAGTGCATTCATTCATTACATTCCAGTCATAAACATATCATTTTATTTGAGAATGTGCAGTTTTACTTAGGGCTTTACTTGCACATGACAAGCTAAGAGCCAAGGAGGCTGATAAACAGTCACTCTGCTGTGGACAACTTCACCTAGGATGTGGGCTGGCTGCGTGAACGCAGGTGGTATGTGTGGCAGGTGGGATGGGGACGCTTCACTGAAGAGCCGTCTCCTGGCTCCTCATCCAAAGAAGACAGATGTATGGCATTCACTGCCAAAGACCAAAGGTATGAAGAGCCCAGAAACCCAAGCTCCTGAGAGCAGCCAGTGTTTGAAATAAATAAAAACTGTGGTAACAAAGTATTGGAGTTAGGAGGGAATCCCGCTGCTGACTGCCTCTGACCAACCCAAACAATGTCCGTCACCATGAATGGTATTACCTGTGAACACGTGCGACCCTCCCTCAGCACAAGCTGCAGCTGTCATCCGTGAAATGTAGAACAGACCAAAACTGTGTGTTCTGGTGAACTGTCACCCAAGGAAACATAAAAATTCTGCCTGCTGCTTCTCTCGCCTACACGTGAGGGGATGGTCTTTTCCGTGAAGAACACAGACTTGTCTCTTTCTCAGAGATGTGAGCCTGCTTTTCCCTGAACATTTGCTATCTAACAACCACTTTGTAAACTAGGTTTTGTCCCCATTATGCAGATGTGGAACCATTCGAAGCTGAACTCTCAGCTCAGATGCCCACAGGTGGTGACCAGCAATATGAGTCTGGGCACTCACGGACCAGATTTTTCAGTGGGGCTGTCAGATTTAGCCAGTAAAAATACAGTATAATTAGTGAATAATATTTTAGGGTAAGTATGTCCCCCACACTATTTGTATTCTGTATTTTTTCTGGCAAGACAAGTTTAAGGAGGACCCTTTCTTAATATATGTTATGAACGGTATCTCCAAGAGATCCACTTGGTTCTCCTGTTTTAGAAAGAGCTACAAAACAACTCCTGCTAATGGGTTCTTTAGGAGGCGTAGACATATCTGAGTAATTTCTCCAAGTAGTACTTGCAGGAAATATTTTAAACTTAAAAGCATTGGATAAATATTTATAGAATTTCTTAAAGATAGATTCAATATATTTATTAATTGTGGAAAATCAGTAGTTAGCATGTTCAAACAAGATAGTATACTACCCATAGTTCTGAAGGGAATATAGCTAGCAATAAAAACAAAGTAATAACAATGATTAGAAACAATGTATAAAAATGTAAAATATAAGGAAGGGCATCTGCTCCATACACACAACAGGGGAATATCTAACTCAACCACAACCTCTTCTAAGCATCTTGCCTACTCCTTAGAAATGTTTCTAAGGCTGTGAGTAGCAGTACACAACCTCCCCTCCTTTCCCTGCTGCTACGGCTGCAGGCTCAGCTCTGATCAAGCTCAGAGACAAGCCTGATGTGGCAAGAACCCCCAGAACCCAAGTTCCATTCTCTGCGTGCACAGTCTCACTTCCAGAGGTTACTAAGCCTGACCTGGGCAGGCCTACATCCTTGACATCATGGCGGCACTCACGGTTCCCTACGGGAGAAACTTGAACTGACTCTCAGCAGTGCTGGTCCTGTTTGGCACGCTGGGCAGCCCCAACCTCTCTGCTCCAACATGCCCATGTTTCAGTGCCCAAACTGACCGCCATCACACTGCTTTCTTTACGCAGCTTATTAGTCAAAATATGCTGTCACCCCTTTTGGATATCACCCTGAGTTCACAAGAATGTGGCTCCATCTAGATGTGTTTGAACTCCTTTGACCATTCTGTACACATACATCCCCCCTTCCATGTATTTTTGCTCCCAACAGCTGGCACCCATTTCCAAAAGAGCTGTCTTCAGGTGTTTGTAGCCCCATTTGTCCATACCAGGAAAGGCCAACATACAAGGAATTACATTCTAGCAGGAGTAGGAATGGTGTCCCTGATCTCACGTCCCTTGCAACCTCCTGGTGACAGTTTCCTTGTAGCACTGCTCACACTCCCTGTCTGAGACTCTGCTTGTCTCCCTTGCCTTTTGCCTCTCCCACCACCTTATTGGTCTCCTCTAGAAGTGCTTCCTTAGTGAATCATTTGAACATGAGTCTTTCCTTGGGTTCTGCCTCAAGGGAGTCCAACTTAAGAAACCTCATTTCCTCCTTACTTGGCTGTCACCTGTCAACTCCTTGGCATGGAATGTTAAGTCTAGAATCCCTTGACATTTCCATACCTATGCAGATGGGCTGACAGGCAGGGATCTTCTGCCTACTTAGAATACTGTCACTAAACCTTATCACTGTTAAGATGGTGCCACTGATTCTACTATTTGAAATCTGTTCTTGGAATGTTGACAGCACCTGTTGCCTGAATTTTATTATTTCTCTCTTGTAGTTTCCAAGACATTCATGGAAAGAAAGGAAGTGAGGTCATCGTCCTGTCATTGAACTTAATTTCTAAAGAACTATAGCATTTATTTTTCACGAATGGTTGTACCCTGTGGTTGACACTACTTTCTTCGTGTCTTTATTTCTAAACTGTGAACCATCTGTGTCTAAAATAAAGTGAGCACTGGGTATGAAATTCTAGGGAAACTCTTTCTGCTAGTGAGCTTTCACCACAGAGCATCAGAACTGGTCATACTAATACTACTGACTTGGCCTATGAGGGCAAGCATAGATGGCATCAAGGCCCAGGAGCTCAAGACACAAGTGTGACTCCCTGTCACTTACAATCTGACTATGTGTCAAGGTTTAGCTTAACACGGTAGGTAGACTCCATACTGCAGCATGTAGCAGAATCCTTGTATTTTCTCTAAAAAGCATATCCTGGTGAGAATAGGTTCCTTTTCTTGGTGAATGCTTAACTCTAATAATAAGGACCAGAGCTCTCTAATGACTTTAGAGTCTTCTGCCTTTCTGTCTTTAAAATATAGAGAATTCTAATACTAGGGAAACTTCCATGGACACCAAAGGTGAGAAAGCCAAAAAGTTGTACAAAATTCAGGCCCTCCTAAATTATTTTTCTTAGTCATGTCATTTAAATATTACTTATGTAATATCTTTAAATTGTTGAAGATATTGTTGGAGGCCATAATTAATTTTAAAAGTATTATGTCATTAATCTAAATGAAAATCCAGTATCCCATTCTATAAGTAAAATTACAAAAATAAATACAAAAAAAAAGCAAAGCAATATTATTAAATTCTAACTAAACCCAGAAAACTAAAAAAGACTTTGAATATGAAATAATATTTGTTAAAATAAATAAGTAAAAGTGAAAGACAAGCAGGTAGCTAGGATGATGTTCAAGACAGGCAGACATTCTCACTGAATGAGAATGACCAAAGATGAAAATAACAGTAACTAGACTTGACACAATGCTATACCACCCACGCCAAGTGCAAAAATTCTCACTTGTCCCAGTTTTGTGCATCACCTTATCCACTTACTAATTATCTATAGCTCAATTTCCTTTCCTGTGAAACAGGGTTGTATGTTCAATGAGTTAGTGTACAGTGCAAAGGTCATTATATGGGCAAGGCCACCACTATTATGACTGTTATTGTCATCACCCGTTTTAGACTTACTCCCCAAAGATGTATTAAGTGTCTACTATCTGCAAAGTACCCCTGAAATAAAGCCAAAATGTCTTGATTCATAACCCAGAATTTTAGAAATAAATTAAAATTTTTTTAATTAAAAAATTCCATTTTAAAAATTAAATGAAATTCAAGGAAAAGCAAAGAGCGGCCCTCCCTGGTGGCGCAGCAGGTTAAAGCACAGCACTAAGAAGCTAAAGTCACTTCCGCATGAGTTCGATTCCCGCCTGCCCGGGAGGAGATCCACATGGCGTGGCAGACCTCTCCTGACCCGCCCGCTGCTGACCTCAGCAATATACTTGTCGATCTGCCTGTTCTGTTCCCCACTCTGTCTCTGGTGAATCCTCTCACCCTCCACATCTCTGGCCCGTACCCCAATTCTATATGAATAAATAAATAAATCTTAAAAAAAAAAAAAGAAGAAAAGCAAAGAGCTATTTTCAGTATTTTTCAGACTTCATATAGGAAAAAGTAAGTTTGGATGTATTCAGTAAAATACCCCAACCTAATGTTGACCTGTACACAATCACCTTTCATTTTCTACAACATCTCTATTGAAATAAGCAGAATGCATGATTAGGGACTGACATGAGAAGAATTAGAATGTTTAGCATAGTCCTGTCTTTCTGGTCTTTATTTCTTGCACAATGACACTTTGGCTACTTTAAGGTGTCAATTGGTGGTGACCACGCCAGAGAGTACATTGTCTGTTGACAATCTAGCACTGTCTGTGGACAGTGCCATTTCTATCTCACCCACTGCATGGTGCTCCTCACAGGCTTCCAGAAAGTCAGAAAAAGACTCTCTATTAATTTTTTAAAAATGCATCTTAGATAGGGCTTCTATAACAAAATGCCAAATACTGGATGGTTTACAAGCAACAGAAATTTCTTTCCCACTGCTCTAGAAACTGGGTAAGTCCAAGATACTGCACATTCAGGTCCAGAATCTGATGAAGGGCCCTTTCTGATTAATAGATAGCCTTCTTTCTGCCTTTATGTGGCCAAAGGTATAAAGATCTTTGGGAGTCTTTTTCTCAGTCTTGGTCATAAAGGTTCTGGCCTCAGGACTCAGTCACTTCCAAAAGCTCATCTCCTGATACCATCACTTTGGGGGTTAGGATTTTAATGTAAGGATTTGGGGAGTGGGAGGTGGGGAGAGAGTGCTGTCAAGACATTCAGACCATGGCAAATAACTTGGTCACTTACTATTAAAGAAACTTCCAAATACTTGGAATTCTGAACAAAAGAACATTGAAGATCACAGCAATAGGTAAAATTACACACATCCCTGGCTTCCCTAACTCTCAGTAGGGGATGATAATGCTGGAGTTTCAAGCAGCTAAAACCATGCCCTAAAGAGGACATAGGATTAGATGTTTGTGTCCCATCTGGCTCCTGCTCAATACCTTCAAGTTTGTGCAATTATTCCCAAAATGATTTATGTGCCATCTCTGCAGAAAAGATCTTCTGTCCTTAAATCCCCCAAGATCAAAGAAAACCAAGTAAAAGGCAGAAGCAGAAGAAAATTAAATTTGTTCCACTGAGAAATTCATCAATACAAAAGAGAAAACATTGTCATCTTTCAAGAAACTATTAATGACTGCATTCCCGGTACTACTGAACTGGACAGCAAGCAGATATGAAACTGGGTGAGGCTGGACCCCAGTCAGAAGAATCTGTACACTAATTGAGGAGTTGCTAATTAATGGAAAGTTAATGAGGTAAGAAAAAATTGCAAGAGAGTTATACAAAACATATCACACAGTGGTTTTTGTGCATATAATCCTAACACTTGAAAGCCACAGATGTCTTTGAGATTCTAACACCTCTGTTCCTTCTTTCTAGAAATGTGTACACATGAGCTAATGTGCACACATTAAGGTCAGGTCCCCTCTGCAGCCCAGGTTAAAACCTCTGCTTCAGTATGGCAAAGGTCCACATTAGAGGCTCCGGTTGTGATTACACTTCGTTTGAATATTCTTGGTCAATATCTGCTGGCAAGAGTGGTGTATGTAAGTAGATGTCTGTTGCAGAGACCTAGAGATCTATGGAGTCTGTAACAGGGCCTAGTAGCAAGTTAAGAGTCAAAGTCGACAAAGGGAAGTGGGCAAGTAAGTTAGGAAATGTTGATAAAGTTAAACAGCCATAAAATATGGGGAAAAATGAGGGAAAACTTTAGACAAGGTATTTCTCACCAATGTATAAAATATATATATAATGTACGTATACATATATGCTGAATTTGCTCCAGAAATTTATTCTAGCATACACAAAATCATTTATGGCAGTCACTACAAAAGAGGCAGGGAACTTACATTTTTCACCTTATTTTTTTTTAAGATTTATTTATTTATTCATACAGAACTGGGGTATAGGCCAGAGGTGCAGGAGTGGTGAGAGGATTCGCCAGAGACAGAGTGTGGAGCAGAACATGCAGATTGACAAATTACACTGCTGAGGGGAGCACCAGGCAGGTCAGAAGAGGTCTGCCTCGCCATGTGGGTCAGCTCCCTGGCTGGGGGTTGAACTCATGCTGCAGTGGTTTCTAAAGCTTCATAACGTGGTGCTTTAACCTGTTGTGCCACCAGGGAGAGCCCTCACCTTATATTTTTTAATGTGGCTTGAATTTTTATTGAGAGTACTCTCCATGTATGTTCCAATTCTGATGCTCCAGAATTCAACTGTGCAGTTTCTTAAGTCATTGTCATGCTAGTGTTAGGTGATAAGCATGTTATACTGATGCTATGTGATGGTCACACTAACATGTGATGATCATGGTAATGTCCCATGATGAGCACACTAATATCATGTGATAGCCATGTGGCCATCATGCTAGCATCATATGCTGGTCATGTTAATGTCTAGTAAAAATAAGACATTATCAGATGCCTTAGAATTTAAAAACCATTCACTTGGAAATTTAAACTTCATGTTTTTGTCATCAAAGAGGACTACCTCACTGATTTCTATCATGAATCATGATATTTATAACAGGTTTTGGTGAGAAGGGAGGAGTTTGAAGGCAATCCAAAACACACATAATGAAATTGTAATTGAAATCTCCCCAAACAAAAACCCAGGAGCATATGTTTTCATTATTGAGTTCCATCAAGCCATCAAAGAGAACCATTTGAGAAGGTTCCCCAAAAGTGAGGAAGAGGGAATGCCCCAAATACATTTCATGTGGCCAACACCATTATTGCAAAAACCAAAGACATCACAAAAAAAGAAAACTATGAACTAATATCCCTGATGACTGCAGATACAAAAAAATTCTCAATAAAATCTTAGCCCAACAATTGCAACAATACATTAAATTTATTGTACACCATGACCAAGTGTGATTTATTCCAAGACACTAGAATGGTTCAATATGTGCAAATTAATCAATGTAATTTACCACATTAACAAAAAAGAAAGACATGTCATATCAGTAGGTATTAAAAACACATTTGACTTTGTTCAACTGCCATTTCTGATAAAAACTCTTAGTAAAATAGGGTTAGACGGAAAATTCCTCACATGATAATGGCCACTTTAATGACAAACCCACAACTAACATTCTCACTACTACTACTCAACATAGTAGTAGAAGTCCTACCTAGAAGATTTAGGCAAGGGAAAGATAAAAATAAGGAATCCAATTTGGAAAACAAAGTGAAAAACTATCATTTTGCAAATGACATAATTATATGGATATCCTTTAAAATCCTAAAGATTCCACTAAAACCTATTAGAAACAATATTATCAATACAGTAAAGTGACAGGCTACAAAATCAATATACAAAAATCTGTAGTACTCCTATGCAAATAAATAAGAAAAAAAAACAAGGAAAGAGCACTATTTATATTAACATCAAAAAGTATTAAGTAATACTTAGTAATAAACTTAACAAATGAGGTGAAGACCTCTTCAACATGACATTGCTAAAAGAAGTAGAAGACACAGGTAATGGAAAGACAGTACATGCACCAAGATTGGAAGGATTAACAGTCAAAACGTCCATCTTACCCAAGACAATATAGATTCAATGCATTCCTATTAAAGTTTCAGTGGAATTCTTCATAAAGTAAATATTACTGTTATCTGTATGGAACAACAAAAGAGCTCAAATAGCCAAAGCAATTTTGACAAAGAATTGGGTGGAGGTAGCATGCTCCAGAATTCAAACTAAAAGCCTGTGCTTCAAACAGAGTCATATTGGAATAAAAGTTGGCACATGAAACAATGAAAAGAATGTATATATATATATATGTATATGTATATATATATATATATGGCCAGTTACTCGATGACAAAAGAGTGAATTACATATACATATATATACATACATATGTATGTATGTATATACATGCATATGTATGTACATATGTATGTATATACATGCATATATATGTATGTATATGTGTATGTATATATGTGTGTGTGTGTGTATGTATATATATATATGGCCAGTTACTCGATGACAAAAGAGTGAATTACATATATTGGTAAAAAGGAAAGTCTCTTCAACAAATGGTGTAGGGGAAACTAGTCAACACATGCAGAAAAGTGAACCTAGACTACATTCTCTTACTACACAATAATAATTAACTCAAAATGGAATAAAGACTTGGGTATTGGGTATAAGACCAGAAACCATAAAACATATATTGATAGAAGAAAATAGACAAACACTCAACATCATTCCCTTCAGAGATGTTTTTGGGGACTCAATTCCAAGGAAAATAAAAGCAAAAATAAATGGGACCACAATCTACTTTCTTATTATAAAATCATGCCACGTTTTAAATGGTGAGTGTTCATTTACCTACCTTTAGAAGATAATACAATTAATTTTGCAACTGAAAGTCATGGTTTATAAAACCAGCAAAGAGGATCTTGTAATGAAAAATCAGAAGATCCAGAGAAATTGGTATTGATCTGTTCAGGAAAACAAACTTGATTTGGAACTTAATGAAACACAAAATGAAAAATAAACATTTATGAAAGAAAAGCACTAGTAATATCAGCATAGATTTTTTCCAAGATTAAGAACCTGAACCGAAGATTTGCCTGTTTATCTCATGATTTAATATTAACCATCTTTTAGAGGAAATCATTCAGCTAAACAGCACAAGAAAATAAGTGGAATTTTCTACCTTCATCCTCCTGTTCATGCTCCTTGCCAGGGTCCCAAGTAATTAGCTTTTGCTGAACCTACCAAGTCATTCACGTATTCTATCACTCATTCACCAAAAAGGATTGGCCACATGAATAGGGCCCACTTATTCAACCTACTGAGAGATGGGGCAAGCAAGCACATAAATATGGTAGAATCTTCAGGGAGTTCATTAATAAGCTGGAGGTTTCCTAGAAACTGAACTGGTTGGGTGTCAGCCAGGGTTAGAGTGTTTTGTCATGTGCTGAGCATCAGTTACTATGTTTGCTTTCTGAGGGACCTGTAAGTTGGTCAGGTGTCTGCATGAACAGGAGAGAGTGATGGGCATAACCTGTTCCCTCAGTTTCATTATTTGCAAATGTGGTGATAATCTACTTAAGGCAGACTATAGCTGATAGTTGTAGGGCTCAGAGGAACCATTTAGATAATCTTCCCCTTATTTTGTCCACAACAGCTGAACAACACAATACCAAAGAGGGTGTGGGAAACACCATCCAGACAGGAAAGGCAGAAATCCAGTCCACTGGTGGCTTTGTCACAGCACCATTTGCAAGACGATTCTTTCTTTGCTTATAAGGCCAGTCCTGAACAGCTCACCCTGCCCCACCCTTCTGAAGCACCTGCCTTTGGATCTGCTTTCACTCCCAGCTTTCACCACACCTGCGCCCAGCCCTGCTCTCGCCTTACTTCAGCGCCCCCATCTGGCCATAGTATCGTGAATAAACCCTCTCAGATTTCTGAGAGATTTGCTCTCAGCAAAGCCCCTAAACAAATGATTGGAAATTGGGAAGAAGCCCAATTAAATAGGATTTCCTATTCTTATAAAATAGCTTGCTAGGTAAATTACTAGTAAATGACAACTGTTCTTCAGAACAACGAATTCTACTCAGAGCCCCACCGGATTCTAAAGTGGTTTCCCAGACCAGGATAGTTGATAACCTTGAAACCCTGGGAGGTGGGGGGTTGGGGGGGGGGAGAATTGTAGTTCTAATGTTTTTTCACAGACTATTTAAGTTATACTCATTTTCTTAAAAGATTCTGCCAAATTACAGTGCAGACAAGATACTAATATCTAATAGTAAAAGGTAAATCCGAAGCTGTTTAGTAGCAATAATAATTAATATAGTGGCAATAAGTTTTGAGACCTAATGTTAATTTCCGGTTCTAAAGAAACACTTGTATTTACCCCAGAAATCTCTCTACTTGGTAGTGATGCAGTCAATAACACGAATTTCATAATACAACTGATTATTGTTATTTGTAATTATGTATTGTTTGCCTGTTTGTTATCAGTTTTCTTCATAAGCTATAAATTCCCTAACAGTAAGATCCATGAAAGCTTCATTCACCAGTGTATATCTAGGATTTGGGAAATAGTCACCAATAAATATCATTTAGATAAAATAAATGGCACAGGAAAAAATTATGATTTGTAAGTTAACATCAGGAGAAAGATAATGGGTATGTTTTCCAAGCAGCTTTCCCTGAAACAAATATTACCAATACGATGTGTCTGAGATGAGTAAGTTCCTATGAATGACTATTGGGATTATTTGGTGAAATTCATTGGCAGCTAGATTAATGTGATTATAATGAAAATCTCATGATATAACCCCAGAGGGAGAGATTTACATTAAAATCCCATGTCCCCCAGTATGACTCACCAGCAGGCTTTAACATTTCCTTTTTCACTATATTGCAACCCCCATCCAAAACTTCGGTCACAGTTTTCATGTACATGACATGAATCTTAGGTGGAAATGACAGATAATCACTTCAATGAGACCACTTGCTTCCTGGCTCTTTTATTGTTTATCAATTTCTGGTGTGAGAAAAGTCATTACTGATAAATGAAAGAAAAAAGTAGAATCTTGCAGGCCGCTGAGTGGTTTATGGCTTGGACTTTGAATCCTGGTTTAAAATTCTGGTTTACCTGCTGTAGAATAATATAATCATCAATAATTATCTTCTGTTAAGTATGATTTTCACATCTGTTAAGTGAAGAAAAATCTGTACAACTTCATAGAATTGCTGTGATGAGTAAACTAAACCATTTCTCTAAATTCTAATCTGGCATGATTATTGTAGAATTTAGTTCCTAAATTCTGATCCCATGTAATCTAAGCTCAATGAAGAATTGGTATTCTTCCTTAAAATTTTCTTTTAATACTCAATCATCAAACGTTTAGGAGATACGTGCCAAGCATGGTCCAAGATAAATAAAACACTGTTTATTAGAACATGGTCATAATAACACTTTCCAAGACAGTAAAATCTGCATAATGTGAACTAATAAAACTGATATGAAGCATAACAGTTGAAATCTCATTTAAAGGTGATGTCATCCGTAAAGTTATTCCAAAATAAGAACCATTTTAATTGGGCCTTAATTTATCTTCAGATTATTTCATCTCAGCTTTCTAAAGCAAAGCTACTTTCAAACTGTGATGTGTTTAAGCAATGTACTATGTTTGAATTTGGAGATATCTCTTAAAAAAAAAACTTTCTTGAAAGTTCTTATTTCCCCCTACATCTTTTCTCTCCTATATTTAGGTGATGGGGGGGAGGGGATCATTTTGAACATTTTCTTTATAGCTTATACATAGACTCTCAGATGTTTGTTATACAAAAAGGAAAGTAGAAAAACATGAGTTAATAAAAGGGGAAAATCACCTTAAGATATCTATTTGCCTATTTTTTGTTCTGTTGATTGCAAAGCAGCCAACAATAACAACATACTACATCAATAACAACATACTACATTTTTCACCCTCAGACAATGTTTCTACTACATACCAGGTGATGTGCCGGTAACTGTCCAGGATAAGTGAAAGTGAGTCCATTTCTCCAAAAAGGCAATGGAGAGAAGAGCTAAGAGAAAAAGTTCTGGAGTCATCTGATTAAGGAGTCTCAGAAGAGCACTGAGTTGGGAAAGCTCTTTAAATTGCAGTAATTACCTTGGAAGTCAGTTAAACTTGAGTTCAAGTTCCAGGATTTCCACATACTGACTGTGTTACCTTGAATTGATACTTCATAGCACTGAAACTCAGCTTTCTGACTTTTAAAATAAAGACCAAATTTTTATTTTTTTAAGTTGTAAGGATGAAATGCAAGTAAAACTCTTAGTGTCTTTAGCTCTGTGCCTATGTCATCAAATTATGTAACAAATGCTATGTGAATTCCCTTGCCTACCATGTTTTTTCTTCCAGATAAACCTCTAGAATCAAAAAGGGTAATTGGAAGGAAGACATCAACCTTAATCAAAACTTTGGAAAATCATTCTTTTGAAAAGAGAGAATGAACCTTCTTGGTGGCATAGAGGTAAAGTCTCAGCATTATCACCCCTACAGGCTAAGTTTGATGCTCAGCCAGGGAGCTGACCCACATGGGACAACAGACCTCTCATTTCACCTGCTCTTCCCCTCGGCAGTGTATATCAGTAGATCCGTCTGTTCTGCTCCCCACTCTGTCTCTGGTGAAGCCTCTCACCCCCTGCAACTCTGGCCTATACCCCTGTTCTTTTATGCATAAATAAATAAATAAAAATTTAAATGCATTGCTAGAAATAAAAACCACAGACACTGGATAAGAACTTAACCATCAAAACTTCTGGTAGTAATTGATAGTCAGTAATTTAGGAGTTTATCAGTACCACAGATTGGACGCTTTGAGAAAGTGAAAGGATGTAAGTTTTCTACTGTTCTACATAATGGCATAAGGCACTTGCTATAGCAAGAGTTGAATGTTACTTTCAACCAGATCAAATTGTTCACCATCTGTTCATGGAAAGATAAAACCCTGCTTGTTGTATAATAGATCAACAAGGATTTAAAGAAAAAGGGATTGTCTCATATTTCAACCTCAAATGGCTGTGTTTATGTGACCAAAAATTGCACACAGAGAACAAATAAAGAAAGATCAGTCAGTAAAACAGAGCAATATAACCTGCAAAATACCTCTCGGAATTTCTCAGAAACATTTCATTTGTTTCAGGGAAGAGTGTAAAGCAACAGTGAGAAACACATTTAATTGAGCTCCAGATAGTTCAAGTAAGTTTCACTATTTTAAGCCATCAACCTACAGAGTTCTATTCTTATCACACCAAAACAATCAAAATCATTTAAGTTCTTAATGACTTTTGTGCAATGCACATAAGATAAAATGTCTGTATAATACTTTATATACAATTAAGTAATCAGCTTATATTAAGAAACAATAAACTTGCTTCTGTCTTGTCTTCCCTGAAACAAGTAAAACTGGAAAACTAAAAAGCAGAAAGATCTTTGATAAGCTAGCATTCAGTCATACTGCTAAAGTTTTCTTTGAAGAATGATCATGACACCATCATACTAGATCTAGGAAAGGCAAAAGCTGAGAGGATGCGTGGATTTGATTTGGCAAAGACAGCAGACTCTTCACTAAACCTCCTCAGAGGGAAGATTCCCATTTGTTCCTATGGATTGAGGAGGCAGAAAGGTGACCCAGGATTGAGATGTGAGGTATTAATGTGGGAAGGAAAAAGGAGGGAAACTACTTGCATTCAGACCTTCATCTTTGCTGCAATGCAGTAGCTTACTAACTACTCTACCTCCCTCTCATTATTTCCCAAACATTTCAACTTTCTGCCACCAGATGGATTTCCAAAAGCAGTGTGAACATACGAAGCCTCCTATAGCCTCAGCATGGAATCTCTCCAGTGTTTCAAATCACAAAGGACAATCATCATCTGGTCCCTACTTTTCCTCTCAAATTTCATCTCTAGCAGTCCCCAACAAGCCTTTTATGTTTCAATGGTTCTGAAACACGAGCTGTTTCCTAAATGTTATGTAATATTTATGTCACAGAAACTTGCGTGTGATACCTCTTTCTCAAGAATACCTCCTTGTGTCTTCTCTCCAAACTCATCTCATGGATCAGCATCTCTTGTTGGTCTTATCTCTAACAATGGGGACTGTAGTTCAGCTGACTCACTGTCCATAGCCAAAGTCTCATGCCATTACAACTCCTCCATAATTATACTTGGATCATTTTTTCATTAATCAGTTCAACCCACTACTCCCAGATTAAGGGGCACAACTGTGTGCTTTGAATCGTGGTCTCAAGCCTGAGCAGTTCTGCATGCGTGGGTTAACAAATAAAAGAATGCAAGATTGGAGAGCATAAGGTTCTCATGCAATGCTTCTGAGCAACACTTCAATAGGGGTGGAATAAATGCCATATTAAGATCGAATTTTCTAGAAAGAAGGGTTACAATAAATTCTACCCTTTATTGCAATCCAGAAACTTTTCTTTTTGAAACGATGGATGGATGGATGAGGGGGTGGATGGATGGAATGATGGAGTTTATACAATAAACAATAGACTAGAGCTTTAATTTATATAGAGGTTCAGAAGTTTCAAACTTGAGGGCATTTGTAGAATATATTCTTTTTTATGACCTCTTAGTCTTGCAAGAATGAGTCATCCCTTCAACTTTCAACTGCTCTTAAATCAGGTCTACAGGATATCAAGAAAACAATCTATATTCCTTTGTAAGCAGTTGTAGAATACACATTATAAATTGTCCTCTGGCTACTTTTGGAAGAACAGAGCCCATTACATCTCTTGCCATATAAATGCTCTATTTTAGGGTTTAGATATTTGAGTATTAACTAAGGTAATATAAATTCACCAAAAACAAAGTGTAATCATATCTCTGCAACCCACAGAGGGATGACTTAACCTCTTCTGTTGAGGAGATTTAGAGGGAAATTACTAGTCTATAACCAATCAATCTACAGATATAACCTGCTTTTTCTAGGATCATAAGCTATATGTATATGGCGTATTTATGATATGGATTTTTTTCTAAAGTATTTAGAAAAGATAATCATCCTCTACTTCTTTCTGAGTGTATTTTCTGTCCATAATTGTCACACATATCTGACCTGCCCTTTCTGTCTCTGTCACATGTTTCACTTCCTTGGTTCTCAGCAGATATTTCTGAATTGATCCTCAAAGCTGAACCAGGAATACAGGCAATCTCTGACATTTTGTACATGAAGTCTTCTAAAAGAGAGAAATTCCAGTCCCCAGTTTTATCTACATTCTTCTGACATTCGTTTATTTGCAACAAACTTTTGTTTCAACTTGCCGCATGATGGATAGTGACAGACGCACATAAAACAGCCGAGAAGCCATGAGGAGAGAGGGGCCTCCATAACCTCCAGTTTGTGCACTTTGCTGTCATTATCTTTCTGCATCTGAGCATAAGCTGCAATCATAGCTTGTCAGAAAGTATGAAGTATCCTCAATTTCCTTTAGTAGTAGTGGCTTCTTGTGACTCACTGTGTCATTTGACTAAGTTGGTGACATCGGGGTCTGTACTGCCATAAGAGAGGGTGTTGGTGACACCCCTTATCTTTTTGGACTGAACAATTGTGCTTGCATCATTTGAAAATATTGTGATTGTATGTGTGTGTGTGTGTGTGTGTGTGTGTGTGTGTGTGTAAGTGCTTGTCTTCGTATGTATCAGCCAGAACATGAAAGTAGCGGTTAGACCCTGAGAATTTGGAAATAAATGCCAAAACCAAGTCATCATGTAATGGGACAAAGCAAAACTATGCAAAGTTACTTCAAAGAGATATGTTTCCTAGCCCACAAGATTCCCCCTCAGGATGAAGGAAGGTAGATGTACATCTACATGTGTGTGACTTGAATAAACACCTCTGGGGGAGAAAAAAAAAGGAGACAACAGTGACAGGACCCATAAAATTCATTGTGGGCCCTCCCTGGTGGCTCAGCCGGTTAAAGCACTAAGAAGATTAAGCCACTTCCACATGAGCTCGATCCCTGCTTGCCCCGTAGGTGACCACATGGCGAGGCAGACCTCTCCTGACCCGCCCACTGCACCCCTCAGCAGTGTACTTCTTCGATCTGCCTGTTCTATTCAGGCTTCCTACTCTATCTCTCACCCTCCGCATCTCTGGCCTATACCCCAGCTCTGTATGAATAAATAAATAAATCTTTTTAAAAAAATGTATTGTGTATTTCTTCTTTTACTCATATCACTTCAGTTTAATTAATTTGTAGCTTTTAATAAAGAACATAAGCATTTAAGAGTACTGTATTCTTTTGATGAAATTGTTCCAGGACAACCCCAATGTGAAATGGGTTGTCTGACTATGGGTCCCCACCCCTGCACTTAAAGGGACTTATAAGAAGAAGACTCAAGTGCACACACACACAAAGAGGCTCATTCAGAGAAAGTTTACAGAAGCAAGGGAAATGAAGAAATGATTAACTCAGGGAGTAAAAGAGGGAGATAAATTGGTTAATGCACCTTACTTGTTCCACTGCCTGGAATCCCAATAGCATGCAGAGAGCCAGCAAAAAGCTAAGTCTACCCATGAGCCGTGACGCCAAGAGACCCCCAAACCCACATGTCTGGTTTTATATCAAACCTGGTTGCTTAACTCGACTCTCAGATCCCAGCAGTCCTCCTTTGGTGATGATGGCACTTGTAGTTCTGCTGTCTGGGATGTGGGTGGAGTCCACAAAAGCTGTATCTGGAGAGTTCATCAGGACATCCTTCCCCCCTAACAAACTAACCCCTCTATTAGCTATGGGAAGATTTCTTTTCCCTTGTTACTATATCTTGACTTAAAATATGCTATATTTCATTTAAATATAGCCACTCAAGCTTCCTTGCATTAGTATCAGCATTGTACATATTTTTCCCATCTTTTCATTTCAAGCTATGTCTTTATATTTAAAATTAATTTCTTATTAGCATCACACTGTAGGGACTTGATATTTTTATCAACTCTGACAATTACTGCCTTTCAATTATAATGTATTTATTCTGAGTCAAAATCAGACAAAATAATTTAAATTAAAATTCTAAACAGCAATATAGCAACATTTGTACGCTTGAGGTCTGGAACCAAATAACCAATGTTACTTAAACACCTCATCTATAAAATGGGGATAATAATAGAATCTTCTTTTAAAAAGGATGTCTTTTATAGATAAGTGGGTGCATTACATGTAAATCATTTAGAATAAGAACCAGAATATAGTAAGTCTCAGAAAATCATCTAGAAAGTTATTTTTATTTTTTACCATCTTTAGAGCTACGCCTATAATAATGATCTTAAAAGTGATAATTAAGAATAAGCATTGTTTGCCCAAAGCAGGCGACAAGGCTTAAGAATTAAGAGGGTGAACTAAAAAGGCAGTGCTCATCCCTGTCCCCCAACAGCTTACAAGCTTGCTGGGGGGAAGATGTGGCAGGTATGAACTAGTCCTTCTCATACAATGAGATAAGCCAATGAACAAAAATTTGCAGTTCAATAAGGAACGTAAGCTTCAACTCAGTAATATTTCATCGAGGGTGTGGGGGATAACAACTCATAAAGTGGGTTCCCCAAGGCTCTAAATTTCCCAGAATGCAATGAAAATCCACTGTATTTAATTTCAAGGATGTTGCAACAGGCAGGACCAAAGGCAGCAGAAACTGGCAAAAGCGTTAGGTATTCTTACTCAAAGAACCACAGTTGGCCTCGAGGTAAATAACTCTCTGACTCCAGTTAGGCAGGAGTGTGTGTTCCATAACTGCTCAGCATTTAATCTGTATGTAAAGCCCAAGAAGGCAGGAGGTACAGTTGTTTCCTTATTCAGGAGCCCATAAAGGGAAACAAAAATGAGATAACACCAGAAACCAACCTTTTGTTGCTCTTCTCCAGGGAAGGGAGGAATCTGCAGTTACCTTGTAGCTGCCCAAGTGTCGGGGCAGCCTGGTGATGGCAGCCATGGCCATTTCCCGTTGAGTCCCATTGCGTCCAGGTAAGGAAAGCAGGAGCCTCTAGGCCGGCAATATGCAAAGAGCAGACCTCTGAAGAATACCTTCCAGGTAGGACAGAACTCTTGAATCTGAAAATGAAGACAGGGAGGAAATTTTATTTCCTAAACAGTGTGTTGTTTCCTGAGAGCAGAAGCATCCTCTTAATTCTACCCAAACCCCTTCAGGAAAACTATACTTTCTGGAGGTATTTAGGAATAGAAAACAAACTAGAGCATCACATGCAGGATACAAACTGGGTGCCACACAGACGCAACCTGATAGTCCATCTTATCTCTGAGGATTTGGGGTCCACCTGTCTGAAGAGCTGTTTTTTCCTATTCCTGGGCAGATTCCAGTAGGATTTCTTCCCTCCCCTGGGGACACACTTAGATAATCCACAAATGACAAATTACAAATCAAGAAAGGAGTGACCAGAGATTGTTCTCAATGAAAGCAAAAATGAAATGTGATCTAAGCTGCAAAAGAACATTTTTATATCAAGTGCTAGCTTTCTCAAACAATTAAAATAGGCTGATAAAAGCAGTGCAACGTGACAGAGTCTCAGCTAATATGGAAAAATTTATCTGAACCAATGATGTAATCCCATTCTTAACTTCCATTGCAGAAAGGAAGAAAGAATACAGGGTCAGAACAGACTTTAATCAGAGGCTCAAATGACCCTTCTCTGGGCACTGACTAGAGCTGGGCACACCAGGGGTTTGGGCCACACAGATACACTTAGACATTTTTTTTTCAATACACATATTTTTCTAATAATATGTTTACTTTTACATCATTTTGTGCCTTTTTCCATCTCAGCTGTAATCCCCGTGGGCTTCCCATCACCAGATCACCCATGTGCCTTCACCACAGTCCAGTGCACTCCCCCGCCCCCTCCATTTTTGATCCCATTCCCCTCTCCACTCCCATACAATGTCTCTGGTATAGAGTTGTTCATTACTATTTTCTTCCCCGGTCCTTTATATTCCTATTATGAGTAATACCATCTGGTATTTTTCCTTTTCTTTCTGTCTTATTTCACTAAGCATGATCCCTTCCAGCTCCATCTGTGTTGCTACAAAAGACATGTGTTTATCTTTTTTGGTTGCCGAGTAATATTCCATTGCATAGTACATTTTTTTTATACAATGTTCAACACTAAGTCTGTGATTGCTTCACTGAGAGTATCTTGTGCATTGCTATGTCCAGCTTTCTGCTTTCCAAAACTTAACAAAGACACATTTTTTTGGTATTATACTCCACAAGGAACGCCAGTGTCTTGAGTGGGGCTCTCCAAAAGCATATCCTGAGAAGAATTCAAACGCAAACGATATATTGAGAAGTGCCCCCAAGAGAAATGTGTAAGAAAAGAAAGGATCTGGAAGGTAGAAAAATGAACTGAGTTTAGATGAGGTCTAGGGAAATTCTTTCCCTCCAGGACTTCAGAGTATCAGTCACAACACAGAGGTGTTCCTGCTACAAGCAAGGTGAATGGCCTTTTCCACATTTTTTGACAGTCAGTCATTGGGTATGGTCAGCCAAGGAAAGAGCCCTGATTTCCTATGCAGGTTGCTCACATCCTTTGGAGAAGAGGCAACAGTAGGTTGTTGGAGCCAACAATGCTAAGGCCAGTTAGGAGACTGGGTTGTGGTTAAGAGAAGCGAGGCTGGGTGCCCACAGAGTCCACTCCAGTTCTGGGCACTTGATCACTCCTTGGGACTCTCTGGCCATAAGATAGCAAACACTACCAATTCAATAAGACACATAATCCCCTACCTGTGACAAGTTTTTGTTTTAAGCTTGGCAACCATCCCAGGCAGGAGAGGTTCATTGTCAGTTCTTGCGGACGAAAAGATCATTTTGGAGATTCAGGTATATTTTTACAGGCCGTTAGTCGTGACTCAGGAGACAGACCAATTTTCTCTCTTAGCATTTCTCTGGTGTTCTGTTCTCCCTTTCAGAGTGATGCCGCCCTTAGAGGGCCTCGCCCCTCAGCACAGGTGTGCACTGTTACGCATGCGCAGCTACACAGGAGTGCAGCGCGCCCTCCCAGCCCAGGTGTACATACCCTAGGAGGCAAGCAAGACCACAGGTTCTAGCCATGGAGGCTAGTGGTGCAAGGACAGGGGAAAAGCCTGATTTTTAACTCATTAAGTTACAAAACAAATGAGTCATTTTTACTTCTACCTGCCTAAAGACAATAATACCATGTCTGCATCAGACAGTAAAGAAATAACAGACACACAGGAGATTTCAGATGATGAAAAGCACTAACAATTAATAGAGCAATAGAATTGAAGGGCGGTGACTGTTTTGGAAAGGGTGGTCAAGAAACTCCTTTCTGTGGAGGGGCTATTGAGCAAAAATAAATAAATAAAAAGAATTCAGTAAGACAAAGAAATAAGCCAAGTGAAGAGTGAAAATCTATGGACAAGAGAATAGCAGGTGCAAAGTCCCTATGATGGGAATGAAATTGTGAGCATATAAATATTGAGACGAGAATGAGAAACTACTGCAAAAGTAACCAAAGCACAGGAAGGAAAATCCAAGGTGAGTCTTACATGAAAGGGGGAAATAGAGGCATGAACACAGTCAGGTCAGGCCAACACAGTTGGATAAGATCAGGGAGTGTTCACAGCAGAGGTTTGGCATGCAAGATGAACACGCAGGGTCTATGGACTCAACGAGGCCATAACTTAATCCAGAGACTACCTACATGTAAAAAGAGATTCTAATACAGGACATGTACACTGGAAACACAACGACAAAAGCATTGATTTCTGCCAGAACATGGAGTATCACCTCCGGAAAAGATGGAGATTTTGAGTAGGGCCCTAGAGCATGAATAGGAGTTTACTGTAGAAGAGAATCTGACATTCCTTCGAGGAAGAAATAGTATGCATAGAGGTAAAAAGTTATAAAATCTGGGATATCTAAAATATATGCATTTGGGGACAAGAAGGAAAATTGGTGGTGAAGAGTCAGACCTGCTGATTTACCTGGAAACGCAAACCAGGAAAGCAGTAAAGCAATTACTTGCTTCATTCTTTTCCTTTAATTAAACAGAGTTGCTGAGGGACCCTGAGGTTCTTGACTTCTTGGCAGGAAAGAAATCGTGTGGGAGTCAGCGTGGATGAGTTAGAAATCAAGCTTTATTTTAGATGATAGTACACATTCAAGACAGTGAAGGCAAATTTCAAGGGAGAAATTTACACCTTGAGTCTGGAGGCTGCCAATACATATTTTTCAGTTGAGGGGGCAGGGATTTACAGATGAGACAATGAGATTTGGCTACTTGTTTAACAAAGGGGGCAGGAATTTACATATTGGGGTAATGAAACTTGTCCAATTTGTTTAACAAAAACGCCCGGGTCCTAACCTCCCTAGTAAGAATGGAGACATTTTACAACTAGTGGCACCTGGTGTGAGATAAACTAGTGAAGACTTGCATCTGTTTGTTCTGGAATGTGAATATCTGTTTTTCAGAAATACTGGATAGGGGAAGTAGGAGCAGGCTGCAGTCACTGTGTTGAATTCCTATTCTAACTCAGTATCAGAAAACTCAGCTTAAATGTGGCTCCCAGGACAGCATCCTCACAGGCGCACAAACCACCTGCATTTGAACCACTGTAGGTGCATATAAAAATTCAAGTTCCTGAACCCCTCCAGTCTTTCTTTAAAAAGTCTTTTAGACTAATAAGCATAATGCTTAAAACTTCTAAAAATATATAAAGGTCCTATAGGAATGCATCCTAGAATCTATTACAGGTAAAAACATAATTGTATCTCCAATTGAGTTTATTTATAAGGTGGATGTTTACTTGTTCTTGACGCCATTTTATAATAGTGGTAAGAACTTTAACCATTTTTTTAAAAGATTTATTTATTATTTATGCATACAGAACTGGGGTACAGACCAGAGGCTCAGGGGCGGCGAGAGGCTTCACCAGAGACAGAGTGGGGAGCAGAACAGGCAGACTGACAAAGTACACTGCTGAGGGGAGCAGTGGGCGGGTCAGGAGAGGTCTGCCACACCATGTGGGTAACCTCCGGGGCTGGAGATCAAATTCATACTGAAGTCGCTTTAGCTTCTTAGATCTGAACTTTAACCCACTGTGCCACCAGGGAGGGCCCACTTTAGCCATTTTTAGAAGAGAGAGGCTACTTAGGCAAATGGGTTTTAAGGAAGGCTCAGCGACATATAACTGGTTTCATTAAATCCTCACAACATCCCTGTGAGGTTGGAATTATAATAATCCCTATTGGCTGGATGAGGATACTGGGGCTCAGGAGTATGAAAAAACTTATTCGATATTATAATGATCTCATTCATAAGTGGATGATAAAGAAACAAAGCAAAGGCACACAACTAAACAAAATAGCTCCTAGAAATCTCACCCCAAAACTGAGATGACAAGGGAAAGGAGAAAGGTGACAAGAAGAGGGAGGATGGGACCCAACAGACAATGGCAGTGGGTGGCTGGTGCCCTGGTGTGCATTGTGTGCTGGCATACGTTTGAAGAGGGGTGAACCTACAGCCCTAAAATATACATGGTCTAGTAAACCAACATGGCCTCGATAAAATAAATAATTTACAATTTTAAAAAGATCTCAACTTCACTGCTATTCAAGAAAACAAGGTAAGCAGCAATTAACAAAGAGTAAAAGAAAACTGGAGGAAGATGATCTAAAAAGCTGAGGAATTAAACCCAGTGGCCTGGTGAAATGCCAGTCTGTGTGGGTGGGCAGCATGAGAGAGAAACATGAACTAAGATACCAGAACCAAGATCTCAGTGAGTTCTAAATACAGATAATGGTGGACTCCAGGGTCTTCCATGGGAACTGCTAAAATTCAAGTGCGTGTGTAAGTTCCTCCCCTCCCAGAACAAACATCAGAAGGGTGGGCAAGGAACCAGTGCTGACAGATCATGCCGACTCCTTCATCCCACAGTAAAAGGCCTTGGCGATCTGAAAGTGGGCTCAGCTCTGGCTGATCTTTGAGGAGATAAGCTTTGCTATCTCTCCTGCTTATAGCACCCTACAGAAGAGGATACACATAAGGGAGATGAAGGCTTGGGGCCAGGAAAGGGAGTGAACCTGAGATCCAGGGTAGAAGTTCCTTTTAATCTAAATAAAAGGTCTGGGGTTTTAAGTCACAGTACTTAATCCCGTGATCCACCATGGCCTAAGTTCCATGCCCAGACAACCACACATGAGGCAGCAGACCTCTCCTGTCCCACCCACTGCTCCCCTCAGCAGTGTGTTTCGGTAGATCTGCCTGTTCTGCTCCCCACTCTGTCTCTGGTGAGTCCTCTCATCCCTGCCCCAAGCCTTTGGCCTGTACCCCAGTTATTCTTCAGGAATATGAAAATATATTTGTAGAGGCCCACCATGGAAAGAGCACAGAGAATTGGGGTAACTGCAAGGTGATTGGGGACCTTAGAGCCAAAGGGGAAAGGAGATATGGGGTTCAATCAAGCCAGGACCCAGGGTGAGGGCTCAGATAATCTCCATGCACATATTTCCCAGTCCCCAGAGTGGGGCATTAATTGGATGGAGTTTGTATGTATGTGTGTGTGTGTGCTGATGATTTTCATGTGGTTAAATGATCATCTTAACTTTGGTGGTTTTCATTTTGCTTCAGTTTTTCCACAAACATTTTTATAATATACCATTTCCATTCACTGCACTTAAATCTTGCCTCCTGTTTCTGTTCTGCTTTTCCTGAAAGGGTGAGCTTAGGAATGGATGTGCACAAGGCAAATCACCAACCAGCACAACTCTTGTCAAGCATTCATTTTCCCAACTTATTGCGTATTTACCACCTATTTAATGTCAGTCTCAGCTTTTTATAAATATAGAAATACACACATACAACCAAATACATAGCCAGGTATCAATATACAAAAGCATACAAGGAGTCAGCTCCAGGTTCATTCTAGAACGCCTTGAACTTTCTATCAGTCCGATGCTATAATTAATTCAAGGAAATACCACTAGGCACAGCAGATTTTTTTATAGTAGGCTACACAAGTCACTTGTCAGATTGTATTTGCTTGTTCTTTACATTGATAGCATTTCTTGCTCAGGGATGCCCCAGTGTTTGGAAAACAGGTGACTCAGGAGCATCCTGGAAGTAATTTGTAGACTCTAAGGAACTGGCAATAAGGAAGTTGAAAGTGGCAATTTAAAAGCAAGAAACTAAGCACTGTGTTCTCAGAAACTTAATGAGTTTTAACCTGTGGCCTCTAGGACCTGCTGATGGAAATAGCAACCTTCTGCTGGTGAGGAATTAGAAAGAGTGAAGGCTTGCAAACTACATGCAATTCTAGGAGCACAGCACTTCCATCCACAAACAAGGTAGTCTTTACAGTACAGTGTTTTAGAACACATGTAATTCATGGAGGAAACTGTAAAAGGATACTTGCCCTCCTCAAAGCCACCTGGGAGGAGTCATTCAGAAATAAAAGGTACTTAGAAATAAAATTTTTAACATATTTCTAACATTTCACAGAGATGTTTACTTTCCTAATCACACTGACCACTCTTATATTTTTCTCACTGCTGATTTTATTGAGAGTTATATCACGATATTTTGTTCAGCTTATGTTCTGTAGACAATGATTTCTTTAATAGGGGTCTCATGAATTCCTGAAGAGAAAGAACTGTGGTTATACATTCACCCTTAAATACCTTATTGGTCTTTACAGTTATGTTTTATAAACATTTGTAAATAATAAGTATTTTATATCTGAACCATGTCTACTCTAACTATGCACACCCATTCCAGTACCTATGAAGTCAGTATCATCTGAGCACTATCTTTAGAGTGATCGGTCAAAGGAATGAGAAAGGCAGACCTCATTCTTAAAAGACATTAGGTTTCTGCCTGAAGACTATTGCTACATGTTTATAGCAGTACTATTTACAAAAGCCAAGCTATGGAAACATTTTTATAATATGTTATAGTACCCAAAAACAGATAAATGGATTAAAAAGGCAGGCGGGAATCGAACTCATGCTGCAGTAGTTTCAGCTTCTTAGTGCTGTGCTTTAACCCGCTGCGCCACCAGGGAGGGCCCAAAGGTTTTTCTAATTGCTAAAAATGGAGCCTCCATATGACCCTACTTTTAGGTATCTACCCAAAGGACACAAAACTTTAATTCAAAAGGACACCTGCACCCTATGTTTATTGCTGCTCTATTTATAATAGGGATGATATAGAATCAACCCAAATGCCCAAATATAGATGACTGGATCAAGAAGATGTGGTATATGTACACAATGGAATATTACTCAACAATCAAAAAGATAAACTCATGACTTTTGCTGCGACATGGATGGAATTGGAAGGGATCATGCTCAGTGTAATAAGCCAGAAAGAAAAAGAAAAATACCAGATGATTTCACTCATAGCAGGAGCATAAAGGACCAGGGGGAAAAAAATAATAATGATGAACTACTATATACCAAAGACATTTTATGGAGGTGTCATGGGGAATGAGATCAAAAATGGGGGAGGGGGAGAAGTACACTGGACTATGTTGATGGCAAGTCCATGGGGATTGCAGCTGAGATGGAAAAAGGCACACAATGATGTAAAGTAAACTATTATAATTTTTAAAATACTGCATAGTTTCACACATAGCAGGAGCATAAGGGATGGGGGAGGGGAAAGCAATCATAATAAATAAAAACAAAAAGCAGTGAACAGCTAGATACCAGAGACATTCTACGAGGTGGAGAGGGGAACAGGATCAAAACTGGGGCGGAAAGAGAGCACAGGTCTATGGTGATGGCACATGGGTGAATTGGTGGTGGGAAGGCCACGGGGATTACAACCAAGATGAAGAATGATGTAAATAGATTTATCTATATATATTTAGATGATTTTAAAATATTCCATGGAATAAATGATATGTGCTCTTAAAACTTGTTTTATGTCCTTTTGCACCTGAGAATTGCCTTTTGCACCCCGGATTTATACCCCAGGGGGATACTATGTCTTCCCATGGTTTTCCACCAGAAGGAACATATATATGTTTGTCTTAGAAAACATGGAAGACAAAATTAAGAAGTTTGTCAAATGATATGCAACTTTTTTTTAATCATACATTTGTCTTCAATAGAAAACTTACTAATTAAAAGATTGAAGTTTATACATGTATTGATTCCATGGGAGTACCATTCTAGAAGTCTAAAATTATGTTCATGTATGCTTTGGTTTTTCTGGAAAATAACATAACTTTTGCCCCACTTGGCTTTATTAAAATGGTCCCAACTCCCAAAGGAAGTGCTATATTTTGTAACAGCAAAACCTCCAATTCCAATGTGCTGATACAAAATGAAATTTCCACATGGAAAACTGAAACCCACCAATTAAGTACTAGCACAGCATAAAAAATATCTTTAAATCCCAGATATCATGCTCCACTGGAATATACTACTTAAAAAGTTCAGAAACTGAAATGAAAGTTTTATTAGTTACTACAGCTTAGGGAAGCTGATCTATAATACACAAAACTTTTACTCTTGAGATCCAAGAATCCCATTCATCCAGCCTAATTGTGAAATGTTTGATAAATTTCTACAACTACAAAGTTAGTCCCATTATGTCCTAAAACATCAATAAATGCTTCAAAAAACATATCTTAATGAAATCAGGTGAGTTTAGGGTTGTGTGACCACAGACAAAAACTCACTACGCTATATAAACCTGCTGACATAAAATCAGCTAATTATAAATAAGTTCTTCCTCACAACTAGATTCTATTCAGAAATTTCGGATCTAGCAATCAAAATTTTAAATACAGTTTTTGAGGAGTCTTTGAGGGGAGTCTTTTGTAACTTAAATTAAGTTTATTGTAAGTCTAGGATTTATGGTATATAAGTAACAGCTATTCATATTTCAAATACAGCAGCAGTAGGTATTGTGAAAATTGTCCTTTTTCTTACCCCAAGTCCTAGAATTTACCACTGTTGAGGATTTAGTTTCCTATCTTACCAACTCACTGCATATGGAATTTGTTGCTAAAGCAGGATTGAATTTGCACTAGCTAAGGTTGCAACATGGAACATATACCATCAAATTGAAATAAAGCAAGGAGAGTGATCTCCTTGGTGGCACAAGGGGTTAGGTCTCAGCGCTATCAAGCTATCGGCAGCCACTGCAGCACGAGTTTGATCTCTGGCCAGGATGCCGACCCACATGGCAAGACAAGCCTCTCCTGTCTTGACTGCTGCTTCCCTGAGCAGTGTATTTCAGTAGATTTCCTGTTCTGCTCCCACTCTCTCTCTGGTAAATCCTCCCAACCCCTGCACCTCTAGCCTACACTCCAGCTCTTGTATGCATAATTAAATCTTGGGGGTGGGGGGAATTAGGTTTAAGGCTGTAGCCGCATGAATGCAGGGAGGCTGCAGAATCCTAGGTCTTGAGCAGCTGGTGCCATTACCTTTCCAGGATAGGGGTGCAGTTCCAGACCTGAAGACAGAGAAGCCCGCAGGGAGGTCTCCCCATGGGAATCAAGTCACAGAGAGGGCAGGGTACAAGCTGCCCTCTGCTCTCTACCCTCTGACTCCTGAGCACCATCCAGAGCCAGGGGACATGAACGCAGCCTGGTGACACCTGCAGAGGCCTGGCGCTAGGGCCCTCGGGTGAGGACTGAACAAAGATGATTCCATTTCCAACAGCCAAGATGAATGCGGGTCTCCAAATAAATTGCTGCTGGAATGTGTTTTATTTATTACAAAAATAAAGTAGATGACTAAATAACCAAAGAAAATTCTTAGAATGGCAACACAAGCAAAGATTACCTGTTTTATCATTCTCTTTGTTCATGTTTAGTCCTGGGCTGACACAGTCTTTAGACTGCATTAAATTCAGCTCATCCTTTCCTATTCTGTGTTACTCACTTAAATGTTACATTGTAGGCAATTTTTCATGATGTTATATCATCCTCATAAGGATTAATTTAAATGTCAGTACAATAATTCATCAAAAGCCTGTTTCTGGAGTAATTACCACTTGCTCTTGTTTGAGGATATTCCATTTTATTTTATTTTATTTTATGCATTATAAGTAATGTCATAAATGATATACCCATGTATAAGTCTTTCACAATGTGAAGCATTCGCTTAGGTTCCCAGGAACAAAATCCTTAGTTCAAAAGACTCATCACTATTATAACTATTAAAATGGGCTGTCAGGTCCATTTTCTTTGTCCTTAGCCCAGTGTTCAGTGCATCATTACTTGTTTGGACAACCACTTTGCCATATTTCATCTTGAAGTGATCCTGTAGTAAGGATGCCTTGCACTTGGAATGTGAGGCCCTTGCAAACATCACTCAGACAAGTTGGAGCACTTCAGCCTTGTAAGTCTGGCTTCCTTTCCTTTACACAGAGGAACGGTTCAGCCGGGTCTAGCCAGCTGCAGGAGAAGCTATTCCCTGGCCTTCAGGATGGACACCGGCCAGCACCTTAGAACACAGTCTGGTTTGACACCAGCAATCCTTTAACCTTGTCAAATCTCAATACCATACCCTGAAAATAAAGGTGGCTCAGAAAATCAAAAAAGAAATTATAACCAAATAGACATATATACCACCAAATCTGTTTCTTGCCTCTGGCTGAGTAGGGAACATTACTATTCAAAGGGACCATATATAAAGTCTTTTAAATACCTACCAGTCTCCCCTGAGTTACGAAGTAAACAGCACACCACACCCCTACAATCCGTATATGTACATACGTGTCTGATTTTGACAAGGACATGCATGCCCTGCCTGACCCGATTTCCTACTACCTGCCTCATCTTCCCTCATGCTCAGTGGTGCTGTTCTGTTCTCAGGGCCTAGGCTCATCCTTATTTCCAAGTCTCTGCCCTTGCTTCAACCAAAATTCTTCTCACTCCCCACCTCCCTTTTCATAGAGCACCTCTCCTGACCCGCCCACTGCTCCCCTCAGCAGTTAGAGCAGCAGCTTCTCTGTCTCAAGTCCAGAGTCAGTTCTCAGCTAGCAACTGCCAGAGAGTAACCCGATGTTAATGTCCTCATAGAACTTACAACATCCCAGAATTATGGTATCACACGGGTTTGTCCTCCACAGACAACATGCACAGCTGCTGTCCACTCTGAAGGTCCAGAGCCCACTGCAGGAGCCAATTGCTTGGGAACCAGTTGTAACACATTTGTTGCATTTCAAGAAACAAAACTATTGATGGTTTTTTCAACCCTTTTGAATAATTGTTTTCTGAGTCACCAACAAATTCGATGTGAGACTGCTTAGAATAAGTATACAGCGGGCCATCCCTGGCATAACGGGTTAGGACACAGCACTGCAAGCTGGCCGCAGCCGCTGCAGTGCAAGTTCGATCCCTGGCCCCAGAGGTGACCCACATGGCACAGCAGACCTCTCCTGACCCACCAGCTGCTCCCCTCAGCAGTGTAATTCATTGCTCTGTCTGTTCTGCTCCCCAGTCTCTGTGGTGAATCCTCTCACTGCCCCTGCACCTCTGGCTTGTACCCCAGCTCTGTATTCATAAATAGATAAATCTTTTTTAAAAATAATACAATAGCTTATTTTTACATCATTTTGTGTCTTTTTTCCATCTCAGTTGTAATCCCCGTGGGCTTCCCATCACCAAATCACCCATGTGCCATCATTATAGTCCAGTGTAATCCCCCCCACCTTTTTGATCCCATTCCCCATTCCACCCCCGTAAAATGTCTCTGGTATATAGTTGTTCATTACTATTATTTAAATAAATAAATATTTAATAAAAAAATAATAAGTATATAGCATCAGTCAAATTTGGCCTCTTGCAGCAAAGCACGCCAGACTTCAACCTCAAGCTGTTCTATGTCCACGTGGCAGGTACTGAAGCCAGAGAGAATGTTGACATTTACAGTGACCTCATCCGAAGGTGAAGTAGGGTTTTGCCTGATTCTTTTCACCAGTTCTGAGAAATTTTTCTAAAGTCATACCTTTCCATAATTATTGAGGAAGGAAACATAGAATTCATGGGGCTTACTTCTTGGGGACTTAGTTTGAGATTAATCAAAGCTCCACTTTTGTTTGATTTTTGCTGATGCCATCCCATCTCCTCTGCTATTACAACAGCCTGCAAAAATAGCCTACACATAAATTATGCATTAAGTCTTTAAATATCCTGGTCTGTTTCTTTTGCTGCCCCACCTCCACCCAAGGAAAAAAACAGCAACACTTTCATAAAATACACGTTGTTTCTCCCATTGAACTTTTTCCCTTGGGTCTAGATTATTTTCTTCTCTGAATGAAACTGATATTCAATGAGAATCTTTCTCCAATATCTCACACATGCACACTCGCTAATGAAATATACTTCAAAATTCAGTGTAGGAAGCTATAATCAAATCAAATAAGGCATTTTGTTAATGATAGAAAGTTAGAGAAAAAAACCCTTTCATTGTGAGTAAAACTAAACTTGTGTGGTCTGCCAGAAAAACCAACAAGATATAGGCTTTATAGCCTGGGCTTTGACAGTCCAAGCCTTGACTGCTGAGATTCCTTGCATAAATAAATCTGGAAGCCAGGGCAACGTTCCTGACTGTAACAGCTCAGTTGATCAGCCCAAGGAGAAGACCCAGAGCTGGGAAGAGTCTTGGGGCATGTGCAGAAGCAGAGCAAGCAGCCAGAAAGCAGCACCTGGACCCACCATCACCATGGCAGTGGGGACCCCAAATCTTCAATACCTCTGTGATATGGAAACACAAAGTAAGAAACTGCTGCAACATATCGAGAACCTACGATCCACAGAAGTTAGCAGGGCAATCACTCAGACACTGTCTGAGTGTCCTGTCATCAGGATGCCTCTTCTGCCCAGGTCTTCAGGGAGCTTTTATTTGCAAAAATAATAATAGCATCGTGGTCACCCAATAATAGCCAAATAGAAGTTTTTTTAAGCTTCCATTCATAGTAAGAGCAAAAGCATACTTTGTAATGTATCTAATAAAAGTAAACGTGACCTTCGTGGTGAAATTGGATTGTAGGAGCAAAAGGACAGAATAAGATACATGCATAAGTAAAGAATGTCCTGTATTCATGAATGAAATAAGTTAGTATGGCTAAGATGTCAGTTCTTCCTGTGTTCATGTATTTGTTCAATATCACTAATTCTAAGATTCATAAGAAAGATGTATCCAGGAAAGAAATTTGACGCTAAAAAATGTAACAAAAAGAGGGATACCACAATATCAACACTTGCAATTAAATTATAGTAATTAAAATATTATGGCTTTGATATGAGGATAAACAAATGGATCTAGGTCAGTGGATCAAAATTAATAATCCAGTCACAAAATGGTTTATCATAGGAATTTGGTATGTGATCGGCTTATCATGTATGAAGACACAAGGCTGACACAGAGGACTTTTATCAACTATGTTTTATATTTTAAAATATGCAATATGTAACAAAATGTTAGATACTCAAATTCCAAATCGTAGGTACATAGGTATTTTTTAAAGCATTTCAATAAATAAGTTAATATTTTCATATAAATATCTCTCTATTAAAATACAAAAGAGGGAAGATCTAACCTCCCAGCTTGAATGCTTGAATTAAATTGGCGTTACCATATATAGAAGAGCTAACACATTAAGAATGTATTGTATTTCTGGGACTATAGCTGGAACTATGAATATATTAGAGGAAATTTCCAGAACATCAGTGAGGCATAAAGGTCCTGATAACAAAAGGCAGAGGATAAAGATCCTAGAATACCAAAGGGTTTACTTTTAGATTTAGAAACTCTGCTAGAGGTTTAGAACAGATCTGTCATTTCCTTAGATAAAACCCAGAAGAGCTGTTTGTAGCATGAGATGCTTCATACTTGGCTTATTTTATTTTAAGGTATTTTCCATTTATACATTTTCTAAACAACAAAATAAACTGAATTACAGTGCATGAATGTGATTTTTTTAAAGTATGGAAGGAAGACTATATAGGGAAGCACAAAAGTTCAATGTGGAATCAAGCAGAAAATGCAGTAACTTGTGGATGCAATTACATGATTGAGTGCATTTAAAAATATACCCTAAATGAGATTCTCAAAGTCTATGAAAACCATTCAAACAGATACTTAAACTTTCTTATTTTAGAACCAAATGATCATAATGGCATAGTGAAGCAGAGCAATAGTATGGGCATAAAGAAATCACATGCTTTCCATTTATATACGTGTGTATGTATATGAGTTTGTATGTGTAGATTTAATTTAGCTAAACTCAGAATTGTGGTTCAGAGACTTTTCTCTAGGAGCTTGGGAACAGTAAACAGCAATGACAGACTCATTAGAAAGGAGAAGATCAGACCACTTTTTCATATGCTTTTTGATCAGAATTGGAGTTAATGACATACACCCCAAACTGCTGCCTTTTCTTAGCAAGGTTATGCTGTCTATTGCATTCTGGAAAGAATTTGCTGAAAACACCCTGCCCATCACCACCAGAGTCCAGTGAGCCCCAGGCAGAGGTCTGACCTGCCTGGTTACTTCCTTTCAGACCCTTGTGCACAGGTTCAAATGCACCTGCCCCTTTTGGGATAGTTCCCCAGGGGCCCCCTACCTCTGCTATGCTCAGACTTCTTTATCTCCCTCCTCAGCTTTCTCTCTCTCTCCCTTTCATAATTTGACTTTGATTGACTTGCTGCTGATTCATACCTATTTCTTTTTGAAGTCCAGACACATGAATCTAATAGCCCAGCACTCACAGTATCACCCTGAGAAGTGGGGGGTGGTTAGACAAGAGGATGAGCAAATGCAGACGGACCAGTGTATCCTTGCTTGACAGCTACTCAGTGCCCATTTGTCTCCCCAAAGCTAGTCGCAAAGGCCAGCCGTGCCCCAACTTCCACTGCAGGGCCTGGACTTCAGGCCCACAGAGGTGTTGCTTCCAGAGTGCTATATCCATAGGGGGAGCTTCTACCAAAAGCAATAGCACGTGGTTTCTCAAAACTTCCAGCCAACTGTAGGCCAGATGAGCGAGTGCTTCATGCTGTCTTGGTGCTCGCCTGTCTCATCTCACCACCCCTTTCTAGATTGATGCTCAAGCCTGTCAAATTCACATGTCTAATTCATCTATGAAGGCCTTCTCTTGCAATGCTTGTGGTGGCTCTTGTTTTCTCACCAAACCCTCAACAATAAGCACAATCCAACCTGCTCTCTCTCGTGTTCCAGGAAGTGCCAACACATTCTGTTTAACATCCTCATTATTTCCACTCATATCCAGTCAGGCTCTTATCCTATGCATGCTTTCCAAGCAGTCTTCTTTCTTTTCCACTCCACTTCCTTCTACTTTAGTACAAACCCCAGCTTCCTTTTTCCCTGACATTCCTTATGAATCTCACCTTAATCTACAATACCATTTTTTTTTAAAGACCCACCTATTGTGCATACAGAACTGGGGTACAGGCCAGAGGCTCAGGGGCGGTGAGAGGCTTCACCAGAGACAGAGCGGGGAACAGAACAGGCAGATGGAGGAAGTACACTGCTGAGGGGAGCAGTGGGCGGGTCAGGAGAGGTCTGCCACGCCATGTGGTCACCTCCGGGGCAGGCGGGAATCGAACTCATGCGGAAGCGGCTCCAGATTCTCAGTGCTGTGCTTTAACCCGCTGCGCCACCAGGGAGGGCCCTACAATACCATTTTTATATAAAATATCTGTTCCTCTTGTTTTTAGATAGTCAGATGATTTAAGTCTGTCCCTCTTGTTCTAAAACTTCTAATTCTGTTTGTCCATGGAAGAGTTTGTCACTTGTTTTCCAGCCCCTGTTTACCATCCATAAATATGGTAACACCCTGGGTGACCTCACTGTTCATCTGTAAGTCACATGCAAGAACCTAACTTCTCAGTTCCGAGTGACTCAACTCCAAGGCCCCTCTTGCCTCCACTTCTCCTTCAGGATCACTCTGGTACCTCAACTCAAACTAAAATTCTCACATAATAACAGTCCAGCCATCTGGCTTGACCACCCAGTTCACAAGGCACCAGGAGCTCCTGAACTCATTGTACAAATCATTTTTAGAATGCTTCCTCCTCTTCCTCCCTCAAGACCTTTCTGCCTTCCCTGTCAAGATTAGACCTCACTCTTGGTCATCCCTATTGGTGCAGGGGTTAAAGACACAACGTTACCAAGCTTTCGACAGTCACTGCAGCACAGGTTTGATTCTGGCCAGGAAGGTGGCCTACGTGGTGCAACAGACCTCTCCTGTCTCACCTGCTGCTCCCCTCAGCAGTGTATTTCAGTAGATCTGTCTGTTCTGCTCCCCACTCTGTCTCTGGTGAAGCCTCTCACTGCCCATGTACCTCTGGCCTGTACCCCACTTCTGTATGCATAAATAAATAAATCTTAAAAAAAAATTAGACCTTACCCAATGATTACAGTGCATCATAAAATCTTCACAGGAAAGCATACTGCTTTATAGACTGTTGGGGTTAAGGAGAGCTTTAAATTATCAGTTTAAAAAGAGCACTTTTTCACTGAAACAACTTGATCAAAAATCTGGCACAGAGTTTTGAGACCCATTGAAACAAAGTTTAATTAGAAAAAAAGAAAACAGACTAGACCTCAGGTGCAATCTTACACATGTACTTAGCTCCCTGCCCTGTTGTCGCATCTGCCAACACAATCCTGGTCTCCCCATCAACACCCACATATTATTTCTAGAGTGTTGTTATAGGAAATTGCACAACCACTCAGACTCGGCTTTCTAAATTTAAATTTCCAAAATCAAAGATGCCAGCCTCTCCTTCCATGATTTGCAACTCTACTCCATTTCTAGCTCCTCTGCCTTCTCTGCTATCAAACCTCCTACTCAATACCTGCCTTCCTACTATCCATCTACTTTTCTTCAAAATTCAGAGATAACGCAATTCAGTTCCTCACCAGCCCCTTATGAACTATGGCACAGCCAACCTGGGCACTGAGAATAAAGGGAAGTAGAACAGGGTATGTGGGAGGAGGTGGGTCTTTTTTTTTTTTAACTTATTCATACAGAACTGGGGTACAGGCCAGAGGTGCAGGGGTGGTGCGAGGATTCACCAAAGACAGAGTGGGGAGCAGAACAGGCAGATCAGCGAAGTACACTGCTCAGGGGAGCAGAAGGTGCGTCAGGAGAGGTCTGCTGCGCCATGTGGGTCAGCTCCAGGGTCGGCGGGGATCGAACTCATCCGGAAGTGGCTTTAGCTTCTTAGTGCTGGGCTTAACCCCCTGCGCCACCAGGGAGGGACGGAGGTGGAGGGGTCTTGTAGGGAAACAGGCAGGAGTTCAATTCCTGTTCCGCCCTTGTCTTACTCAAGTTCTCTGAGCATGCTGACTGGGAGAGTGGTGATGGGTGATGCTTCCCTCTTAGCGTATCTGAATGGATTAAGTTAAATAAGACAGCCTAAGAAACAGCCTAAGAAACAGCCTATCACCATGTGTCACTACCCAGTTAAGCACATTCACCCAGCTCCCTCCCAGTGACACACAGGCTAATGTGGGAGCCAGAGCGACTGCACAGCCACCTCAGCTGTGCAAAGGGCCCCTCTGAGGCATCACTCCTCTCAGAGTGACAGAAACTCACTCCGCCCAGGACAATCCCATGGTGCTTCCCAGGTCTGGCAACATGTTTTGCATGTAAGCCTGCATGGTATACATAGGCTCTGTAGATCTGCTTGCGTTTGAGAGAGAATTTCAGGAAAGAGAAGAAACGGGTACAGTTCTAAGAGATTTTATATGGATCACTTCTTTGAGTCTTTTTTTGAACTACTCTCACATCATCAACGGAGCTCATTATTAGAGGGAGAGTTCTCCCGACACAACTATTAGTCCCTCTCAGAGCCGGAGAGCAGCCCCGCAGGAGGCCCGGCTCAGCTGGTCATTCCAGAGGAAGAAATGCATTCCTAATTGGTACACTTGTCTAGGAAGAGCTCTGACTGAGGACCATCCTGCCCATTTTGTTAAACATGTTGAGAAGCGTGACCTGTGTTTTTAAAGGGATTGATGCAAGCCCCACATCACCCCACTCACCTGACCTCTCGCAGAGTTCAAGATCCCCTGGCCTCATTCAGTTCACTCCTAAGATGGCCTCTGTGGCTCCCCCAGGACAGGCTCCACGCTGGGCACAGAAGACGACTGGAAGCTATTTAGCCGTCCTCATCCAATGTGGAAAATGAAGTCATCTTTAGTAGATTTCAAGCATCTTACTGAGAATCTCTACAAAGCTGATTTAAATCTATAAAATGTAACAAAGAAAGGTGGCTCTGGGTGAAGCCAGGGAGTGAGGCACCTGAAGACTTTGTCTTCAGAACAAAGTCTCAGCAAACAAGCCTGGTGAAGGAGGGGGAAGATGGTGCCTGAATTTTGAAACAAAAGTTGAGGTGCCTTCAACTTAGCAGCCCAGTAATGCTGTTTATGGGAAATAATTGAGTCAGTCCCATTCCCCTCACCCATTCCCATCATCCATCCAAGTCACCTCTAGAGAAGGGGGGGTTGCTTTATCATATGAAATCTGCCCACTCAATTTGCTTTCATTTGATTTTCACTGTACTTTCCAATCACTTGCTCTTCATCTATGACTCCTGGATCAAAACTCCCCTTTCTGGAGACACATTCAGTCCACCTCATTCCCATGGTCTGCCGTCATCTCCTGAGGACTTTCATTTTCATTTGCCACATCAACTGGCATTGCTTCTGCTGCTTTGGGTGTGCTCTCAGTTGTCCATGTGCGGGAGAAGCCTACACTCCACTGACTTTAAACTCCCTGAGGAAGCCTTGAAGGCACCTTTCTTCCTTTATTCCTTCACAAATAGTCTCAGAGAAGTGGTCACTTCTTTAAAAAAAAAAAAAAAGATGTATTTATTCATGCTTACAGAACTGATGTGTGGTGGGTGAGAGGATTCACCAGAGACAAAGTGAGGTGTAGAACAAGCAGATTGATGAAGTACACTGCTGAGGGGAGCAGCGGGTGGGTCAGGAGAGCTCTGCCATGCCATGTGGGTCACTGCTGGCGAGCTTCATGGTGCTGCGCTTTAACCAATTGCACCACTAGAGAGGGCCTGAGGTGATCACTTCTATCCAAGAGCATCACCATATCTGAGATGGCCTCACAGCCCCTCTTCGACCTGTTGAATATGCCCTATGCCTTCCTGTTTCTCTGCTGCAGCTTTGGTCATAGTACCTAGTAATTTCTATTTTGCCTCCTTTGTCTTCCAAGAGCAGAGACTTGTTAGCCATTCCTATATGTCCAGTTCATTGCAGCACCTGACACGGGAGCTCAATATTTGTGACACCAAAGCAGGAAGCTGTTTTTCCTAACAAGATGCCCATCGCCACTGTGTCAGTGACGTTTTCAGTTTTAGCCTCTGCAGTTGGAACTTGGGACAAGAGACACCAGGAAGTTTAGAAGCTCCATTACCCAATTCTCCTCCAAATAAATACTGCAGACTTCTACAACAGAGCTTGCCTTCTCTGGGGTCAGTGACCCCATCTAGGGTGACTAGCCATCCAAGCATTCAGGGGCATTCGTGATTTTAAAACTAAACATCCTGTATTCCAGGAGTTTGGACTCTATGTGATCTTCAACATTGCAGGCTGGGGGAGTAGGATATCATCCCTTGTCCTTTTTCTTCCTTCACAACCATTCCACTCTCTTACTCACCAAGCAAGACTCCAAGCAAGAATTCATCACAGTCTTTAGGAAGAGCTAGTGATATTTACAACATCTGCTTTCTGTCCTACAAAGATCCTGTGACGGGGAACACAAATGCTGGTTACCCACTGTTCACCAACTAAGGAGACAAAGGATAATCATCTAACTAACCTGCCCCATAAGCAAATCATTTAATACAGTGCTTGATGTGTAGTAAACCGCTCCAAGTGTCATTGCATGATTCCCATGCAGTCAGCCCCAGATAACACATAGGGATAGACAGGCAACGAGATGAATATATACACTTTAAGTTATACCTAATTCAACGTACTAAAACCTTGAGCATGCTTATATGTGAAGTGGACAAAACTTGGTGGGGGTGGGAGTCAAGAAAATGATAATGGAAGGAGGCAGAGTACAGAAGGGACTCTGGGAAGCAAATGTGTTCATTAGTCTGTACGTTGCAATTTTGTGATTTCTCCTCAGGGATAGCTCCTGTTTACGTCATTGCTGAAGGATTTCTAAATCTTCCTTTGTGGCGAAAATGAAATTCTGCTGCCTGTCTGGAAATGTAACAGAAGGTTATTTCTCTAGATGCTCATTTTATTGATCTCACTATGTGTTTTAGAGTTTGGGGACCTCTCATCATCTACAGCTACAGGGGAACAGATTTTAAAAGTGGTTTGTTCTCTTGCACTTTTCTAATTAGGTCAATAAACAAATATACTAAACAAATGCTATCTTTGCAAGCTTTTGCTAGCTGTGCATCTAAAGATCGCCCTGGAGACCCTCACTTTAATTAGATTCTGTAGGGGGTCCAGACAGTTTCGATGTATTTAGAATTTTTCAGTGTCCCACATCAGGCATGAAGTTAGGAAACTAGGGCAAAAACATGACTCCCAAATAAAGACTATAAATATCTAGATTTACTTTCAATCATTTGGACAACACCCTCACTACAGCTCTGCTTGGTGGTCTGATTTTCCAGTATCTGTTTCTCAAATTGAGAGAGTTCTGTTCTTTTTGTCACTACATTATCGGTAAGTGTGAGATGTGGCAGTAATCCAGATGTGAAATAACAGGCAGATGGGATACGATACAGCCCCTCAGCACATACACCTGTGCCTGACGTGAAGCGTCACTTGGTAGGAAAATGTGCACCTTATAACCCAAATGTTTGAATACACTTCTGACTGGAAATCAGATGAATTGCTAGCATTAACCTCATTTATATCTAAATTATGGATGTGATTTTTTCACAGCTGAATATTCCATTTCCTAAATACTAGCGAGTTACTGGCAAATTAGTAAGTAGCATAAAACTAACTAAAAGAAATTCGAATAAAGAAATTGTTTTCTGTTACAACAGAGGATTGCTTCCTGACTTGAGTGCCCAGTGGACTTGGAAAGTGACTCAGCCCAGCGGGAGTGGTGGTAATTAGAGCACCCCAGACCTGATGGAGCCCTGAGACCCAGCTACATGCCTGCATTTCATGGTGATGGAGTGAAAGTCCTAAAAGCCAAATGCCCTGCTCTAAGCCTTACTCCCCCTAAGTACAGCAATGAGGTTCTCTGACTCACATGTGAACATCTGTCACATGTCTCAGAGTCTACACGAGAACAGCTCACACACATCCATGGACTGCATGCTTCACACACGTCATGCTAGACACTTTGAAAAATATAGAAGAAGTGCTTGATGCTCAAAAACAAAAGCATGAACATTTTTGGAAATTCTTAGCATGTACCAGACTTGGTTCTTGGTTCGGTTGACTCCCACATGTGAGGTTGGGTCTGCCTGGCTGTGATGACTAGATATCCTCCCATAGTCTCTGTCACCCTCAAACAGGGTCATTCAGATTTGTTCACTTGGCTCCAACACAGTGAATGGAGACCAGAAGATCCCTTGAAGACCAGGCATGCAACAGGTGCACCGCTCTTTCACCAACCAGGGCTTCAAAGCAAATCACGAGGCCAGCCCAGACTTAAAGAGTAGGGAAACAGACTCTGCTTCTTTAGTGGAGGTGCTACTCAGAATCTCTGGTTTGTTTGCTATTCTCTTTATAAAAGGAAAGCAACCCATCGCAACAGGAATAAGTTGGTGTGACCCTGTGTTCTTCAGGACGTCCAGACACTAAAGATGAGCCTGAAGATGAATCAAGCCACTTAAACAGCTGGTAATTAAATCCCAGAGTTGGGAATTTGAAACAGTCAAAACTGTATCACCTAGTTGATAGTCACATCTCCAAGCCAAACATCAAAATGCTGTCCCTTGAGCCCCTTCAGAAATAGAGAAGTTATCTATGGGAGTCTTGATCTTAACCTGCTAAGTAGTAAAGTCATTTTCCTATTTTGATGTACATTTGACGTACTTGAAGGCAGGTACTGTATCTTGTCAGTCATTACACTGCTGAAGCACCAAGTGCACAAGTACACTGGAATCCACTTGTGCCACTTTAAAAAATTTCTGTTGATATGTATAACTGGGTTTGGTCTGTACTTTTTTTTCTTTTTTAAAGATTTATTTATTTGTGCATACAGAACTGAGTGCAGGCCAGAGGCTCAAGGGCGGTGAGAGGCTTCACCGGAGACAGAGTGGGGAACAGAACTGACAGATTGATGAAGTACACTGCTGAGGGGAGCAGTGGGCCGGTCAGGAGAGGTCTGTGGAGCCATGTGTATCACCTCCGGGGATCGAACTCATGCTGCAGTGGCTTTAGAGTCTCAGTGCTGTGCTTTAACCCACTGCGCCAGCAGGGAGGGCCGGTCTGTACTTTTTAATTCTACTCTACAATCAGTGGCATACTTTTTGAGTATTGTTTATCGCCTTTACACAAATAATTTTGAAACCTGTCCTTTTTTGCACTATGAAACAATTTAAATATCATTGGAAAAATTTCCTCCTTAAAAGAACAGCATAGTGGCCCT